>NC_088793.1:190380115-190687198 GCF_011386835.1 Chrysemys picta bellii
TTTCAATTTCTGAGTCTGCAGCTGACAAAGAATGCTCTTGTACTCTTCCAGCTGACTCTGCAGGATAGGAATTCTCCTTTCTGCCATCAGCCTTTCCTGAGAAAAAAGGAGAAAGAACGTCTGATCATGTAAACATGCCACCAGAGATTTCATTACCTACAGTCAATCTGAAAAGACAAAATGAATGATGATGCGATGACATCGCAGCCTCTTGCTACATAACTTTAATGGTCGCAAGTTCCCAATGGAGGCACTGTCGCAGCACTGCTTATAGTTTAAAATAGTTCACTTCATTTGAAAGGAAAAGGTTTACCATGCTGCTGTGTGAAGCAGACTAGTAAATGCCTGCTTCTACCATTCACACCCAAACAACAGTTGTTTCCTGGGGTACTGTCTTACGTTGGTGCGAAAGTGAAACCCACCACCTTTGTCTCACCTGGTTTCATCCAATCAGTTTGATTCACAAGGGTTCATCTCTCTTTCTCTTGCCCCATCTTGCTTCTTTGGAGAGGGAGCAGACAAAGTAGGCTCACATCCCCATCCCCAAATCCTGGAATCTCTTTACTCTGATGGGACACATCCCTACTTCTGCTGCTGCTGCACTAGCCTTTTAACATGGGGTTGGTATAGGTCTCAGAATATACCTGGTGAGCAGAAATCCCTGTTCAAGACTTCTGACATCTCTTTTGATACTTAAGCTTCTAAAGCTCACTTAAGATTTTCAAAGCTGCAACTTTGATCTTCTGTTGTCATCATTAGAAATTCAACATTTACTCACAGACACCACGGCACCTCCCTCTACTTAGAATAGGAAATGGACTGTGTGACGTTGCACTCTATATGATTTCATGAAAATATGCTAATGAGTGTCAATATAGTGTAACTGGAATATGCTTCATGCAAAAGGTCTCTTGTAAGAGATCATTACAAAGCTTATAATTTACTGAGTGTGAGCATCCTATTTGTATAAATGTATCACTCTTGTATCTGAAACTAGAAATATGAAATATAACTCTGAGGTCCTATTGTAGTTATGCAAAGTGTGGGCCATTAATGGTGGTTTGGAATCTGGATGGCTCCCATTAACCAGGACAATTGACTGCAGATGGCTCTGTTTTACTTGTAAGTCTTCCTGTATACGTGTGTGCTGGCAAATGGGTAATGAAGTCTTACAGTGACGTGATCATGTCACCTGAACTGGAATCCATCTTTAATCTGGTGCTTTTCCATTTCGGGTGGGGGAGGGGAACGGACCCAGAGAGACAAAGGATTCCCACCTTATGCAAAAGATATATAAGTGGGTGGAACAGAACAAAGGAGGCTGCAATCATGAGAAATCCCCTAGCTACCACCTGAGCTGGAACAAGGGCTGTACCAGGGGAAAGGATCATGCCCGGACTACGAAGGCATCCAGTCTGTGAAAGAAACTTATTGAAACATCTCTGAGGGTGAGATTTTATCTGTACTCAGTTTTATTACTGTACTAGGCTTAGACTTGCGGGTTTTATTTTATTTTACTTGGTAATTCACTTTGTTCTGTCTGCTATTACTTGGAACCACTTAAATCCTACTTTCTGTATTTAATAAAATCACTTTTTACTTATTAATTAACCCAGAGTATGTATTAATACCTGGAGGGGGGGGAAACAGCTGTGCATATCTCTCTATCAGTGTTATAGAGGGCGAACAATTTATACAGGGTAAAATGGATGTATTTGGGGTTTAGACCCCATTGGGAGTTGGGCATCTGAGTGTTAAAGACAGGAACATTTCTGTAAGTTGCTTTCAGTTAAGTCTGCAGCTTTGGGGGATGTGGTTCAGACCCTGGGTCTGTGTTGGAGCGGACTGATGTGTTTGGCTCAACAAGACAGGGTGCTGGAGTCCCAAGCTGGCAGGGAAAGCAGAGGCAGAAGTAGTCTTGGCACATCAGTTGGCAGCCCCAAGGGGGTTTCTGTGATCCAACTCACCACAGAGTATCTCAAGCACTTAGGGTAAATATCGACTATCACATTACGAGTGCTCTCTACATAGCATTTATTTACTCAGTGAAACACTTACCTCGCTTACTCCAACTGTAATGGTGGTCACACTAGGGGTCATTTGGATGATCTGTTGTAAAATGCTGACATAGGTCTGTATTTCCATGATATTCTGTGGTGGAATAAAATCATTTTAATTAGTAACTAGTAAAGCAAGATTTTCAGTTCAGCTGACTGAACTTCTGTGATTTATTTCTTGATGATAACTTCTTTCACTTGTAAAAGTATGGGTCAAATTCAGATCTGCTGTAAATACATGCCACCCTGACTCTAGTGGCCTTCTACTCATCTGAACTGAGCTAAAGTGTTAGCAGTTTAGTATCCCAATCACAATATTCAGATAGTACTTTGCTAAAGCTGTTGGGTTACTGATGAGATATAGCATACTCTTAATTCAGTATTATGTTACTCATGTTTTAAAGGAACAAATGGGAATATAATCTGATTTAGTCACCAGTGGAGGAGGCGTGGAAGGGGTAAGGGTGGTTAATGGTGTAATAAAGACCGGTGGAAGGAGGTTATTTTCATTTGTATGGCCAATGTGTAGGACTGTGACTTCTTTCAGATGACACTTTGTAAATGTGCTCAGAAAAGGTTGACCAAGTCCAGCATCTGGTTTGAATCATTGACCATTGACCCTGTTCTAGTTTTTGCCCTTATGGACCTGATCTAGCGTCCATTGCTATCAGTGGAAAAAATTCCAAAGAACTGTGGAAAAGGATTAACGTTAGTCTCGCTCCTTTTACCAAATCTATTCCCAATTTATATATGGCTCCTAAAGCTATTTAATGATGGGTCTTTTCCTGGGAATGCCAGACTACAATCCTCCCAGTCCCAGATTAAATGATGATAAAAGATGCAAGCAGATCCTGGTAATCATGTTAATGATTCTCGACTGCTGATCTTGAGTGAGTGAGCTTTGATAAAATACAACAGCCTACTTGTTGGTCTAGAGAATACCAAACTCAATGTATTTTGTTCAGTAACATATCCAGTCTTACCTGGGGTCACTGTGGTTGTTTGAACCTTTTCAAAATGCCATTTTATAACAAAACAAAAACAACAAACCTTTACTCTGTAGGCCACTGAAAGAGATCAAAGGTTAGCATGACACTTTTCAACCTTCCAGACTCCTCTCTGAGAGGTGGGGAAGTCAGTGCAATTACCTTCTTGTACCTGTCCTTTGTGGCATTAATGTCATCCTGCAGGAACTGTGATTCAATCTGAAGTTCCAGATTACTTAACAAAGCTTCATCTGCTTCCTGCAGTGCAGATAAACATGACACTTTTAGTACTGGCTTCAGGATCACTAAGAATAGATTAGCCACTTATCCAAAAAAGTGAATCATTTAAAATTTGTAGCCACCTATGTTGAGAATTAAAGACTAAAGGTATGATGAAACCAACAAACAATATGCACTTTTATTCATTTGGCTCTCCCGTGGTATATACTGTTTTTCTAAAGAAAGCTGATAAAGACAAGCAGTTAATACATTTCAGTACTGTGGTGCTGTCACAGCTCATTCACCATATGCTTTATGATGGCTGGGAGCCAAGGAATAGACACTTTATGAAATATCAATCACTGAAGCTTGCAATGGTGTCTGATTCTAAGCAGGAAACATCAACAATATAAGGCATTGATTTCTCCAATATTTGTGACAGCGTTTGATATATGTTGACACTTTTTAAAATATCACACTAAAGAACATACCATATTTCTGTGCCAACCTGAAATTTTTCATTTTGTGACGTCTCACACATCATAAAATTGGATTTTTCTGTGACATTTCTGGGTCTAATAATTATTGACATGGTGGCCCACAAAAACTAGAAAAGCAAGTCGGGGGTCAAAAAATTGCAATTAATTGTAAATTCAGGAGGCAGAAGATTCTCAGAGTCCAGTTGGTCTAGAGAAAGGAGCACAGAACTCAAAATAATTACCATGATTTATACCTGCGTAACAGAGAGCAGAATCTGGCCCAGTATCTAACTCCCGTTTCAATTCTAAGAGGTTGCTTGGCTCATTACTGAGTTTACTACTTTAAACAAGCTCCTGAATATAAAATACTTCCCAGCAACTTTAAATCATACAATACAAAATAACAAGTTCTATGGGGATAAATTTCAGCCTGCTAGCTAATACATCAGCATCGAATTAAGTATAGCATGCACCAATAGAGTGAAAATTTAGTTTCTGGTAGGACTCCTGAACATGACCAATTGAATCCTTGTTGCAAAACTCCCTAACACTCGGTGGTTCCTATGACATTTTATAATTGACGTAAGTGGAGGTGTTTCCATGAAGCTATAAATGCAATATGAACCTGATCGAAAGCCCATTGACATCAAGGGAAAGAAACTCGCCGATGTGATGCTTCAGCTGGCTGAATTGCACCAATACAATTGAATTGACATTTGCAGAAGACAAAAGTATTCCTTGCAGTGATAAAAAAGGTGTTAAAAGGTGTTAAAATATTTCAACAGATGCAGGCGTGGCATCTATAGTTTTTGGAGGATTGTTTACACGTAACTCTTTGTCAGGAAATCAATGCATTTTGGCAACTTCTGTGACCAAATGTTTGTGGATAAGACCTTAAATAACACAAGCTCTTTGAAAACCTGGAGACTTTTTTTTCACCATGTAAACTCAGCCCTTTGCAGTCTCTCTCTGTCAATGGTTTTGTTATGATACCACAAAATCCCATAGATTTTCAGTAGATCTTATTCTAGAGAACAAAGTACATCCTGAGACCGTGGGGGTGGGGGAGGAAGAGTCCTTTTCTCAATTGTTTTTGCAATTTGTTTACTCTCTGCATTTGACAGCACTTTAAGTATAGTTTCACAATTTCCCGATACAAGCAGCTATTCAGGTCATTCCACCTGCTGTATCAGTGCGTCTCTGACCCAGCAAGAGCAAAAAGAAATTGTAAAATATAGGAATATCTGACGGTAAAATCAAAAATTTGACAGTGAGTCTCCAGGACAGCTATACATCCGAAAGTGCATGTAATTCATATTTTCACATTAACTACATTTCGAGGTGATGGTGTCTCTTTAGTTCTATCACATCAGGTATTGAGTGGTAAGTTGTGCTCAATAGCAATAATCATCAGCTTTGTAGCAACTTTGGGGTAGCCATGGATGCTAAAATCACTAATATTTCATGAGCCTGATTCTGATCTCATCTAGACTAGTGTAACACCACTGGCTTCAATGGAGATCCTCCTTTTTTAGGCCTCAACTAACCAATGCATTTAAGCACATGCTTCATTTCAAGCACATTAGAAGTCCCGCCCCATTCAACAAAGCATTTAAACAAGTTATTAACTTTAAGCACCCACTTAATTCCTGATTTACACATATGCTGAAAGTCAGTGATTTGCTGAATCTGGGCCTTACACCAGAGGCTAGAATCAGGTCCCAGGTGTCTGAGTTTATGAGATAGTTACATTCAAAATGCATACGCTTTTTTTTCTTGACTCATTCCTTTCTTCATAATTCCAACCACGCTGCTCATACCAGCTCCTCAAGGTAAGAGTATGCTAGTGAGAAGGTCTGATTAGGTACTTTCCAGGATTTGGGATAGAAAAGTGAGCATGTGCACTGTGAACCTACCTATATCATACTTGCCAGCACATGGGGATTCTGATCTCTGTGGTAAATCAAGTATATCTCCATTGAAATCAGGAGTGTTACCATTGGTGTCTGTGAGATCAGAACCAGGCCCATTCAATATAATTGATTTTGTCATCTATGATAATCCCAATATTGATACAAAGGCTGATGATTAGTTCTCAGGAAAGTGTGTTCTACTTCAGTGGTTCTCAAACTTGGGCCGCTGTTTGTTCAGGGAAAGCCCCTGGCGGGCCGGGCCGGTTTGTTTACCTGCCCCGTCCGCAGGTTCGGCTGATCGTGGCTCCCACTGGCTGTGGTTCGCCGCTCCAGGCCAATGGGAGCTGCGGGAAGCAGCGCGGGCCAAGGGATGTGCTGGCCCCCCTTCCCATCTGTGGGAACCTGTGGACATGGCAGGTAAACAAACCGGCCCGGCCCGGCCCGCCAAGGGCTTTTCCTGAACAAGCGGCAGCCCAAGTTTGAGAGCCACTGTTCTACTTCACACAAAACCTAACCTGACACAATTAAAAAATCATCATGGGAAACTAAGATCTGCACTTAACCATTAGGGCCACGTAGCTATGGTGCTAAGGGGGTTTGAAAAATTCAGACCCCAGAGTGCCACAGCTATGCCCACTGAACTCCCAGTGTAGACGCAGCAAGGTCGATGAAGAATGCTTCCTTTGACCTAGCTACCATCGCTCCGGGAGGGGAAGCGCCTACAGCAATGGAAAAAAACCCTTTCCATCCCTGTGAGAAGTGTCTATACTATGGCACTACAGCAACATAGTCACAGCATCGTACCGAAACTGCTGTGGCATCTGTAGCATAGACATGGTCTGAATAAATAACTGACTACACAGAGGAACATGTGACACTGGCTATGCATAAAGCACTGTCAAATGCACAAAGGAAACAGAAAATACGGGAACAAACATTTCCCCCTAATCGACTTCAGTCAGAGTAACACTAGATGTTGCTTGTAACAATAGGATCTTAAGGGGCAGGGAGAGGGAGGGGGCGGAAACAGATTTTTAAACATATGGCATCCCTTTAAAACTCACCACTTTCAATTATCAGAGGTAAATATCTGGCACAATGATCAGATCATGTGCAGTGAATTAAACACTCACCTCTCTGGGCAGGGCATGTGACTGTGGTGAAAGAGGGATTTCCTTTTTCACATGTACAGCAAACTAATCACCAGGGCTGATACGCTATTGAGAAATGTGTTGATGCTTGCGATTTTCATTATGCCATTGATTCATCCAGCCAGGTTTGCTGATGCACCAATAAAACCACCATGAACTTTTTTTACTTTAGTGCTAGTTAACTGCACTGCGAGCAAATGCCGCTAATTAAAACAGACCATGACCAGAATATTCTAAGCCAGTCATCAGGAATTTGTGGAGCATTTATGCAGCCTTAATGATTTCCTATTGAGAGAAAGATCAGCACAACAATGATAGTGTTAGGAGTCTTGTGGGGGAAGCAGACATCCCCAATTAGCAAGGATTTTTGTATGTAATGAGCAAAATCTAGTTTTCAGCTTTTCAAATGTTTGCCCAAGAGAGAAAATGTGTTCACAGTTTTTCTTTTTAAATAAGCTAGATTTAGCTATGCATTCACTGAACCCTCACGCTGTATCAAAACAACACAACATCCAGTTATTTTCTTCTCAACTTTGCATCATTCTTTCATTATTCTTTATGTGCATTTTTAAAAATAATCTTTAGATACTGACTCCAGCAGTGGTCAAGGGCCCAGATCTTCAATGGTATTTAGAACATAACTCCCATTGATAAATACCTTTGAGGATCAGAGCCATTTTCAAGCAATAGCAATGAGATAGGACAAGTCCAGTGCTCCGCAGAACTGTTGTTTAATGCTTCTGTACATTGATGTGTTCTTCCCTATTTGTAAAGATTCCTGCATGTATATAAATCAATCAGGCTTCATCCTGAGTACTATGCACAGAAAATGAACTGCAAAGCAGAATGGACTTATCTTTCTGAGTAAAAGCCACTGCATTCCTACATCTATAAATTGACCTGAATGTACCCAAATACTAGTTTAAGCATAAGGTGATGGATATGGGGATGTGAATTCTGTGTCACTGATAAATATGGACAATGCAATCATGTCAAATGCCAGAACTTTGCTCTCAGCATAATATGCATCTCATATCTGCTGTCTGCCCTGCTGTAGAGAATACTGCTGTCAAGAACCTGCTAAGATGTATAACATCCTCCATGTCATTTGATATAATATGAACTGTATCAGTGGCACAGAATTTTACCACACACACATACATGTATGGTGTAAACTGTTTGCAAAATGGCCTTCATGACAGGGCTTGGATCCCTGTTTGTTGTTAATGGAGAGAGAGGTACAAAATTTACAAACAACAAATCATTCACTAAACGGAGCCCCTTTTCCTATTCAGCAGTAGTCTGCAAACACACAGTAAGCCTCTTCATTATTCAGATGGATCAGTGAATGTTGTGTATGAACAAATTTCTTCCTAAAAGATTGCTCACAAACTGGTTGCCTCGGTGAACGTTCTATTGCTCATTTGATAGTTTGCTCTCTGTGGTTTGTCGTCTTTGTCAGCTGATTGTTTTTGTTCCCGGATTGCGTTACCTAATATTGATAATCACTTCTGTCTGTGTGAAAGATGCCATCTTCACTGACACACTAGGAACCTCCAGAGCTAAGTGCATAGCTTGAGCTAAGGCTCTCAACCTATAGCTCCAGCAGACTCAGCCACAGAGAGAGACCTCTAACATACATTCACACTCTGATAATGAGAAGGGATATAGTAGAAGTTGTATCCATGAGCGTGGTACATTAGCGTGCTACATTTTGCTCTGTTTTTATTTTCCTCTTCATCGATAAGGCACAAGAGAAAAATGTCAGAGATGGCCACCAGACCCCTGCCATGTCTGCTCACACCTTCACAGGCATCATGTTTCCCAGGCTACGTCTACACTACGGGGGGGGGGGTCGATTTCAGATACGCAAATTCAGCTATGGGAATAGCGTAGCTGAATTCAACGTATCTGATCCGACTTACCCTGCTGTGAGGACGGCGGCAAATCGACCGCCGCAGCTCCCCCGTCGATGGCGCTTACTCCTACCTGGGCTGGTGGAGTATGCGCGTTGAGTCGGGGATCGATAATCGCGTCCCGACAAGATGCGATAAATCGATCCCTGAAAGATCGATTTTCTACCGCCGATCCGGGCAGGTAGTGAAGACCAGCCCCCAGCAACAAATTTGTTTTTCAGGTTTTCATATGTTTTAAGTGAAAAACAAATTTCTGCAAAAAAATGGAGATAAGCCAAATCTCCAAACTGTGAAACTGCCTTAAACAAAATCTTTGAGTGAACCTCACTTTCACCCATCTCTGATCACTATGAGCCGGATCCTGTTCAGACCAGGTGATCACAATGGTCCCTTCTGAATCTGTGGCACTAGAGCCTAGCCTGTATCAGACCAGTGGTTGGTAATCTCCATGAAGGGTCTAGGGAGCAGGAACCTTTCTCCTCAGCTGGCAGAATGGCTGCAGAGCTGCTCGGGGGAGGCTACTTCTGCCCAATGGCTGAACTAGCACCCTATGACCCAGCACCCCATGATTTAGTTGGGAATTGGTCCTGCTTTGAGCAGGGGGTTGGACTAGATGACCTCCTGAGGTCCCTTCCAACCCTGATATTCTATGATTCTATGACCCTGTGTGAAAGGGGAGGACTGAGGATCCATGCAGCACACAGTTCATGCTCTACCTGGCCCCCCATCTGCATTGTCACAGATAGGCCAATGGAGTTGGGCTCTGAACCACATGTCGAGGTTCATGCTGTGCCACTTTTGAAAATGCACTCCCTGTGCAGCGGAACCATACTGGTTCTGATGCCGGAGAGACCTCCATGCCTCCAGAGATGGCTCTGGATTTGCCTTTCCATTTGGTGAGCTTATAACATACCCATAACACTTGTTCTAAATGAGCTCAAATATACTGGCAAATTCTAAGCACATGATCTCTTGGAAATATGGAGGAGAAGGGATGATCTGGACATTAAAAAGTACAAGTCATTCAAATGATCCCTGTTTGCGCAAAGCCACTTCTGCATTTTTCAGAGGGAATGAAAAACACTTTTTAATATGCCAGAAACGGGACAGAAACATGAAAGATGAAAGATTAGCAATGAAAATACAGCTGGGGAAGGAGACAATCTATTTTTCTTAATTCAAAGAAGAAAGCAAACAGCAAAGTAGGATAAATTAGATTTTTTTTCTTAATTTCATATACCTGGCTTTGAAAAACCTTTTCTAAAGATGTTAATGGACTTTTCCAACTCTTTGCCATGCAAACCATTATTTGTTCTACTGGCTTAATTCTGTAAAGTGCACATCTAAGGTAACACTTCACCTGAAAAGAAACCATACAGTTTTCTTCCTTTGCTATGGAAACTAGATTTGCACAGTGAGGGGCCAGTCCTTAGATGGAGTTGAGTTCCTCCTGCAGCAGGCTGAGTGCCTTCAGTTTTCATTGAGGTCCATGAGAATTGAAGCTGCTGAGCATATTACAGGACCAGGACCTTGGGGCTCTATTTAAATGCACATTTTTCTCCACTCATCTTCTAGAGGGATAGACAGACATGTTGACTGCATGGTATTCACTTAAAAGAGATACAACACTTATGATTTGCAAGTGGATGGACTTTTGCTGACTACTTGTGCATAGACTCCAAACACAGTCGGAAGACAAACTCTTTTGGGTGCAGAAAGGAATAATGAAAGTATTAAAGCCAACTCTAAACGCACTGGGCCAGATTCTGCCATCCTTACATGTGTTAGGCCGGAGCATCAGATGGCATAAACGGCATAGCTACATTGACTTCCAAAGACACTACATTGACTGCAAGAGATGCTCTAGCTAGCCTAGCACAACCAGACATCATGTGCTTGATGCAGGAATCACTGGGTGAAATTCTATGGCCTGTGTTATGCAGAAAGGCAGCCCAGATGGTCATAATGGTCTCTTTAAGGACTTCAAATCTATAAATCTATGAATTAGTCAGTGCTTAATTTGTGCCAGGGCTTTCCAGGGCTGAGCCCCGGCACCTCTAGGCTTGGCAGTTCATAGCCCTGGCATGTCTGGGCTTGCTATATCAGTTCTTAACATAAAAAAATTGCTTGAGCCCCAGTAACTAATTGCTGGCACCTGTCTCATTACAAATTAAGCACTAGAATCAGTGTAGCCAGCTGAGACTCTGGCTTGTTGAACTTACTTGGTAAGTAATCCTATTGAACTCAATGGGACGTCTCACAGAGTAAGGGACTAGTCAGTGTGTATGGGGATGACAGAATCCAGCCATTTACTCAGAAAACAGGAAGTAGCTTTCTTCCGTGCACAGTAAACAGCAATTACTTGCTCTGATGAGATAAGTTGGGAGAACTGCTGAGCTAGAGGCTACTCAATCTTTTGCCACTTCTGATACCTTAATTATTTTGCTGCCTTTACATCCTCTGCTAACAAAGCTATTTCTTATTCATGGGTGCTGGGTCTACAGGGCACACGTTCACTAAAATCAGACAAATAAAGGTTCATAAGGTAAAAGAGATTGTGAGAAATGTAGCTGATTGTTACGGATTGCTCTGTAGCATATAGTTCTCCATGAATAGACTCCTATTTAGAAAGCACAAAGATTTCTCAGAGGATTCTTTGCTACCCTAGTGCCTGGGATACCTTAAAATGGACTCAGCGAAAGCCGAGCAACTGACACTGGGATTTTTCTTGTACTTTCAACAACAAAAAATAGCCAGAACAAATGAATAAAGAATTCACTAATACATCAGTCTTTACGTATAGATTCTCACCCACTTCCTCGATGGTGTCAGTGTTGATTTAACCTTGGTTTATTGCCAGTAGTAAGGCAAAACTCCTATTGATCTCAAGTAGAAAAGGATTCCAGAAGTAGTTGGCCCGATGTCTGCTCCCATTTCTTGGTTCTCTTGTCCCTTTCACATTCCTATGATTGCCTGCCCAGGAAGGTACCATTCACCATGAGGAAGGGGAGCAGAATCGAACGCTAGGTAACATGGCTAGGAGAACACACATTGATACTCCCTCTTCTTGAGTTAAGAACATAAGAACGGCCGTACTGGGTCAGACCAAAGGTCCATCTAGCCCAGTATCCTGTCTTCCGACAGTGGCCAATGCCAGGTGCCCCAGAGGGAGTGAACCTAACAGGTAATGATCAAGTGATCTCTCTCCTGCCATCCATCTCCATCCTCTGACAAACAGAGGCTAGGGACACCATTCCTTACTCATCCTCGCTAATAGCCATTAATGGACTTAACCACCATGAATTTATCCAGTTCTCTTTTAAACGCTGTTATAGTCCTAGCCTTCACAACCTCCTCAGGTAAGGAGTTCCACAAGTTGACTGTGCGCTGTGTGAAGAAGAACTTCCTTTTATTTGTTTTAAACCTGCTGCCTATTAATTTCATTTGGTGACCCCTAGTTCTTGTATTATGGGAATAAGTAAATAACTTTTCCTTATCTACTTTCTCCTCATCACTCATGATTTTATATACCTCTATCATATCCCCCCTTATTATTAGATAACACGGAATATGAATAGAGTGGATGATTTAATTTAGAAATACTGGGCCAGATTTTTTCTCTCTCTCTCCTCCCCCCCCCCACCCCATTAGGACTGAATATAACTCTTTAAAACAGTGCAAACTCAGTGTGTTGCAGCCAAATTGACCCAATGTGACAAAGAATGTGAAGAGAAGAATTTTTTCATTTGCTTATATACCAATATTAGGAGACTGGGTTACAAGTAAGAGAAATTGGAAAGCCTCATTGATGAAAAAAAAATTGGATATAATTGATATTACTAATACCTACAGGGACAATTACTATGATTGGAATAAGCAACAGAGGGTCCTGTGGCACCTTTAAGACAAATGAACTGGAGCTCAGCAGTTTCTCTTTGGAGTCTGGTCCTGAAGTTTTTTTGCTGTAAGATGGCTACCTTTACATCTGCTATTGTGTTCATTTGCAAATTTGATACCATCAGATCAGGATTAAACAAAGACTGTGAATGGCTATCCAACTACAGAAGCAGTTTCTCCTCCCTTGGTGTTCACACCTCAACTGCTAGCAGAGCACCTCACCCTCCCTGATTGAACTAACCTCGTTATCTCCATACTGATTTATACCTGCCTCTGGAAATTTCCATTACTTGCATCTGAAGAAGTGAGGTTCTTACCCACGAAAGCTTATGCTCCCAATACTTTTGTTAGTCTTAAAGGTGCCACAGGACCCTCTAATGCTTTTTACAGATTCAGACTAACACGGCTACCCCTCTGATACTATGATTGGAATGTTTACAGCACTGTTACAACCAGTTGAGGACAGTCAGAATGGGTTAATTTCCCAAAGCTAAGAAAAATTATGAATGAAATTGATTGGGAAGGAAAATTTGGACAGAAAAATGTGAAGGAAAATTGGGAGCTAAGAAAAATTATGAATGAAATTGATTGGGAAGGAAAATTTGGACAGAAAAATGTGAAGGAAAATTGGGAGTTACTTAAAAAGAGTTTATAGATGACCAACTTTGACTAAAAAGCCCACCCTGTTTAGTGATGAAGTGAAGGCAGTAATTAGAAATATAAAAACAATTTATAACAAATGGCAAAAAGGGAAAATATATAGCAATCAATATACATTAGATGTTATGAAATATAAAAAGTTGACAAGGAAGCTAAAGACATCACAGAAAAATTCATGGCTGGCAGGGCTATGGTCAATAAAAAGTTACTTAAAATATATTTGAAACAAAGGAAATTCTAGTAATGGTACAGTTATAGGTTTATTATTAGATGGAGATGGTAAAATTGTTAATAATGATGCGGAAAAGGAAGAAGTGTTCAATAAATATTTTGTTCTGTTTTTGGAAACAAACAGGATGATGTACTTGTACCACCTGAGAATGAAGAAGTACTACCTAGTTCATTAGTAACTAAGGATGATGTTAAACAATATTTAATTGGGAAAACCATTTTTATATCAACAAACCCAAATAATGTGCACTCAAGAGTCCTGAAAGAGTTGTCTGAGAAAATATCTGGCCTCTTAATGTTAAAATTTAATATATTTTGGAATATCAGGGAAATTGCAGAAGACTGGAAGAGTGCTAATGTGGTGCCAATATTCACACAGGGCAAGTGGAATATCTTTCGTAACTACAGGCTGTTTAGCCTGTTATCAATCATGGATAAAATAATGGAAAATCTGATACGGGATTCAGTTGATAAAGACTGAAAGAATATGAATGTAATTAATGCAAGTCAACATGATTTTTATTGAAAATAGGTCTTGTCAAGCAAACCTGATTTCACTTTTTGATAGATGTAGTATTCTTAGACTTGTATAAGTCATTTGATTTAGTACCACACAACATTCTGACTGAAACATTAGCATTATACAATATTAATAAAACACAAGTGAAATAGATTAGGAACTTGTTAAGTGACAGATGTGAAAAAGTAGTTGCCAATGGAGAATTATCATGGAAAGAGTGTGTTTTTAGTGGGGTCCCTCAGGGATCAGTACTAAGTCGATGCTATTCAATGTTTTCATCAGTCATGGCTGGTAAAATTTACAGATGACACAAAGATAGGCAGAGAGGTAAATGATGATGATGGCAGGGCAGTAACATAGAGCAATCTGGATCTCCTGATAAACTGGGCCCATTTAAACAAAACATATTTTAATAAAACCTACTGCAAGGTCATGCATTTAGGAACAAGGAAGGCAGGCCCTACTTACAGAATGAGGGATGTATCCTGGAAAACAGTGACTGAAAAGGATTCAGGGATATTGTAGACAAGCAATGCAACATGGGCTCCCAGTACAGTATTGTGGCAAAAACCTAATGTTTACATCTCCCCTTGGAGATGTAAACAGGGGAGTAGCAAATAGGAGTAGGGAGGTGATTTTACCTCTGTATTTGGTATTGATGAGACTGATACTGGAATACTACATGCAATTCCAGTGCACGCATTTTTAAAAGCATGTTGAAAAATTGGAAAAGTTGAAGAAAAGAGACACAGAAATTATTCAAAGACTGGAGAAAATGCCTTATAGAGAGACGTAAACAGCTCAATCTGTTTAGTTTATCAAAACGATTGAGAGGTGACTTCATTAAAGTGTGCAAGTACCTTCACCAGGAGCAAATACTGAGTGCTAAAGGGCTCTTCATTTAGCAGAGCAAGGCAAAACAAGGACCAATGATTGGAAGCCGAAGCCAGACAAATTCAAATTAGACGTAAAGCTCAAACTTTTAACAGTCCGGATGACTAACCATTGGAACCAACAACCAAGGGAAGGGCTGGATTCTTCATCTCTTGATGTCTTCAGATAAAGACTGGATGCCTTTCTGGAAGATGTGCTTTAGCCAAACACAAGTTATTGGGCTCAATAAAGGGGTAACTGGGTGAGATTTAATGGCCTGTGACATACAGGAGACCAAAGCAGAAGATATAATGGTCCCTTCTGGCCTTAAACATTATGAATGTATGCAATCCACTTGCATATGATTAGAGTAGAGTTTAAGATTTCAGGGGCATGCATAAACAGTGGATCAGTCTGACAGAGTTATGTTCCGGGTAGATGTTTAATTTCCTTAGGCCTTGTCTACACGTCAGAGTTTTGTTGCTAAAAGGCAGCTTTGGGTGACAAAATAGTGGAGTGTACACATAGCAATGCCACTTTTGGTGACAAAACTCTTCCATTTCAATGACAAAATAAAACCACCTCGACGAGAGGCATAGAGCTTTTTTGCAGCAAAGTTAAAACGACAAAGTGTCAGTGTAGACACTGTCGTTCATTATACCGCCAGAACTGGCCTCCCCCAGTATCCCACAATGCATGCCATGACCGTTCTGCTCACTGTTTTGAACTCAGCATCCTGCAGGCATGCACCCCTCCCCTTTCAAAGCTCTGTTCTGACAGATGAGCCTGCTGCTCTACTCTGGGCAACAAAGCAAATCATTAATGTGGAATGCTCCTGCTCTCTGCCACACTAGGAACACAGACGCAGGCAGGGAGGGACAGATGTGTGTGTGCCTGTGAGGGAGAGAAAGAGAGATAGAGAGAGGCTGCTGTGCTGAGCCAGGAAGGGAGGTGGGGGCTGATGTCAGAGGTGTTCCCCTTCCCCAGGATTGGTTGCTTCTGGCAGTTGTCTGAACTTACGGAAACAGCATGCGGACACACACACTCTCCCCCAACACACACTCTGTCTCTGTCTCCCCCCATGCTCCCTGTCACACACTCTTCCCCTTCCCCCACCTACTTCAGTTGAAAAGCGGCTGGCAATCTACTAGGATGCCCATGGAATAATGGGATTGAGAAATCTGCATCATGTGACGCTGTACCTGCCTCATGAAGCATTGCAAACCCTTCTCAACGCACCCTGCAGCCAGGTGCACGGTGGGATAGCTACCACAGTGCACCGCTCTCTGTGTCAATGCAAGAGCTGCTAGTGCGGATGCGCTCTGCCAACACACGGAGCATAGTGTGGACATGCAACCGTGGTTTAATTAAAG
Organism: Chrysemys picta bellii; assembly: GCF_011386835.1. Classification (NCBI taxonomy): domain Eukaryota; kingdom Metazoa; phylum Chordata; order Testudines; family Emydidae; genus Chrysemys; species Chrysemys picta. The sequence continues at coordinate 190,396,391 of NC_088793.1, forward strand.
CGCTTTAATTACAATGGCATAACTTTTGGTGACAAAACTCTGCGGTGTAGACATAGCCTTAGCATAGCATAGCATTGAAAGAAAAATCGATGGAGAAAAAGGGCTGCTAATTGACTGTCTTTTGATAAATGTCTACTCAGGCTCAGCTTAAACATTAGCTTGAATAGTTTATAGAACAAATAAATTCAGGCTGGATAGCAGAACCTCCCCTCCTCTGCAATAGAGTCTAAGTAGTGTTGAAGCTAGTACTATAAGTATAGTACAGTTGCATCATAATGTCATAAGCCACTGAGTTAGTATGAATGGCCTAAATGGCATTGCATATGATGTCCCTTGTGAGCAAGTTCCCATCTAATCATGTCTACTGTTTCCAGGGGCAAGTCTGGGAATGGGGAAAACACAGTCACTTATTTTTTCTCTAGGGGATAAAGGATACAGAAGAAACTGGTTAGAGCAAGAAACTTCAGAATTTTTGAATCTATCAGTTGCCCCGTTTGTCCCCCCCATTACTGGAATATCTGAGTGCTCTATCATCTTTAATGTATTTATCCTTACAGCACCCTTGTGAGGTACGGAGGTGCTATTCTAGCTTGTTAGCTGTTTCCAGTAAGAAATGTTTAAGTGTCGGACGGTAGTTGAAGACAGAAGAATCCAGGAAACAAAGCTGCCAGGAAATGTTACATTTTAACCTCTTTAGAAACAGCACTAGTAATTCAGGGCTCAGTGCGACAGCTGGACTTGGTGCAGAATCACACCGTCCCAGAGGGAGCACTGGAAGCATTCTCACCACTAGAGTTCCCGCAGGTGCTGAGCTGCATGCACTCTACTATACCCCTGTTTAGGATGCATTTTACTGCCTACTGTGCAGTCAGATGGATCCACTGGCAGCTCTAGGAGACGGCTAGCGATAGGCCATCTTCTCCCTGTCCCTAGGGGAGTAAGCTCGGAGTCCCTGTGCTTGCTTAAATGCAGGAACTGGAATTTTGCATGTCTCAAGTCAGGATCAGACAAGTGGCAACAAAGCTGCTTGTGGCCTCCCAGTCACTGAGAACCTGCAAAAGAGTCGGGCTGACTCTGGCCCTTTGCCGTTAAATACCAGGCGTGAAATCCTGGCTCCACCTCAATCAATGGGAAAACTCCCATTGACTTCAATGGGGCCAGGATTTCACCACGGCACTAGGTTTAGGCACCCAACTCCCACTGATTTTGAATGGTACTTTATAAATCCCAGCTCAAGTCATTATGCTGTTCACCACTAACATATTTTGAGGCACTGTAAAAACTGCTTCACAAATGAAAGACATTTGTTATCTCCGTGATATGAACTAGGGAGCTTGGCACTAACTCTTCGTAATATTCATCTGCTATTTTCTGTGTTTTTCTTTAATAGTCTTATGTTCATTTTATCACCATTTGGCTAAACTGTATGATTTACAGAATAGCTTCAGCATTCTGCCTACATTTGGGTCCCACATCTTAGGCTCATGATTGTCTAGCACAGTTTGAGGACCGGGGATTATTCTTTGACATGGAAACAGGACAACACTGGTACAGGGCCAAGATAGGGAACTGTGTTATGGCCTTCCGGAGGTATTGACCCACCTGCACTCCAAAACCAAAATCAAGCTTCCATCAGTGGGTTGTTCACCTCCTTAAAGGTAAGCCTCTGCTCAAGGCTTCTGATTACAACAGTATTCAAGGTATGCCAGAGATCAGGCCCTTTAAAATCCTCTTAATCTGCAGGAATTGAGGAATGAAACGTCTATTTTTTTTTGTTAACAGGAACTTGGTGTTGTTTAATGGATTTGACTTTTTCCTGCAGGATAGGATACAGTTTTAATCCTCAAAGCCAGATAATCTCCTTGAGGCTCCCAGACTGTCATAACAGGACTGACAAAGAACTGACAAACCCGTGAGTGGAGAGACTCATGCAGTTTTCTCTGACCAAGAGTTCAATAATTACAATACATCAGGTTAAAGGGATTTCTTTGATCATTGAGCTGACTGTTTAAAAAACATGACACTACACATAAAGATGGTATCTCTGTTAAGTGAGATCCCTTCCATAGTAAGAAGAATTGCTAATTTATATAACAACATTCCAGGATTCTCATTCTGTCTGTGTGTCACTCTGAACCCTAGAAGGTTTGTTGAGTCAGTGTGAAGTGATGGAAACAGCTACAAGCATGGCTGTGAGCAATTTTTGTTTAGAATATTACCAGGTTCAATCACCACTGGGATCTGTGGTCTGTTATCCAATTTTTAAGTTCTCAGCCATTTTGGCTTTTTTTTTTTTTTAAACACACCTGACTTTACAGATTACACCGATGTGATAGCATTGGCTTTCAGCTATTAATAGTCAATAAATGCAAAAAGAACAAAACAATGATTAGGGAAAACAGCCCTTTTTCTAAGATCACTTTGCTTGCCTCTGGCCCGGAGCTCTTTCCTTAATGAGCTCATTGGTATGGTGCTTTCAACCATGCAGACAGTGGCAGTTTACAGCAACCAGAACAGTCATTTTTATTTCTCTCCACCTTATAGCCAAAATGATACATATTCATATTTAGATGTAACTTTCTTTGCTCCGCTTTTCCACATCATTATCATCATATCAGTAGACCTCTCCCGCAGGTGGCCAGAGGCACACAACAGCAAGAGATATACAATGGGAATGCTTTGCAGGGCAATTCTTAGTGAAAGGATCCTTAGTGAAAGGTAGCTTGCAATAAAGGTCTGTCAAGGGCTTAAAAACTCCCAGGCAAATGAGGGACTGCACAAGAAACATCACCCATCTGTAGAGGAAATTAGTTTAAAATCTGTTCTCTTGGGCTTTCATTTCTCTTATTTATTGATTTGTGACTATATCTGGCTTGATATTAAGAAACCCTACCGACAATGAATGTTTCCAACTGTAAAACAGTGCAGCCATCGTCTGTTCTATCGACCTGGTCCTGAATTCCGTTCTCAGGCAAAACTCCCATTTACTTCAGTAAACTCAGAATCGTGCTTAATAGCCCGAATCCAGCTAAACACTTACTAATGCACCTAACTGTAACTTAAAGGGACCCATGTTACTGGATCAGTTACAAAGTTTATATTCCATGGGTCTAGGGAAACATGCATGCATGCATTAAGTCCAGTTAGTGATCAGATAGGTCTCTCTCCAAGGGCCCAATCCAAAACCTATTCCCACAGACTGCAGTATGTTTAGGATCAGAATCTAAGGGCCAGATTTTCAAAGGTATGTAAGTGCCTAATGATGCAGATAGTCACCTAATGGCATTCTCATAAGGGCCTAAGCAGGTTAGGTGCCTAATTCACATTGAAATCAACCTTTGAAAATCTGTACCGAAGGGCTCCCCTTCAGAGTTTACAGGATGAAAAGAAATCACTCAGGACTGGAGAATGAGGAAAGGTCCCAAATTCTCACACTATCCTAGATTCTGATTTCTTAATGCTATTGACAGTAAAGTTACCTGCACACACTAATAGCTTATGGCCAGAAATAGAAGAGAGGATGGGAACTGTCCTTTCATGATTTGTGGGGGCACCAATAAGTGTGACTATGGGAGAAAAAGTAATATTATATAATATTACCAAAATAAATTCCATCAGATCTAAAATAACTGCTTAAAAATTAATCGAACCAAACTGAATGGACATCAAAGCAATTTTGTCTAGTAAATGAAATGAAAGGAAGCAGCTGATGCAAACAACACACTTTCTACTGTAACAGGCTCACCTTATTAAGGCGTTCAAGGGTCTCTTTCAGCATCTGCTGATATTCACGTTCATTTCTGTACCTGCAAATAGGACAAAGAAGATGGAGTCGAGTGGCTTATCTCTTCACATACTGTGTCTCCATCTACAATATCTTGCAGTATAGAAGTGTCACATTTAAGTTGACTATGAATCTTGACCAGGCCCACAAGGTTTATTCATAACTTAACCATAGATCTTTGGCTTCAGATGGTGAGTGTAATTCTTGTTTTGATTAGGCCCCTCTAGTCTTTTCATCAAGCAACAAACACAATGAAGTGGACGGACATTTGCCATGACTTCTCCAAAGAACGTCTGAGCCTAGATCATTTCCAATAAAATGTCAGTGATTTACATTATACAAAACTATATCAGACAAACAGTGCTCACCATTTAAAAGTCACTATTTACCAATAGTTACCAGACTCGATAGCTGAGATATCACAATATTTCATTCTGCTGGTAGAGGAGATAACTGTGACAGTGTATCTGGGATAATCCAGTGTGGTAGAGTAACCACTGATAAATGTTGACATTTTAGTTGTGCCCACGGTAAATAATGTTGCAATTTGTGGTGCACAGTTGATTTCAATGGGAGTTTCATCTGAATAAGGAGTGTAGAATGAGGATACATTTTGATTTTCTTGGGGTTTGAGTCTTTTTTAGTATTACGCACCATTTTATATTGTTCATAAACTCCAGTGCAGATTTTAATGAGCACAATATTTAACATTGCTTGCTGAAACTAGAAAACGCATGAACTTTTATATGCCGTTATAATATACTCCTATGTATATGTACAGAAACAAACACATATGTATATGCGAAATTTCCTATATTAGAGAAAAATTGGAAATAAATAAGAAAATGATGTAGTTTATGCTTTGTTTCTCTCTGAATTAAGATAAACATGGCATAAAAGGTTGTATTTTAAGAATGTCAGCTTTGTATTGTAACATACAAAGAATTCTCTCATACAGAGATTTTTCTCATGGATAGAAATCACCATCACTATCCCTAAAGGGTGATTGATTGATTGTAGTTCTTTCTTTGGAGAGGGCACAAAAGAATCCTGTTGCAGACTCTTCTCCTCTTTTCCTTTAAGAAAAGCAAGACTGTAAATAAACTGCTTAACCAGAGAAGTAATTTAATGAGATGCTGCAATTAAAAAAACAATTAGAAACATATTACAATTCTGAGCAACCAGATTTTATTATCATACACCGAACAAATTGCTCATCAAAGTCAGGCTGTTGCTGGTGGCTGAAGAGTGAGATAGACATAGCCTGGCTGCTTATTCCTCGCTCCCTGAAGTAATTTCTACTACAGAAGTACAGAAAACAAAATTGCCATCTTTTCAGCATCTACTTTAAACATTTTAAAATATGGGTAGTTAGCCTGGGGAATGGAAATCTTCTGTTTATCTATAGAGTAGGTGTAACATAGGCTATGGTAGTGAACACTGCCTGAGGCTTAACCTAGGAGGAAAGCATCAAAGAGTTAGAAGAAAGTTCTCTTGTCCTAATAATTTAATCCTTCAACTCTCTCCTGAAATCATCATTTCCTTCCAGGTGAATTCATGGTTTCCAAGGCACCTGTCCAGTCACTAGGAAATTCCTTTCATTCAATGCTAGATTCATTCGCTCCTGTGGAAGCTGTCCCACTTTGTATAAAATACTTAACTATTCATTGGAGCAGAGACTGGAACCTGGGTCTCCCAGGAGAGTGCACTAACCACTAGGCCAGAGTGTCATTCTCACCCTCTTTCTGACCCAATGACTATTGAGAGATAGAAAGAGACCCACTCCCAGCAAACCCTATAGCTCTGTGGTTAGGGCACTCACCTGGGAGGAGGAAGACTCTGCTCCCAATGCGACAGCATGGGTACTTGCACCCTGATCTCCCACATCTTGCGTGAGTGCACTAACCACTGGGCTACTGAGTATAAGGGGACTCCTCCTTCTCAATGTTTCTTGAGAAAGGACTGATCTGGCTTAGGCACCTAATTCCAGGAAAGGTTTCACAGCTATGACTCCTGAGCAGAGGAAGGCACCCCCTCCAGCCCAGGGGGTGGGGGTGGGGCATAGGTCACACTCCTCTCCTTGGCATTTACCACTGCCTAACTTAGGCAGTGCCCTGCTCAGCACACTGGCTTCTGTGCATCCCATTGTTAAGGCTCCTAATTCTCCCCAGGCATCTCAGTGGGGGCGTCTGGGTGCCGAACTCGAGGTTGAGGATTCCAGGAGGTGGCAGGGTGGCTGAAGTTAAGTATCACCTTGCTGAGCTTAACTACCTTTTCTGGGTCTAGCCCCAAGTGACTCGCGCCAAGTCACACAGGAAGTTTATGGTGGAGCTGGGAGTTGAAAGCGGGTTGCCCCACGTCCTAAGCTAGAACCCCGCAACTGGGCCATCCTGTCTCTCTCTCTGCAGCCCCTCACTTCCCCCCACGCAGACAGTCTACAAAAGTGAAAGGGATGGGATGGGGCTAAATAAGCCTCCTTACTCCCTGCACAGTGTTGCAAGGGCAAGACCCAATGCTATTATTCGGTGCCAGTAGTGAACTGGGAACTGCCTGCAAACTGGTAAAAAAAAATGAAAAAAAGTTGCTTAGTTTCACTCTCGCTTCCGTACGTTCATGACTTTCTTCTGCTGAAATGCTGTTCTGTAGCTTCCTACAGCAGAGCTTGTCAGTAAATCACAAATCGCTGTCCAAATGTTTCCCAGTGCACCAGTAAAGCCATTCATCCTCTGAGTTAAGACCATATTCATTATGGAGCTTTATTAAACTGCTGACCTAAAACAAATTTTGTTGGACCTTGTAAATCTCTTCAATGTGCAGTTAACAACAAACAGTTCATTAATTTGCATAGATATATTCTGGCAACTGGGAAAGAATGAAAATCATACAGCCATGATAAAATGCTGCTCTCTCAGTAATTTAACTGACTGAATTCAACAGAGATGAGGCTGACAGAGTCTGAATCCAGATCTCAACCCCACCGCAATTCAGGGCTGCTCTGATCTGGGAGGGGGGGAGATATCTGATTCCGGCTCATTGCTTGAATTTCCATATAGCCCCATTAACTGAAATATATTTAGCAGCCATTTCCGTCATTGTCCTTTAGCCAAAAAGCTAGTGGCATAAGAAGGCTGTTATAACACACATACGTTACTCCACTCCACACTCCCTTGTGAGTTCACGTATCATCTGAGGATAAAGCTTTACACTCAATATACTGTGATGTTAGCATGACCACCTCTTGGAAGAGATTTAAATCAATCCGCATTCTGTTCTGCTCTTCTCTGTACACTAAGAGATCTTTGCAACTTCTGAAAATGTCTTTCACACATACACATCACATGTTTAAATGCATGGTTACTGCACTGGCTTTATACACTTGCTATACTGCCGGGATCTTATGGTATTTGTTGCCTTATAAAGCTCATTAGTACATTTCCCATAAGAAAGGCGCGATATAAAACAAAATTCTATTCTATTCTCTTTCTCTCTAGCTGTTTCTTCTATTGTGGAGCCCAATCATGCAAAAAATGTGCATCAATAAAAAAATACATGGGAAACTATGCTGAAGAAGTGCAATGACCAGTTGACTATCCCCAAAGGTGAACAAATCACATGCTAACCAAGATTTTCAAAGTGACTAGTATTTTCTATGCCATTTTTTGGTGCCCAACTGGAGACCACCTTAAAGGGATCTGATTTTCAGAGGGTGGGAAATCAGTGCTTTCTGAAAACAGGCCCCTTTAAGTTGCTTTCAGTTGGGCACCCAGAAATTGTGACACTCAAAATCTCTAGTCACTTTTGAAAATCTTGAACGGCGAAAGGGCAAGCCAGTCAGGGGACAGACTGACTGGTGTACCCATGCTGATATGGTACCTATGTGAGGGCCTGAAACTGACGAGCTGAAGGCCAAGGTCTGCAAAGTCATCTTTTGACCCTCATGAAGCAGATAAAGATACTGAGATCCTTATTCCTGATATAAATGTGATCCTTAGCTGGCAGAGTGGATCCAGGGCTGGACAGTGGACTGGACAATGTTCTTCATGCCTTGTCTGCTGCCAAGCAGCAAGCAGAAGAAGTCAGCAATGGAGGGGGTGCTGCTTCACTTGTGTTGCTGCATATAGGGTATTAGTTGCCATAGTAATAGGGAAAAGCTAGTAGGTGTCCTTTGAAGAAGCTGCCTGATTCAAGTAAGCTAGAGCAGACCTTTAAAAGATCCACCACCACATTGCTTTCCTCTTTCAGCTGTCAGAGAGCTACCAATATGGGAATTCTGCCACCGTACCCCAGAGTTCAGATATTTAGCAGAATCCGTGAGCACTCCCATTAGCTGATGGCATCTGCCTATTGAATGTGAGGGACATGTACAGTTTAGGAGTTATAACTGGACTTGTCTCCACTTCTGAAATGCCAGGCTTCAGCAGTGGCTAGAAATATCTATTCCCTTCTGCAGTGGACAAGTAGAGTGAACCTGTTCCTCACAGATGTAGACCTAGCCACAATGATCCACATCTTTGTTATTCAAGGCTGTACTACAGCCATGTTCTCTCCCTGGCACTGACACTGGGAGGCTTCTAGTAGTTGAGTGTGGCTCAAAATGCAGCATCTTGTCTCCTAAGCAGAACAGTAGACAAGAAAACATCACAGCATTACTCAGCATTCAGCCACTCAGTGCTGGATTCAATTCATGGTCCTGGTCTTCAACGTTAGATACCTAAAAGCTGTCTCTCCCCTGACTCACTCCAAGAATATTAAAATCAGCAAGGAAGATGAAGATGAAGGTACCTGGGATGAAGCTTGCCAGAGCTGGAGACAAAACATTTTCAGTAAAGGATGCGCAGCAGAGAAACTCTGATGTACAGGAGGTCAGGATGACCCCATGTCTTGTCTCCTTATGGCACAATGGAGGAGACATGTACTTTCACTAACCTTTTCTCAATAGAAACAGCAATGCTTTGGCTGGTAAGTCCTTCTTCCCCATAGATACCTCTGCCAAAGAAAAGACAAACTATGGAATGCAAGTCCTACCAGGATGATGCACAAGCCTAAAATACTTGCATTTCGTCTCACAGTACCTGTGATTGGCAGACTAAGAATATACATGACATAGCTTATACTGTTTATCTCTGAGGTACTGACTACTACTTGTATTAACAGGAACAATGAGCCCAATCCCAAAATCTTCCTTATTTAGTTCTTACTATACACCACTCTCAATGAAGTAGTGTCACTGCTATGCTGCCCCTTTTGGTAGGGTCCTACCAAATTCATGGTCCACTTGGGTCAATTTCACGGTCATAGGATTTTAAAAATAGTAAATTTCATCATTTCAGCTATTTAAATCTGAAATTTCACAGTGTTGTAATTGTAGGGGTCCTGACCCAAAAAGGAGTTGGGGGGGGGGTCACAAGGTTATTGTAGGGGGGTTGCGGTACTGCTACCCTTCCTTCTGCACTGCTGCTGGCGGTGGTGCTGCCTTCAGAGCTGGGCAGCTGGAGAGCAGTGGCTGCTGGCTGGGAGAGGCAGAGGCCTCCGCCAGCAGCAGCGCAGAAGTCAGGATGGCATGGCATGTGGTATTGCCACCCTTACTTCTGTGCTACTGCCTGCAGAACTGGGCCTTCACTCAGCAGCCGCCACTCTCTGGCCACCCCGCTCTGAAGGCAGCAGTGCACAAGGAAGGGTGGCCTGATATGGTATTGCCACCCTTACTTCTGTGCTGCTGCTGGTGGGGTGCTGCATTCAGAGCTGGGTACCTGGCCAACAGCCATCACTTTCCAGCCGCCCAGCTCTGAAGGCAGTGCAGAAGTAAGGGTGGCAATACTGTACCCCCCCTAAAATAACCTTGCAACCTCCCTGCAACTCCCTTTTGGGTCAGGACCCCCAGTTTGAGAAATGCTGATCTCTCCCGTGATATCTGTATAGCATAGGGTAAACGCACACAAAAGACCAGATTTCATGGGAGGAGACCAGATTTCCTGGTCCATGACGTGTTTCTCATGGCCGTGAATTTGGTAGGGCCCTAATTATGTGTCGTGTGCAAAGGCATCCCTCTTCTAGGTGGTGTCACGTTTTGGGGTGCAATATAGACCCCCTGAGGGGTGGTGTTACTGCCTCTTCTGTAACTTGACTGCCTTAGAATGCTTTGCTGTTGTGGCTCTGTCTGGATGCTTCCAGCCAGCATACAACCATGCACTTGAATGTCTTTAAGCAGCTCTGATTCAGCAATTCTGATTCCAGCAGCCTGCTTGTTACACACTGTCCCTCTCTGGACTCCAGCAGCCTTGATTACACCTGGCAAAATGACCCATCACCCCCCAGTCCGGAATTTTCCCCAAACCATGTGATCTGCAATGTCCAGCTCTCTCCTGGACCATTCAGACAGATACTAAGGTTCATTCGTTCCTTTAAAGACACAATACCCAACAGTTTGCCACATTAACCAGAATTAACATTCGCTTTAAACCAAACAAACCACTGCCTGGTTTAGATTAAAAGTAAAACAAGTTTACTAACAAAAGGAGATAGGATTATAAATGAGTTCACATATAAAGGACAAGGTTAGCAAACAAGAGAGAAAAATGCGAAGACTTAACAAAACAGGCTACAGCCTTTGTTCATGATAGTTTTCTTACCAATCTACCTTCCAGCAAGATGGCTGACCAACCTCTCAAGTCAGGGATCTCCCACAAAGTCCAAAGTGCTCAATTTCTTTGTCTTCATAGGTGAAATATAACTTGGGGTTCTCTGTTCGTTCCTTTGTAGTCCAGTGAATCTTTAAATGGATTCTTCTGAAGGTTCCCCCCCTCAAAGTAACATTCATTCAAGCTATGAGGAAAGCGACAGAGTCTCTTGGTGTAGGGAGTTTCATGCTGGCTTCTTCCTGCTCTAGAGTTTGCTAAATGCAAATTTATCTGTTTCCTGCAATCTCCTCTCCCTACTGTCTTGATGGTCCTGCTGACCATCTATGGAATTTGCGTGCCCATTGTCTCTTAATGTACCTTGGAAATATCTTCCAGGTGGCAGAACTACATTCCTTTGTCTAGCCCTGCCTGTCAGACGTACTTTGATAACATTATTTCTAATATGTTTATAATTTGAAAGTTGTCCTCCATACATATGCCACACACTAATATTAATGACCAGTATGTCATTAGCTTTCTGTTGATATCTTACATAACACCGTTAGATACAGCTTATGAAATTAGTGAGTTGGGATAGACTGAACTGGTCAGGCCAGCTGAAACATACTACCAAAAAAATCAGTGAACCCCTTGCCCTCTTGCATTGAGAGGCTGTTAGGGTTACCATGGGTCAGTGGATGTTGAGGGCAGCAGAATGTGTACAGGATGGTCTGGGACTGTTTATCTGAATGACATTTTGAAGACATGTACAGCCACCTCCTCCAACCTCTTACTAAGGCTCACTGTTGTCCAGTGCCTGATGCATTTGATGGATCCAGTCACCATGTATGTACATCAAACAAGTCATAGGTAACAGGGGAGTAAGAAAACTGGAGCTAAGACATGTTGACTGTCCTGTTCTATTCTACTCAGGTTATTTTACTGAGCTCATCACCAAAGAAGCATTCCAGTAGAGCATTAAGCAATGCCATACGCCCTGGCCACTTTTCACTCTGAGCAAGCCAAAAGCACTTGCTTCTGCAGATGAGGTTTGGAAAGCGGCTTTGCAGATCGTTACTGACTATGGAGCGCTTCTTATCTCACACATTCCAGCTGTTGTGCTACTAGGGTTGTGCCCCGTACCTCTGATTACCGGTTACACGGTCACCCTGGCTTCACAACAGGGGTCCAGTTTGGGAGGAATATCAATTAGATTTGATCATAACAAAAATTGTTATGAAGAATTATTGAGGAATCCAGTGCCCAGCTTTATATCTAGCAATTTCCAGGGAGTTACACTACGCACAAACCCCAGGAGTTCTATCTTTGGATATATTTTAAACGAAACACTGTTTTAATGAGTAAACTTTTAATTTTTTTTTTCAGTTAAAAATTACTTATGCTTAGACATTGACATTAAAATAATCTAGTTTGTAATAACTTTCTGGATACCATGGAGAGAGAGAGAGAAATATTCTCTATATTTTCAGCCTTCCCACATGCAAAATATAATACTGCTATGATAATTATACTTAATACAATTAACATAATTAGCAACATGATATTGCAAGCTGTGGTAGGCAGTCCCCAGGAATACTTAAGTGAGTTCTAGAGAAAGAAGTCATTATCCATTGACACAGAGTCTGAATTATTCATGCTAATATAAAGAAATGTGAATCCCATTAAAGATGAGCAAAAAATGAATTTGAATGTAAGATCTGCTTTTAGCGGTTCATCAGGATTAATTCTGCAAATAGTGTAGCAGCCCTAGTGCATTTAAAATGTAACTTCAGAAGGACATGTGATCTAGCTCAGTGGTTTTTCAACCTAAAGTCCGCAGACCCCTGGACATCCTCAGACTATGTCTAAGGGGTCTGCGAAAGGTTGTGGTTACCATAGAACAGTGGTTTTCAACCTGTGGTCCATGGAACATGTGGTCCACAGACTATGTCTAAGATTTCCAAAGGGGTCTTCACCACTATTCAGAGCCGGCTCCAGGCACCAGCTCAGCAAGCAGGTGCTTGGGGCGGCCAACAGAGAGGAGCGGCATGTCCGGTTCTTCGGCGGCAATTCGGCGGCGGGTCCCTCACTCCCTCTCGGAGCGAAGGATCTGCCACCGAATTGCCACCAAAGAATGAAACGGTGGCGGTAGAGCTGCCTCCGAAGTGCCGCAGATCGCGATCACGGCTTTTTTTTTTTTTTTTTTTTTGCTGCTTGGGGCGGCAAAAACCCTGGAGCCGGCCCTGCCTCTATTCAAAATTTTTTAAGGGTCCAGACATGAAAAAAAGGTTGAAAACCACTGGTCTAGCTAATAATGCAAGTCAATAGGATAAATTCAGTGTGTGTGTTTGAGTGCCAGCATGCTAAAATCTTTGTATTTGTAAGAGGCAGGGGAGGGGTAGGTGGTATATTTGAAAATAGGTAATAAAATGTGCAAGTTGTAGCAGTTATTTTTGCTTTTTGGTCACAGAAAGAAGTAAGTATTCTATACTGCAAAAAAGTGACATAAAACATTTTTAAGTTGTGGGTACCATTAGTGGGTGTGGTAGAAAAACATCGGTGACTGGACAGTCCAGCCAGTAGAAACTAACCATAGAGCAGCTAAGACAGTACACAATTCAGCTCAGTGAGACTCCATTAGCATGAAAAGCTATACAAGAGTAAAAAACAAACCAAAACCAGACAGACCCCTTAAATATCTGTCAGAGATAGGTACAATTCACTCAGGCTAGCTCCATGCTCCCATTTGTCAGCAGTGTCCACTCCAGGGGGCTACATTAGCATGATGCCATCTCTATCATTTCCCTCCTTTCTCCCAGGGTTAGGGACCGATTTTCTTTATTGTTTTTTGAGGAGAGATTTTTCATGATTCCTGACAGTTTAGGAACTGTCTTCCTCATACACCTTCATACTTTGCACCTTGGAGCAGAGTGCCTCTCTGTCTCATATTCACTCAATGTGCAGCAAAAGTCAAAAAAGCTAACAACGTTAGGAACCATTAGGAAAGGGATAAATAGTAAGACAGAAAATATGATGGTGCTACTATATAAATTCATGGTATGACAACACCTTGAATACTATATGCAGTTTTGGTCACTCCGTCTTAAAAAAAGATATATTAGAATTGGAAAAGGCTCAGAGAAGGGTAACAAAAATGTTTAGGGGCATGGAACAGCTTCCTTATGAGGAGAGATTAAAAAGACGGAGACTGTTCATCTTATAAAAGAGACAACCAATGGGGATAGGATAGACGCCTATAAAATTCTGAATGGTATGGAGAAAATGAATACGCAAGTGTTATTTACCCCTTCACATAGCACAATGAAATTAATAGGCAGAAGGTTTAAAACTAACATAAGGAAGTACTTCTTCATACAACGCACAACTTCTTCACACAATGCACAGTCAACCTGTGGGATTCATTCATTCCCAGAGGATGTTGTGAAGGCCAACAGTATAATTGGATTAAAAAAAGAATTAGATAAATTCATGGAGGATAAGTCAATCCATGGCTATTAGCCAAGATGGTCAGGGACACAACTCCATCCTTCGGGGTGTCCCTAAACCTCTGCCTGCCAGAAACTGGGACTGGATGGCAGGGGATGGATTACTTGATCATTGCCCAGTACTGTTCCTTCCCTCTGAAGCTCCTGGCACTGACCACTGCTGGAAGACAGGATACTGGGCTAGATGGACCATTGGTCTGACCCAGTATGGCCATTCTTATGTTGTCACTTTCTGTCACAATGGTTGCACAGTCACTCCTCTCTGGGTTTGTGCCTCCCTATTTTGATCTCTAGTTTATGGTCACATTCTGTATTCAAGGAGAGTCAGTTTCCATTTTGCACATTTCACTGTAGTGAGCTAGTCTGATGGCCTCATAGTTCTGTAGCAGCCTAGATAGCTGCTTTTTTAAATTGGTTCTTCCCAGTGACCTGTATACTGGTATTCTAGATATCAGATTAAAATCTGGAGTACTTTGTGGCTTTGGGCAGATTTATTTGCTCTGAGGATCAGGAAGCTAAAGATGTTGATCTTGAGGAGTGATTATATTCTTTAGCGTGTAAATGGAATACAGCGCTTTTTCCTGTAATGCAACCCAGTCTGAGTCTATTGCTCTATTTGGGCTACATAGGTATGAGTTTCTGAACTGATTCTTCTTGTTCCTGTATTGTTAAGGGAGGACCAGGAGGGAAGGTAGTTTCTAATGATGTCTTCAAGTGCAACTGTTTTTCTCTAGTGATGCAGTTTTGTTCTTGTGTCAACTACCCAGGTTGGATTCCTTTATATAAATCCCAGAAGCACTATGCCTCGATTTTTGCAAGTCTATATTGTTGGGATATCTGTTTGCTTATTTGGCTTAAATTCTTTCCCAGTTTGTCAGAAGGAATTAGTGCCTATCATGTCCTTAATCTGCTAATTTTTTCTTTCCTGGGCTCTGGTATTTTCTGCTGGAGCATTGAACTGTAGTTCTCTAGTGGCTCATGGTGACCACTCACGGCATGCAGGTAGCAGCTAAATCCAGAGGATCCGAGGCAGAAGGACAGAAGCAATCAGTGTAGTTACTCAAGGATCTCTAGCCCAGAAAGAGAGACACAAAAAGGAGGGCGCACTGCCGCATTCCTTACAATGGGCAGCATGTACTCACGTGAGTATTTCTAGTGATCTCAACAAGACTACTCCTGAGTCTAAGTGCTATTCAATGTGAACAGGGACTGCAGAACCAAGCCCAGACAGTCCAAGACCCCCATAGACCCTACTAAGGGAGAACTTTATGAATCTGAAAATACAATTAACATATATGTTTAAATATTATAAAATACAAGCTATTGTATGTATAATAAAGCCAACATACTTTTCATAGTAAATCTTTCATATCACTAATAGCTAAGAATAGATCCAATCTACCTCCCAATATATTCAAAAACTAGGAGACAGGGCTAGGAGGAAGCATTAGGCACTGGGGGGTGGGAGGGGAATCAAAATGGAGACATTTAACATTATTTCAGTTTGAAAAAGTTCTTGATTTACTTCATTTTTTTTAGTAATAACAACGATACCTGGCTCGTCTTTAGTGCCTTTCATCAGGAGATCCCAAAGCACTTTACTGAGGGGTCAGTAACATTCTCCCTATTTTTGACTTAACCCTAAACACAAGCATTTGCTTTTCTCTTTCTTCTCCTATATATGAGATCAAAATCAGTCTCATAAATTGTCCTGTAGTGGGGGGGAGGGATAGCTCAGTGGTTTGAGCATTGGCCTGCTAAACCCAGGGTTGTGAGCTCAATCCTTGAGGGGACCACTTGGGGATCTGGGACAAAATCAGTACTTGGTCCTGCTAGTGAAGGCAGGGGGCTGGACTCTATGACCTTTCAAGGTCCCTTCCAGTTCTAGGAGATGGGATATCTCCATATATTAAAAAAATCTGTAATCTTAGCTATGAGAGGCCACCATCTCTCCTTAATAAGCACATCTGCAGAGTTTGGTCTAGGACTCTGCTTCTACAGCTCCTAACTGACCGGATCTTAGTGCCTGAGTTGAGATGTTCTTGCCTAACCATCCCATACAGAAGAAGCCTCATGTTCATTCAAGGTGCTATCTGCCTTTGAGGACAACCATCTCACACAGATTTAATGCCTTAATGGGTAAAATTTACTGCTATGCAGAACGTCAAAGGACTAGGCACCATATACCCCCCTTTTGAGGGCTTACATTGTAAATATAGTCTTAGCATAGGAGTAAATTTGCATTATTGGCTGCATGACTGGGCCTTGGCAAAAATCATTAATAATTATTTTTCCTCACAATCTAAGTCTTCCCATAGAGCTCATGAATGAGTTTTCAAAGAGATTTAAGCCATCTAAGAATAACCAGCAAATTGGCTTTGTGCTAGAGAGACATGAAAATACATTAGACAAAAGTCACCTTTGCCCCTCAACCTCCCAAGTGGGTTGTGCCTTTTTTACTGTGCTTCTTGCAGGCATAAGCACGATGCTCATAAAGTTAAGAGGGTGCTTACCTATGCATTCCCTGCAAAGACCATGCTACTGCTAATAGGCAGGAGTATAGAATCATAGAATATCAGAGTTGGAAGGGACCTCAAGAGGTCATCTAGTCCAACCCCCTGTTCAAAGCAGGACCAATTCCCAGCTAAATCATCCCAGTCAGGGCTTTGTCAAGCCGGGCCTTAAAAACCTCCAAGGAAGGAGACTCCACCACCTCCCTAGGTAACGCATTCCAGTGTTTCACCACCCTCCTAGTGAAATAGTGTTTCCTGATATCCAACCTGGACCTCCCCCACTGCAACTTGAGACCATTGCTCCTTGTTCTGTCATCTGCCACCACTGAGAACAGCCGAGCTCCATCCTCTTTGGAACCCCCCTTCAGGTAGTTGAAGGCTGCTATCAAATCCCCCCTCATTCTTCTCTTCTGGAGACTAAACAATCCCAGTTCCCTCAGCCTCTCCTCATAAGTCATGTGCTCCAGACCCCTAATCATTTTTGTTGCGCTCCGCTGGACTCTTTCCAATTTTCCCACATCCTTCTTGTAGTGTGGGGCCCGTAACTGGTGCCCCAGAGCAGTACTCTCATGAAATGCAGCCTAGGGGTTCCCGGGTGCTCCTAGTCACGTTCATCACTTTTCTTCTTCTTTTTGGAGGGGCATATTCTGTGCCCCCCAGGAGCTCGCTCTCCCCCCTCCACACCCCAGAAGAAGCTCGGTGCCCCCACCACCCTGGCAGAAGCTCTCTCTTCCCTCCCCCAATTCCTCGGCCTGAGCTCGCTTTTTCCTCCCCCACTCTGCCCCAATCCCTCCAGGAGCTCACTCTTCCCTCCCCTCCCCCATCCTGCCCTGGCCTCGGAGGAATTCGCTTTTCCCTGCACCTCGGCAGGAGTTCGCTCTTCCCTGCCTCCGTGTTCCCAGGGCCAGAGAAGATTATCGTGAGGGCCCACACCCCAGCTTCCCCCCCCCCCTTGAGCACGCCCCTGCTCTTGGGCACACCGAAGTCAATATAGGAGCCACACACAAACATCCAGGACAGATCCTGGCCCCGTGGGCCACGTCTTATGGCTTTTGGACTCATTAGGCAATTAGAGGATAGCCAGGCCTTCGCCTAGTATGGGACAGCTAGCAAATAACACAATTTGAAAGCAGGGGCGGAAGAAGTTTGAAACGAGAAATGGGACTCACCCCCCTTCCCTAAAGAAGTGCACCTCACTAAGAGAGCTTTCTAAAGCCAGACCAAGGTGAAATTAAAGTTGTTTGAGAGTAACGTGCTTCTAGAGATAAAAGATGGTATGTAGTCCTAACAGTGATAAACACCCTTAGAAAGTGGTAACATGTAAGGGTAAGAGACACCCAGAGTGAGGAGCTGGGCAGCACCCTTGACTCTGGCTGGCTTACTTGTTACGGTATTCATCGAGCATGCGCTGTGAATCCTTGTCCTCACGCTCCAGTTTGGCCCGGTCGGCAGACAGCTCACGGATGCGCAGGCGGTTCAGCTCAATCTGCTCAGCAAAGGCCTCCTCCAAGCCGGCCAGCACATCCGTGCGCTGGAACGTCTCCAGCTGCTTACGGAAGATAGTGTTGCGCTGCTCCAGCATCCGGGCCCGGTTGATGTAGTTGGCAAACCTCTCGTTGAGCTCCTGCAGGTTCTCCAGGCCCTGGGCTTGGGCCAGGCTGCTGAAGTCTGAGGTGCCCCGCAGCTCATCATAGGCATCAGATCGTTCATACTTCTCCTTGCGCACTTCTCGCAGGTAACTACTTCTATACATGGCTTGGGGGAGGCCGTGCAGGCCCAAGATCCCCTCTTCCGTGTGTCTCTGTCTCTCCAGTTTGGATCAGAAATGTGTTTGGGGGACTTAGGGGGGAGAAATAGAAGCTAGGCCCCCCATCCTCAAATGCCAATGACTTCTCTCCACGGCAGTGTGTGGCACTAAATGCCAGCCACCAGCAAATTAAATAAAATCAAATAGCCCCGCCTCATTCCTCTCTGCCTTTCCAGAGGCTGTCAGCAGTTTGGGGGACTGTTTTCTTTCTTTCCATGAGCTGCAATTGTGTGTGGCCAGTATGAAAGAGAGAGTGGCATCCAGCTTTTGTTGGTGGATTAGAATGCTATAAAGCGATCACAAAACAAAGACTTTGCAATTTTAGAGGCTTGAGTTCAAAGCATTTGGTGGCTGGGTTTTTTGGGCTTGGGGTTGTTTGTATGAGGACAGTGTATGGAATCCTTTTGCTGAATCAGGGGTTTTGCATGAGGGGATGAGCAAGAGTCATGTTTACCTTTTGGCTGGTCTAATGTTTTTTGTGATTGTTCCAGAACAAAAGGGGAGCTGTGTACAGAAGGACAGTGCAAGTGAGCCCTGCCCTGTGAGCAATGGAGACATTGACTCCAATGCTTTTCTCTCTTTCCAGTGGCAAAATAGGACTTGTCCTACCCTCTGTGCTCCAGAACCACACCCAGCATCGCAGCAAGGGATTCAGAGACTACGATGGTGTCTCAGCAGGCCTCTGTCAATAATCCTTTTATCAGAGGCTGCTTTTCAAACATGGGCACATCTACGTTAGAGGCCCAGATTGTACACCTGAGAACCCTCATCAACACTGATGTACCCTAAGAGCTGCTTCAGGCAACTAAGTGCAAATCTAGCTGCCCGCATGTGGAAGTAACTGAGGAGGAGAAGTCTGGAAATTGGGTTCTAAATCATATAAAGAAACAAAATTAGGTTTTGCGATTATAAGCCTTAGCTCCTGATCATTTCCCTGGTGTTTACAGCACTCCACACTTACACTGCACAGGATCAATCCCTTGGGGCTGCCCTCACTTCCTCACTCTAATGTACCCCATCTGGGCCCCGGATTGTCAAGAGTTCAGCTCCCTTTTAGGCACCTAAATAAGAGCCAGATTTTCAAACCTGCTCAGCACCCGCCACACAGCCAGCGTTCCCCTGGAAGTCTGGCCAAATACTGCGATGCAAGTTTAGAAGCTGGGCTCTTGAAAATCTGGCCCCAATTTTGAGTGCTGAGCTCTTTTGAAAATTTGGTGCTTGGTTCGTATGCTCATTGGGAGAAAGATGCTATTTATCTGACACAGCATGTAAAGCATCATTCATACTTTTGGCACCATGTTAACAATGATGCAATGAGTTTTAGACATGTTGAACAAAAAACAACAACCGTGGGTCTGATTTTCAAAGATAATACTGAGAAGAGACCACTGATTTCCATACAGCTCTGGCCGCAAGGGTTGGCTATGATCTACATTCTCTCTAAGCTGGACAAGGATACCTAGTGGAGCAACGTAGTCCTCTGTGAGCTGCTGTGGAAGTGGGTCTTTGACAGAGATCAGATTAATGAGAACTCGGGAGAGAGAAGTTTGGAGTTATGTGGATAACCTAATTTTGATTTCATAATTTTATTGCGTGGAGCATAGAGCCTTAGGTAGATGTCCCCGCTTTCTTTTTGCATAATAATGACCATAATTACATGTGTACAGTACTGACTCAGAACTGGCACCATGGACATGGAATTCATTGCACTGCAACATCAGAAGTAGCACTGATTCTGCACCAAAGATAAGCTTCCTTTTCTCATGTGTTCACAAATAAAATAGGAATTCTGGGATTTTTGTGAAGTTCTCTTGGCTACATCCAACAGAGATGGCATTGTTTTGGCTGCATCTCTTTATTGACTCAGTAAAGAGGTCTCAAGGAGGCATCTTAGCAGGACCAATTTTTCAGTGCAATTTTTGTGTTGTAAATCTCAGCAAAACTTTAACCCAGCAGTTTTCAAACTGTGGGTCAGGATCCCAAAGTGGGTCGTGACCCCATTTTAAGGGGTCACCAGGGCCAGCATTACACTTGCTGGGACCCAGGCCTGAAGCTGAAGCCTGAGCTCCACCCCCACCCAGAGTGGTGGGGCTCAGGCTGTGGCCTCCTATCCCCCCACCCAAGGCGTCATGGCCCGGTCTCTGCCCCCTCCCAGGGTCATGTAGTAACTTTGTTGTCGGGGGGGGGGGGGTCACGGCGCGATGAAGTTTGAGAACCCCTGCTTTAACCTATAAACTTCAACTTTTTTCAGTGCACATGTGTGTTAACTGAATGCATTTGCTTTCAAATTAGTTTCTCAAATAGAAAGGATCACAGCTCATACCTGATGTAAAGGGCCAGATCCTCAGATGGTGTAGACTGGAATAGTTCCACTGAAGCCAGAACCAGTTTGCATGAGCGAGGATCTGGCCCTGTAGATCCACTTTTCACATTTGTGTGCCTAAGATAGGGACTTGGATCTGCACAAGAGTGCAGAAGGAACACTTAAGCATGCAGAGACCTAATACAGGTACCCAAACCCCTATATGAATGCAGCACTGTAGAGGGCACAATTAAAAGAAAAAATCAACATTTAGGGCCAGATCCTCTGCTGATATAAATCAGTGTAGCCCTGAAGTCACAGCAGCTCGACCAATTTATACCAGTTTATGGATCTAGCCCATTCAGTGCCATAGTATTTCACTGTGCCAGAGTACTAGAATTCCCTCTACTTCAAATGGGGAACATCACAAATACTATAGGAAATTAAACTACCACATTAAATGCTGGATTGTTTTTAATTGCACTCCTGGTAGCTCCCTAACAACGACATCATCCACCTTTGGGCTCTGTATGGGTTCTCTTTTCAGACAAAGCTCTAAGTCTCTGAAAGGTCATTGTTGTCTGTATGTTCATTAATGAAATGTATGGAAAATTGTTACCTGGAAGTGTCTGAAACCCACTGGAGACAGTGTGCTGCGCATATATATCCTTTTGATCTATGACCTGCAATATCAAAAAGGGAAATTATTTAAAACAAGCCACTTGGATCTTTCTTTCATCGTCCCAAATTATTTCTCGCTAGTCCTCCTGAGAACAGCGGAATAGCGAGATATTCAGAACAGTGCTTTGTATTTAAATGTACTGTATGAGTTTATCAGAATGGCCCCCAAAATGGGTATTTTCCATTTTCCCCCTCTTTTGGATTTTAACACAAGTTGTACATCATTAGAGCAAATACCTATTAAACTGGTTTGTTTGCTCATTTGTTTTTCGGCTGGATGGATAACTGAGCTCCGTGACCATTCCAATGAAAGGTGGCATTAGCATGCTCTTGACAGCACCATCAATCTGCTCGCAGTCCTTTGCACTCCCTTAAGCCAACACAAGCCAAGTTTCTCTTTCATCCCTTTCCACTTTCTCCTAAGAACAAGCATCAGCTTGGTCAAAGTCTGTCTAGCTGACAATCGAGATTCACTTCTGAACCTGTTCCAAATGAAGCTGTGGTCAGGTTTCAAGCTCTGAGAATGAAAACCTCAAGGTACCAGCGTGAAGCGTTAGGGGCTCCAATCCTAAAGTCCTTGCTCGGGGCTCTGTTGTGCCTTGAAGGCACAATTCCATGTTTAGGATGCGCCAGCCCAGGTGCAATTCCTCTTTGAGCTGTCTGGATCCCAGAGAGAGTGTCCACTGCTACACCCCTCATTCATGAAACACCGTCTCCTTTTATCAAAATGGCCAGCTTTGCTGGCCATTGCCAGGGGATGGGGCAGGAATAGGTCCCTGGCCCTACCTCTCTCCCTGTCTCTTTAGAGGGTTTTATGTACAAGAGGACATAGAGGAAACGGTATGTGCACTCTGAGGAGTGCCAGGACTACAGATGCCTCCTGTTGCTGAACGCTCTTTGCGCTCTTCCTGTTTCCCCAGGCACCACCATCATTCACCATAGGGCAGCAGGTCAAAGACCCCAGTTATCACTCTGTCCTCACGGAGGCAAAATCTCTATTGACATCAACTGCAACTTGCCACGTCAGGACTGAATAACAATTGAATCAGGGCTTGAAGAGATGGGCTCTTTATTGTCCAAACTGAACATTTCCTTTAATACATAAAGACGCACGTGTGCATGTATATTTTTTGTATGGGGCCTGATTCAGTGCCCTACAGCTGTATATCCCTAAATCCTGGATCCAAACTTCATAGTAGACTACTCTAATCTAGTTCGTCATGCCAATAAAGTCTCGCTGAATGGAAACTGAGAGCATAACAAAGACTCCATGAGCATTTTTTTTTCACATAGGGACCTGATCTTGCAAGCTATTATTTAGATGACTAAGTCTTGCTCGTGCAAGATGTCCCATCAGTTTCAAGAGATTCATATTTTCATCGGCACTATTTATCACATGGGGCTTGTGGCAAAGCCACTGCCGAGCCCATACTATTTCATTTTGTGAACAATTTTCATTGCGCATTAGATTGCTTTGAACTTTACTCACTTGCAGCTGAGGGAGTCTAAATTGCAACAGACTGTCACAAAAACAGCAGGACAAACTGTAGGCAGACTTACAGCAGATGCATTCCCAGTGGAGTCCAGTCAATGTAATCAGCAGAGAATTGGCCCAGCAATAAGTGTTATTACTCTTAAATGACTCAACGGGGACTGTGAGGGGCTGCCCTTTACTTAGGGCTGTGCAGAATAGCACTGGTGCCAGAGGAGCTCAGAGAGGGATTGTGCAGTGTTATGGGAGAAGAGCATAAGTTCTTTGAATACTTCCATCCTCCCAAGCACAACAAAAGGGCCAGGGACAATGTGGCCCAAAGGCAACAGTGACTACAGAGCCACCCCTTGGGTAGGGCAAATCGGAGTGACCGCTCTGGGCCCCGCACTTTGGGGGGCCCTGCGGGCCGGTGAGATTGGCCGGCGCGGTCAGTCCCGGAAGACGAATCTGTCATTTCTGCAGGGCTCACCATCTTGTTGGCAGTTAGCAGAGACAGCGCCCAGCTTGGCCGCCCGCGTTTCGGTGCAGCGAGTCCCCCGCCTTGGCTGGAGCCCTGAGCCGCCGTGGTGCTATGGCCAACAACAGTCCCACGATAGGCGCCGGCAACTGCCAGCTGCCATGGGCAGCCCAGCCCCAGGCCGGATCCATCTCGCTGATGCAGAGTGGGGCCCCCAAGCTGGGGAGGACTGATTTGTCCCAGGCCCCACATCTCCCTAAGGACATCCCTGAGTGACTATACAAGTGCATTAGTTAGTGCTGATACATAACTAGTGTCAAAAAAGGTCTTCTAGCCAACATCATAGGGCTATAGTACTACAGCAAGAGTATGCTGTAACAACGTCTTAGGTTAAGAACTAGAGGTCTCCCATTTACACTAGTTTTACATGCAATGGAGTGACTCCTGACTAACACATAGAATCATAGAATATCAGGGTTGGAAGGGACCTCAGGAGGTCATCTATTCCAACCCCCTGCTCAAAGCAGGACCTAATCCCAACTAAATCATCCCAGCCAGGGCTTTGTCAAGCCTGACCTTAAAAACCTCTAAGGAAGGAGATTCCATCACCTCCCTAGGTAACCCATTCCAGTGCTTCACCACCCTCCTAGTGAAATAGTTTTTCCTAATATCCAACCTAACCTCCCCCACTGCAACTTGAGACCATTACTCCGTGTTCTGTCATCTGGTACCACTGAGAACAGTCTAGAGCCATCCTCTTTGGAGCCCCCCTTCAGGTAGTTGAAAACAGCTATCAAATGCCCCCTCATTCTTCTCTTCTGCAGACTAAACAATCCCAGTTCCCTCAGCCTCTCCTCATAACTCATGTGCTCCAGCCCCCTAATCATTTTTGTTGTCCTCCGCTGGACTCATAATGAAAGGGGAAGCCGGCCCATTCACTTATAAACTGCACAACTACAGCATGCCTTCAGCATAATGTAAATGAGACAGAGAGAGAGAGAGCCTTATTGCATTCTTTTAAATCACACAGTATATTTACGTGCCCTGTAAATAAACCAGGTGCATCAGATCATATTCCTGATGTCTGGGGGGCACTGCTTACCCCAGGGTCTGGTGGTCAAGGCACTGGACTGAGACTCATGAAGAGTTCTACAATCAGTTCCACACTCTGCTTCAGATTTCGGTGTGACCTTGGGCAAGTCACTTAATCCATCCATGCCTCAGTTCCCCACCTATAAAATTGAGATAATACTTCCTGTCTCCCACTCTTTGTCTTGGGGCAGGGACTTCTCTTATTGTGTGTTTTTACAGTGCCTAGCACAATGAGGCCCCAATCTTGGTGGCACTGGTGCAGTACAAAAAAATATCAAACTGTGCACATTGCCAGATATCCAACAGCAGCTACAGAGGTTACATCAGCAGTCTATGGCCAAACCCCAGCAATGGAAATTTTAGGGGCAATGGAAGGACTTTGCTTCAAGAGCTCTTAGAAAATTGAAACTGAGTTTTATTTTGTATACAGATCAATGAACTATGATGCATAAAAGATGGTCTAGTTTTTCTATTGCAGGCAAGAAGGTTCTATAGGTGATTTTGGTTCAAGAAGGTGATTTTGCTATCACCTGGCTATGTAGTTAAGCAAATTTTGTAATGTTCTCAAAGAGGCATTTTAGAGATAGGAACCTATTATAAAGGTAAATTTAAGGGAGCAGAGAATTAACACTAGGATCAGCCAGAACATACTTTATCTGAGACAAAATGGAATGAGTTTAATTATTGCTTCACATAACAGAAGGGGACAAAATTAAGTCTTCAGATACTTTGGGAGAGCTCATCAGCTGGTGTAAATCAAAGCTCCATTGAAATCAATGTAGCTGCATCAATTAGCACCAGCTGAGAAGCTACCCTCTTATCCCTGGAGGCAAATTACACATTTTATAAAAGGAATCTATTGATAACAAGAATTATAAAACCACACAATTGAAAAAAAATATAATGTAATTGGTGATGAGAACTGCAAACAAACCCAACCCAGCGCTGCACAGCATGAAGTGAAGGGATGTATACAATAGCTACCTTGAATTGGCAGCCTGTGTTGGTAAGGTAAGTTTACTTAGTGGAATAATGGCCCACCTTTGTGGAATGTCTGGCAGCAAATGAGATGAAGTGAAGGGCAGTGGCTTCAGCAGATGTACTGAGCATGCTCACTACACCATAAGTAGCACATTCCTACGCAGAGCCATCTCCTTCAGCACACCAGCAGTGGTAACTTTCATGGATGCCAATACATACTCACTAATTAGATGTGTCACTTCAGCAAAGAAGCCTACAATAAACTCCCTGAACGGATACCACCAGTTTGCAGCAACATACCTTGCAAGAACTACTAACAGCTGGATCGTTCTTAGTCCATATGAGAGATTAAGCTGAAGGTGAGTTTGTAACACAATTCACAACCCTCTTATATAAAAGCCATCAGAGCATTGTGACTTTCGGATCAAACTAGATGGTTCCTTGAGAAACTGATTTTTCTGACAGTCATACAGATGGCTATTCAGAAATGCTTGGTTTCATAGGTGACGCTTTCATGCCCCGCACGCAGAGGAAATTGAAGCAAAGGACTCTGATGAATTCCACGGTACTGAGAATGAGCAAAACACTGCATAATGCCAAAGTAACGGCATGTGGTTTTTTGATGGAGGAAGAACCACTTATGAGAATGTGGATGAAATAAACAGAATGGGAAATGCCACATTCAGGCAGACTTCTATTTGTGCCCAGAATATAATATTGGATATAGGGTTAAAACAAGCGTCTAACAACAGCCAAGAGCAAAGGTCCTGAAATGTGTTAGAACAATGACGATGCTAAGAATGGTGGAAATCTCCTGATATGTGTGTTGTCTCTGAATAAGAGCACCAGCGCAAGAGGGTAGTTCCAAAGGTAGAAGGAAATGATCAGGATGGATCTTGATGCTGGCTTTGCTGTCTCAATCATTTCACTACAGCAGCACAAGCAGACCCTAAACCACTATCCTCCCCGTATTCCAGAGTGGCAACATTAACATTATCCTCTCTTTCCTTTATGCCCTATATTAAATGTTATTAATTCTCCCCAGAAAACATGAAAGTTTGTTCCTTCCACTGCATATCAACTGTCAAAGCCAAACTGTCTGTATCTTGGTGATTTCCTGCTTGGACGGGATTCATAGAGATTTAAGACCAGACAGGACCAATATGGTTGTCTAGTCTGATCTCCAGTATAACACAGGCCAAAGAACCCCAAGCTCTGAGACCCCAAGGGGGAGGGACTCAGAGAGCTCAAATGTCTACACAGTAATCTTACAGCCCCAGTCCTCTGAGCCAGGGCAGCAGGGCATTTAATTGCAGTCTAGACATACCCTCGAGAGCTCAGAGAGGCTGAAGTGGAGGCTCCCAGGGAGGGACTACTGGGGAAGGGAGGTGCAAATTCAGAGCATCTCCGCCTGGCTCCTCCTCCCCAAACTGCCGCTGGCCACTTGTGGGGAGCAGGGCCACCTAGCTGGGGCAGCTGCTTGGAAGAGCAGGAGGGTGCTTGGGGCTGGGGATATAAGAGGGGATTAGGGGTGTGGGAGTGGGGTATGGGCTGGGGGTTGGAGTGTGGTAGGGAATACAGGCTCCGGGCGTGGGGCCAGAAATGAGGGGATCAGGGTACAGGAGGGGGCTCCGGACTGGGGCAGGGGGTTGGAGTGAATGGGGGGGGATGAGGGCTCTGGGGCAGGAGTGCAAGCTCTGCGGTGGGGCCAGGGACGAGGGGCTTGGGGTGCAGGAGAGGGCTTTGGGCTGAGGCAGAGGTCTGGGATGCGGAGGGGCTTTGGGCTGTGGGCTCCAGGTGGCTCTGGTTGGTGCAGTTTGCAGGGGCTCTGGGAGGTGCTGACCTCAGGCGGCCCCTTAGCAGCCACATCAATGCTGCCCCGGCATTTCCCAGGGATGGAGGAAGTCTGCATGGCTCCCGAGAAGGGGCAGCATGTTCCTCCAGCTCCTAAGCGGCAGCATGTTCCTCCAGCTCCTAGCCGAATTCACGTCAGCTGCAGATTCCCAGCCAATGGGAGCTGTGGAGCTGGCATGTGGGGCAGCGCCTGCAGGTGGGGGTAGTGCGCAGAGACCCTCTGGCCGCCCCTCCGCTTAGGAGCCGGACTTTCTGACGCTTCCCAGGATCCACGCAGAGCTGGGCACGGAACTGCCTTAGCCCCTCAGCAGCCAATCGGACTTTTAACGTCCCTGTCAGCGGTGCCGACCGGAGCTGCCAGAGTCCCTTGTCGACCGGGCAGTCTGGTCGAAAATCAGATACCTGGCAACTCTACATCAGCACCCTGCAGGGTTGGGGCGGAAATCAAATAAGAGCAGCAACAATCCAACGCTGTAAAATAAGGCTAGATTGTGGCTTTGCCACAAGCTCCCTGTAGGGGGCAGTGCATAGCTGGGCTATCTCATGAGCAGCACAGGAAGTAATTAATGCCTTTGAGAGTTTCAATTCCTGCAGTGCCTCTCCCTTGCTCCTGGGGGTGGGGGGGTGGGGTGGGTTAGTAGTTTTATTACTAGTTCATAGCATCAGCAAATCATCTTCAGGGCTGGCTTCGCTCAGCTGTTTTTTGCATTGTGCCCCCTCCCCACCCTTTCCTACCCACCTGCTGGATGGGGGTAGCAACACACATACAGTGCCCACATATACATGAGCCCTTCCATCTCAGGTCCAGGTAGCTCACACAGGGATGTAATGGGGAATCCTTTGCCCTGACACCCCTGCACTTTGGGTAAGCCAAGTCATAATCAAGCTCACTGAAAGCAACCTATATTTTCCAGCCACTGTAGAAGATTTCATGGCCAGTGATTTGAAGGTGAAGATAAATGCCAGTGATTTCCTGAAGCCTAAATACAGTCAAAGCTATTATTTGTCAGTGACAGTGCCTTGTTGAGATCTAAACCTTGGCAATAATGTTGAACACCACATAACAGTAACAATCAAGTGTGCACAGATGGGACTCCACCAGCTCTAACAATCTGTGCCAAAAAAAATTAATCCGAAGAATCTCACAGTATGATGTGCATTGCGTCTGTTCCTCATGAAGGAAACAAACTTGAGTGTATTTATTATATCACACGCTGAAGAAATAGTGGTTTTCCTCTCAACTTCTTCCAGCTCAATGAACTCTGTATCCCTCCCACATGTTGTATATGTATTATAACAGGTGTGAATAGCAGTGTAAGAAGCACACTGGGATCACTATAAATTCTTTTTCCAAAAAACCTGTTAAAATATTTATGCAAGGCACAGCCAGCTGCGTCAAGATGCTGTGCAGATAATATCTTCTGTCATCACTAAATATGATAAACAGCACAATGCTGAGGTTTCTTAGCACGTAAGTGTTACTAAGGAAAATGGAAAAAGAGCTACCATTTTAATTTGCAGATATCAGAATGAGAGATGAGACATAACTTTTGGATACACCTGGGACGTAAGAAAAATAAAGCCCAAGTCTGAACTGAGCTCCTCCAAGGAATTTAGTCTGCTCATAAATATTTCTTCTGGGGGAAACAGTCCGTTGAACACTTTTCTGATAACAGGCCAAACCAAATGAGGTTGACTGCAACATAAAGAGAAAAATTCTGCTCTCCAGTCCATGTCAGTTCTTAACTAAAATATTCTGAAACCCCTGTGTGCATGGAACATGGTGGGAGTTTAGTGCCTTCTGAAAGAGCCTATCAAGAGAACAGAACACTGATGTCAAGAGATGCTTATCAAAATTTAATAAATCTTGGAAAATTGGGGAAATTCCAGAGGACTAAAAGAAATCAAATATTGTTCCAATATGTTTTAAAAGGGTAAACAAGATGATTCCAGATAATTACAGGCTGGTTAGACCAGGAAAAATAATGAAATGGGTGATACAGGACTTTGTCAGTAAAGGACAGAAGTATAATGAAGGACAATCAACATGGCTTCTAGGCAAAAAGGTTTTCTCAAGAATCTTTGATATCACTCTTTGACAAACTTGCAAATGTGTTTGATAAAGGTAACTGTCTAGACATAATATAGTTGGGTCCTTAGATGTATAAAGGAGAATATGAAGTCAGATTCAGGAGTTGGTAGTACTACATATGGCATCGATGAGACCATCCCAGGAACACCGTGTCAAGTTTTGACCTCCACACATTAAGAAGGATGTTGAAAATTAGATGTGGCTTGGGAAGAGCTACAAAGTTGAGACACTGAAGAAGCAGCAACTATTTACCTTATCAAAAAGAAGATTAAGATGCAACTTGTTCAGTCTGTAAGAACCTACAGAGTTGGTCAAATTATAATTGTAATGCATAGGGATACTCATTGTGGGCGACCCTGTGACTAGGCCCAGCCCAGAGCAATGAGTGATTAGGACCCTTTAAGCAGGGCCGGCTCCAAGTTTTTTGCTGCCCTAAGCAAAACAATTTTCCCGAGCACTCCCAGCCCCGCCCCAACTCCGCCTCTTCCCCGCCCCATTCCAACCCCTTCACCAAATCCCCGGGCCTGCCTCCTCCCGTGGGCGTGCCGCACTTCCCCTCCTACCCCTCCCTCCCAGGTAAGCCTGGGAGGGAGGGGGGGAGAAGTGGAGCGGCAGCGCACTCGGGGGAGGAGGCGGAGGTGAGCTGGGGGGTGCAGTTCCTCTGCCCCCCCGGATTACTTCCTGCGGCCCTCCCCGCGCCCTCCACCGCCGCAGCTCACCTCCGCGCCGCCTGCTCCCCCGAGCGCACTGCTACCGCTCTGCTTCTCCCCCCTCCCTCCCAGGCTTGCCGCAAAACAGCTGATTCACGTGGCAAGCCTGGGAGGGAGGGGGGGAAGCGGAGCGGCAGCGGCACGCTCGGGGGAGCAGGGCCAGTGGAGCAGAGGTGAACTGGGGGGAGCGGTTCCTCTGCCCCCCCCCCAGGGTTACTTCTTGCGGCCCTCCCTGCGCCCCCTACCACCGCAGCTCACCTCCCCTCAGGGCCGGCTCCTGGCTTTTTGCACCCCAAGCAAAAAAAAAAAAAAAAAGGGCTGGAGTGCCGCCCCTTGGAAAGTACCGCCCCAAGCACATGCTTGGAGCGCTGGTGCCTAGAGCTGGCCCTGCCTTTGAGGTTCAACCTACACCAGAGAGGGGTTGTATCACTGCCTGCCCTGCAATTCTGGGTGCCTTAAATGCTATCCTGCTGTGGCTCACAGCCTGGAGCCTACAAGCATGCAGGTCACACCCTGGCTTCAATTGCCCAATTACTTTTTTCAGGGTCCTCTCCTGCTTCTTTTTTGTTCTGGGGGGAGGGGGGGGGTAAAAACTTACGTATAGCCTAGACTATGAATTATGATGTCCCCTCACATTGGCTCAGCTGTGCTGAGTAGTGGGGATGGAGCCAAAGTTCCACCCAATCGCCACCTACTTGCTCCATGGTGCATTCACCATCTGCTTACTCCCACATGCCTAGACCAAAGGTCTGGGTAGCTCATGCAGGGCTATAAAGGACAGTTCTTACTCCCTTGTGTGGGCAGGTGTCCTGAGTTGCAGGGCTTGTCTATATGGAGAAGTTAGTGCTCAATAAGCTAGGATGTGAATTTAAAGTGGACTAGCTACTCCGCACTAACTCCCCGCATGGGCACTCTTACTGTACAGTTTAGCTTAGTACACTTCCAAAGCATATTAAACAAATGCACTGTAAGAGTGCCTGGGGAGTTAGTGCAGAGTACCTACTATGCAGCAGCTACTGCAGCTTCCCCTCCCCCCCCACCCCCGCATAGACAAGTCCACAGTAAATTCAGCCCTTTTCATTAATCTTTCTTTAGCTGATCCTGATTTCTACAACTGTGTTTGTTATTTCTTACTAAGCAGGGGAATCTGCCAGTAACCCCTAGTTAAATCGAAAGTACTGAGGTAGTTGGCTTGGCTTGGTACATCCAGCATATCATCAATTCTCAGCATAGGGTACGTGTCTGTTACAGTAGCAGCATTACGTTTTCTATAGTCCACACAAAAGTTTACAGTGCCATCCAAAACCTCAGGGGATACCCAAGAGCTGTTAGATTACTTAATTACTCCCATGTCCAACATGTTGTGTATCTCCCTATGAATTTGCTCTTGCACCTTGCCAGTGGCCCTGTAAGGCCTGGTACGGGGAGGTAGTGTCCATTTGGTGAGGATTTTATGGGTTAGCAAGTGTGTTCTTCCTGGCTTGTTGGAAAACACCCCACTGTATCCTTGCAGCACTGTTAACACCTCCCCCCTTTCAACTGGTGTTAATTCTCCACAGATTTCAATGCTTTCCAGAGTTGAGCCACCTTGGCATTCAGTCATCAAATCAATGAGCGAGTGTGCCTCCGTTTCCCCTTCCACACAACAGATCCTGTTTACTACAGTCTCTCTGCTGTGATAGGCTTTGAGCTGGTTCACATGTACCAGCTGGTGGACAATATCATTATGGGATTTCTTAACTTGATATGTGTCCACATTTGTCCTTTTCACCACCTCGAAGGGCCCATCCCAGGAGTTTTGCATTTTGAACTTTTTCGTGGGGCTGAGTACCATCACCAAATCTCCTATGTCAAAAGTGCATTTACAAATATTTTTGTCATACAACGCCTTTTGTTTGGCCTGACTGTCTTGGAGGTTGGTTTGGACAACTTCCATCATGTCCTTCAACTCCTTCCTGAACCTTTGAACATACTCAGTTACTGGATCTTCCCTCCCTCATTGCATCCTTCCCATGAGTCTTTAATGAGATCGAGGGACCCCCTTACTTTTCTGCCATATAAAACGTCAAATGGAGAAAACCCCGTGGATTCTTGGGATACCTTCCTGTAAGCATACAACAGAAAGGGCAACAACTCATCCCAATTTTGGCCCCTTTTCTGGGCATACATTCCCAGCATGGATTTTAGGGTTCCATTGAACCTTTCCACCAAACCACTGGCCTGGGGGGGCAATAGGGGGCAGTCTTAAGTTGTTTCATGCCACACATCTTCCATAGCTCATTGAATATTTGCTACATGAAATTTGCCCCCCGATCAGACAAAATTTCGCTAGGGAAACCCACTCTGCTGAATGTAGTGAGAAGGGCTTTTGCCACATTCTCAGCTTCTATATTAGACAGAGCGGCCGCCTCAGGATACTGTGACAAAGTTCCTCCTCTATCTTGGTGGGTCCTGCGCTTATTGGCGGATTTTCTTGCCTCAGAGATTCACCATGTGGGTTGGGGAGCAGCCCAGAGACCTTCCCCTCTGGAAGAACCCACAGTCCAGGTCAATTGGGAGGTTTGCGGGGAACCCGGGCCTGCCCTCTACTCCGGGTTCCAGCCCAGGGCCCTGTGGACTGCAGCTGTCTATAGTGCCTCCTGTAACAGCTGCATGACAGCTACAACTCCCTGGGCTACTTCCCCATGGCCTCCTCCAAACACCTTCCTTATTCTCACCACAGGACCTTCCTCCTGGTGTCTAATAACGCTTGTGCTCCTCGGTCCTCCAGCAGCACACCCTCTCACTCTCAGCTCCTTACGCCTCTTGCTGCCAGCTCCTCACACTCCCACCACAAACTGAAATGAGCTCCTTTTAAAAACCCAGGTACCCTGATTAGCCTGCCTTAATTGATTCTAGCAGCTTCTTCTTAATTGGCTCCAGGTGTCCTAATTAGCCTGCCTGCCTTAACTGGTTCTAGCAGGTTCCTGATTATTCTAGTACAGCCCCTGCTCTGGTCACTCAAGGAACAGAAAACTACTCATCCAGTGACCAGTATATTTGCCCTCTACCAGACTCCTGTACCCCACTGGTCTGGGTCTGTCACAATACCTATTGGCAAAATCCACCACCTCTCTGAGTGGGACGCCACACGGGGCCTATAGTGTTCATTGCTACCCTCAGGAATGCCTCCTGTATCACAGACAAGGGACACAGGGGAGATTTCTGGGGTCCACCAGGTTGTTTCCTCTCCTGACACACCGCACAAGACCTGCAATAGTCTCTCACGTCATTCTGTATTCCTGGCCAGTAAAAATTCCTCTTCAGCCTGTCATACGTCTTCTGTACCCCCAAGTGACCAGCAAAAGGACCATCATGTGGTAATAGCATCAATTCCCCACGGTGTTGGCTGGATACAACCAGCTGTGTATTGGGCTGCCCAGGGCCGCTGTTATTTCCCCACAGGGGCCTCTCTATACAGCTTTCCATCCTCTTCAAAAAAATGTCCAACCCCCCTCCCTTCCTGGAGTTCCTTCTAGTATACATTTCCTTATGCTCTCTAGAGAGGGCTCTGCCTTTTGCTTGGCTGCAAATCCCTGACAGCTAGCATTGGGAACGGCGTCCACAGTTACTGACATCTCTCCTGCCCCCGGCCTTAGGGATGTGTTACCCTCGGTTGGGTAGAGGCCTGACCCTGCCTCTCTCCTACTTGGGAGCACACTGCCCCCCTGCACTGTAGTGTCAATGGTACCTTCACCCACCTCCTCAGTGGTTTCTAAGATTCCATCACCCTTACCTGGGCTCCCTTTGAGCTCTTTAGAGCTGGATCTGTCCCTGGCTTAGTTGCGACAAGTTTGCAGCTACCAGCTGGAACAGCTTTCTCACTGAAAGACAATACACTCTCCTTCCCCTCTGAGGACCCTACACAATATTCTTTCTTGCTATGGGTTACCACACCAACAGTTTGGCCCATGAATTAAAAAATGCATACAACTGTTCAGTGGAGAAGCTCGAGCACTTCTGTGCTTTCAAGCAGGGACTTGAAATTTGGCATGAAGCCCGGTATCAGGGTGGTGCATTTTTCTGTCCCTATGAAAAATCCACCTACATTTGGTCAAGTTATGAGCCAGACTTGTTAGAGTTTCCAGATAAATTCTCCAAAGATTCCATCTGCACTGAGCACGCTCCAGCCTTCAGCTGCCAAGTGTGAGCTGAATTTTCCCTGGAATTGCTGCTCCCAGCTGCTGAAGGCTGAGGTTGCACTGGAAACAGGAACTGAGAGCAAGGAGACTGTCTCTCCTGTGCTCTCAGTTCTCTCTCTTCTGTGGCACAGGGCAAGGGAAGGAGAAGGAGGAAGCTGTCCCACTGGAGGGGTGAGGACCCAGGCCTGGTGAGAGAAAAGACCCTGGGACCTGATTTACAGAACTGTTGACCACTCTCAGTTGCAACTTAAATCAATGGGAGCTGTGCTTTAAACATATAATGCAGCATATAATGCTAAGTACTCTGAAAAATCAGGTTCTAGTCATCTCAAACTGGGCATTCAAAATTAGTGGAATTTTTTTACCTTTATCTCTCTGCCTCAATTTTCTTTCTGTAGAATAGGGATAATAATCCCCCCACATCTCACAGGAGTGTTGTGAAAATAAATTTATTAATGTTTGTGAAGTACTCAGATACAATAATGATGAGTAAACCCAGAGTTTGAAAAGTGTCATAAATAAGACCTGAGGCCACACATTCAGTGGCACAGGCAACCTTAATTCTGGCATTTCCTAACTTTTGAGTGCTTGAATTTGTAATCTTAATAAAGTTCTTTTAATGTAGTTTTATTGTCTGTAATATCTATATTGGAGTCCCTCTGTGATGGGCACCACTATAAAATAGATTACATAACTGAACCAAACTCCTTTCTGGTGTAATTCCACTGATGTCCATGAAGGTTCACCAAGTAGGATTGTGGTTCTCTGTATTTTACAGGCGACTGAGACTTACTGATCTACAGGTATCTGGTTCAAAATCATCTGTGCCTGGAAAGTAAGCCCTGAGATATTTACAGAGATATCAAAGTATTGATGTGAGAGAAATTTAGCCTCAGACAATGTCATCTTTAAAGGCACAGTGATAACACAATAGTAGAAAAGGTTTATTTGCTTCAAACAAAATGAGTGACAGACCTACCCGGAGTTTCTCAGTGAGGATAAAAGGGGAAAAGAACAGTGGTGATGTTATGGTGGGGATCTATTATGATCACCAAATCAGGAAAAGGAAGTGGATGAGTCATACTACAAGCTGGTAACAAGATTAACTAACACATGACCTAATATGAATGGGGGATTTTATTTTCCCTGATATCTGTTGGAAGACTATTACAGCAAAACATAATATATCCTATATGTTGTTTAGCACGTGTATGGGACAACTTTCTGAATCAGGAAACAACTAGATTTTGGGTCTAGTTTTGACCAACAGAGATGAATTAATTGCAAACATGAAGGTGGTTGAAAACTTGGGAGGAGGTGATCATGATCTGACAGAATTCAAGATCCTATGGAAAGAAGAGCAAAACAAGGACACTGGATTTCAGAAAGGCAGATTTCAACCAACTCAGAGAAATAGTAGGCTATTCCAGTACCAAGGAAAGATAAGACGAGCCACAGGAGGCCAATGTGGCTGCACAAGGAGCTTTTTTAGCTATCTAAAAACCAAAAGGGATAAATACAGAAGGAGGGGCATGTCACCAAGGAATTATACATGGGAACAGCACGAGTGTATAGGGACAAATTCACAAAAGCCAAGGCAAAGAATGAGTTACAGCTGGCAGGGAATGTTAGAGACAACAAGAAGGGGTTCTTCAAATATATCTGACAAAAAAGAAAGATCAAGGGATGTGTGGGTCCGCTGCTCAATGGAGAAGGTGAGCTGGTAACGGAAGATGATAGGAAGGCAGAACTGCTCGATGCCTACTTTGCATCAGTCTTCTCACAAAAAATAACATGTGTCCGGATGACTAACGGAGTTACCATAGACAATAAAGAAGACATCAGAGATGTTCTGACCAATTTGGATTAATTCAAATCTGTGGGGCCTGATGCTATTCACCTGAGGGTAATAAAGGAATTAGCTGAAGAAATCTCAGATCCATTGGCAGGAATATTTGCAAATTCATGGATGACAGGAGAGGGTCCAGAGGCAAGCAACAAAGATGATCAAAGAGATGGAATGCAGCCATACAAGCAAAGGCTTCAGTAACTGGATACATTTAGTCTGGAAAAGAGGAGATTGAGAGCTGATATGACAGTGGTTTTCAAATGCTTGAAAGGCTGCCATAAAAAGATGGAGAAAAGTTGTTCTTTCTTTCCACAGAGGGCAGGACAAGAAGCAATGAGTTCAAACTACAGCATAACAGATGTAGATTAAATCTCAGGAAAAACTTCCTAACTGTAAGAACAGTAGGAGACTGGAACAGACGCCTCAGGAGATCCTGGAAGCTCCTTCACCGAAGGTTTTCAAAAGGAGGCTGGATAGCCATCCGTCTTGGATGGTTTAGATACAAGAAATCCTGCATCTTGGCAAGGGGCTAGACTTGATGACTCTTGCGGTCCCTTCTAACCCTATGATTCTATGAAAAGTAGTGTGTTTTTAATTTTACCATTCTGGAGGTCAGCGATCTGTCACACACACTGGTAATGTTTCCTCACCTCATACACAGAGATGTTAATCAGGTAATTAAGTGTATTACATTT
Organism: Chrysemys picta bellii; assembly: GCF_011386835.1. Lineage (NCBI taxonomy): Eukaryota > Metazoa > Chordata > Testudines > Emydidae > Chrysemys > Chrysemys picta. The sequence continues at coordinate 190,433,004 of NC_088793.1, forward strand.
TTAATATTTCATACTGTGACAGACACATTTAAATATTTATTTCTAGCTAATGGCAATTTTAAGTAATTTTCAAAAGAAAAATCTGAAAGTTGGAAGTTATTGCTTTGGTAACCATCTTCATCAGACTTCTGGATTTTAAATTCATTATATTGTAATAAGGCAGAATGTTTTGAAGTGTGCTACACAGAGACTATTTTGGTACATGGATGCTTTCTTTCTCTGAACATGACTGTGTAGAACAGAGAAATGCAATTGTTATCTAAAGATGATCAATGGTAGAAGAGTGGGGGAACTTTCAAGGGTAAATAATATAGTTTTTCTTTTGTAAATAGATTATATGAAGATTGACACAAACTGATCCAAATAAAGAAATAGAATCAAGGGTAATTTTTGCTCTTTTAATCACAGAGCCTCTGAATTTGCTTGTATTACTAGGAACTCACTGTCTGACAGATTTAACTAAACTGGTGTTCCAGCTTCTGTCTTTGGTTCACACGAGCCTAGGAAAAGTCAGGGAGGGAATGTTGCATATTATTCCAATTTGACTTTCAATAAAGGAGGTGTCCCATTCTACAGACAATTTCATTCACCAAAGGGTTTGATCCTATGCTCATTAAAGTCAGTGGCAAAGCTCTCATTGACTTTAATAGTGTAAGATCCAGGGCTTTAATGAGGGAGTACCCAGAAGAGAATTCTCCTGGGAATGAATTTTGGTGATTTTCAGACTTCCTTGCTATCTTCTCCATACTTACATTTTTATATCACACCAGAGCTATCTGTGATCAAATCCTGTTTCCCTTACACCCACAAGTAGTCTCAATGAAGACAGGTTGAAAATATTTTCTTAGATGTACATCCAATGTACCTTACCATATGGCTTAAAAGACTACTGATTGAAACACTTATTCAGAGTGGTTTTAATTTTATTTTTTAAGTTATATAATTTTGAAAATGAATATTAGATTTTGGATATTTTTAATTTTTAAAAAGTATCCATTTTTTGATAGTGAAGCATTTATTTTATAACGAGCATCATATGCATCTTATTAAGAAATTAACTTTAATTTTCATATATAATAGCCAGCTTGTTTGTTTTTCCCCATTCACTCCTCTTGAGTACAATATCCAGTGTTAAAACCAAATTAATGCAAAATTATGCTGGAGGTTAACTCGGTGAATCTGAAAACAGGGAATTTATGCAAAGCAATTGCTACATAGTTTTCTGCTGCCATTTAATGTAGACTTTAGGTTTAGATGTTTCCTTTTCTATCAAAGTGTATTGATCTATGCATCAAAGAAAAAAAAAGGCTTATATGGGATTACAACATCACAATTATTCTAAACTGCATCTGGAGGCATGTTTATAATGAAATTCTTTATATATTCTTTCTATAATGAAAGTCTAAATTTCGTCTATTTTTTAAACTGTTTAAAAATGTTAAAACAGGATTTATATAGTTAACAGTTAGCAAATTGACGAAAGAAATGATGTAGATAAATTACTGGCCATGTGTAAGTACAGAAAGAAGACTGCCCAAAGCTATGTTTAACTGTCAGCTTATATTTAGCTCATTGCAACATAATGTCTTAAAATGTAGCAGTTCAAAATTAATTAAGCCCCAGAACAGCAAAATTTGCTTAAATAAATGTCGAGATTTTATGCATGTGGTACTGATTTCTTTCTTTTCTCATGTGACATTCGATTGTGAGCTACCACTCGCCCTCCATAAGGGGCAGTGTGCAGAAGCAGACCAGAGACCAAATTATGACGGAGGGAGTCCTTGGTTCCCCCTGCCTCTAGGAGCAAGTATCCTGTGCCAGAATGTTACCGGGCACCTATGATTTTCCCCTCTGTGCCATCTCAGCTGCTCTCACCAGCATGGTGTGCGGGGAAGAGTCAAAACCTCACTCCACTGTTAGAAAATGTGTACCCTATTTCTAGTCTGAATTTGTCTAGCTTCAACTGCCAGTCACTGGATCTTGTTAGATCTTTGTCTGCTAGACTGAAGGTCCGTTATCAAATTTCTGCTCCAGGTACTTATAGACTGTGGTCAAATAACTTCTTAGCATTCTCTTTGATAAAATGTATAGAGTGAGCTTCTTAAGTCTTTCATTATAAGGCATATTTTCCAATACTTTAATCATTATTGTTGCTCTTCTCTGATCCCTCTCCAATTTTTCAACATCCTTCTTGAAGTGTAGACACCAGAACTGGAGACAGTATTCCAGTACTGGTTGCACTAGTGCCAAATACAGAGGTAATACAACCTTCCTAATCCTACTTAATATTCCCCTGTTTATACATCCAAGAATTGAATTATCCCTTTTGACCACAGCATCGGACTTGGAGCTCATGTTCAGCTGATTATCCACCTTGACCACCAAGTCTTTTTCAGAGTCATTACTTGCCTGGACATAGTCTCAGGATAGAGAATTGGACTAGCTGAACCTGGGTCTGATCCAGTATGGGAACTCCATTGTTCCTATGTTCTGCCTGCGTTAGAGGCAGACTGACTCTATATCTGGGCACTGCATGAATTGTGTTACTCCCTATAATCTGCACTTGCAGTGCACTGCCTTGCCTATGGCATTGTCTGATTAAATATCTTCATGACAAATGAGTTTAGCAGTTTCACATAAATAGGAGAAAATGGCAAACTGAAGTGTAGGCTCGACAGAACTACCAGTGCATTTGAATATACCTGAATATGGAAGTTGCTGCCAGGGGATGGGGAAGTCAATGGAGTTATACTGCCTTAAAAATGGTTTATGAGAGGGGAGAATCAAGATCATTATATATGCTCAGACTTTAAGAAAACAAATTGTATATTTATACGTCCACATAAACATACAAATCCATCCCCATTTTGGGAGGACAAAATAGTTGTTTTCAGTACTCATTTATAAATGTATAAAATCATCAAGGTCCACTTCTGACCTGTGTTTAATGAGTGCAACTTGGTTCCCCAATATATGCCATGGAATAAATCAAAATTAAAGGCTTTAACAGTCTAATTTAATATCATTCAAGCATTTACAATCTCCTTTCTATGTTCCATATCCTTCAGTCCATGGCCTGGAATGAACTTAACACAGATTAGAACATCTTATTTACCTTACTTTTAAATTCTTAGCAATTACCTGTTACTGTTAGTCAATCATAGCAAAAGATTGGACCAAATCTGCCCACTGGTGTAAATGTTAACTTCAGCAAAATCACATGAGTGAACAATATGGCCCAATCCGACTCATTAAAGAGGTCAAGATGGGTAGATCGCAAACACACAGTCTGAGAGACAGAGTTGTACATTGTAAAATATGCAAATAAAGAAATAAGGAAACCTGTCTATTTTAAATCAGAAATTTTTATGACTCATCATTTGATAACAAAGCACGGTATGAAAAGGATCAAAAAGACTGTCTTGCTAAATAAAAGCAAAGTGGAGTGCCTTTGGGGGGGAGAAAAATCAACTCTTTTTACTTTTATAATGCAAGTCAGAATATTAAGGGTTCCCATTTAATATGAACATTCGAGAATCTCTTCAAATCCTGAGGCCATATGAACTAAGGTCAGAGTAATCTTTTTGGATTCTCCCATCCCTAACTGAATCCCAACTCTATCAGCTATTGAATTCTGACATGTATTTACTTCTATTTTTTTTTTATATATATCAATTGTAAGACTGCAACTGGGGTTCCATTTAAGGCTTTGAGGATGAATGACCTGCATTTTTATTATAGAGGATTTTTTTTTTCCTTTCAGAACTGATGAAGAAAAGACTCAGTCAGTATTAACCTTTTCCCTTTTGACAGTCTCTGTTTTCACATCACATTCCATCCTTCTCTATTTTAGAGACAATATCATTCTGGTCCTTTGCTGTACCAATTGAAAGGAGGGTATTGCAAGTGAGGAAGTTGTTGGAGGCATGACTTCTGAGTGTCTGGGAAAGTTTAAATTCCGCCAGTGGATGGGAGAGAGAGAAAATGAAAGCTGACAGAGTATATTGTACCCTGGTCTACTTTGTTGTGTAACCCTAGGCAAATAGTTTCATCTCTTTGTGCCTCAATTTCCCCATCTCTAAAATGGGGATAATGATTCTGACTTCCTCTGGAAAAGGCTTTGAGATCTACTGATGAAAAGTGCGAATAAGAGCTCGGTATTATTATTGTTGTTATATTATTTATAGGCTCTTGTAATACCCCACAAAATAGTGTTAATCAGGCATATTACCAAAAGTATAGTGCAGCTCACCACTCCAAAATTTCCAGCAAGAGAATGTTACTTTCCATCACTGCTCCATAATACCACAGGCCAAATTTAAAAAAAAAAAAAAAAAAAAAAAAAAAGTGGTGCAGGTCTTTATAAAAAACATGCATGTCCATGTACTATAATTGCATATTCAAATGGTTGGTCACTTTACTCCTTTGCTTATGAAATTATGATAAGTGCCTATGCAACTATATGCATTTTTTGTGAGTACAAGTGGACCTCTGCCTTTTGTAAATTTGGCCTACTATGTATTTTTATCTTATTTCCAACACTTTAACTCTTTTTGTATCATCACCATGTTCTAAAGCTCTCAATGATAATCACTTTCACTAGGGCGGCAGAGGTGTCAATAAAGCCACCCCAAAAGCTACTGCTTAAGTGTCTCCTTTGGCCTAATGACACAAAAATGAATGTTTCATAAGGAACGTATTCCCACTCTAACGTACAGACCCGTAGACTCATAGGCTTTAAGGCCAGACAGGGCAAGGAAGTTTCACGCCCTAGGTGAAACTTCCACCTTGCGCCACCCCCCAACCCAGCTAACCCCGCCCGCCGCCCCCACCCCACCCCCGCAGCAGCTAACCCCACCCGCTGCCCCCCACGCGGCAGCTAAACCAGTCCCCGCACCCCGGGGAGCCCGCCCGCCACACACCCCCACCAGCGGCTACGAGCCCCTCCCCCCCCCCCCCGGCAGCTAACCCTGCCCGAGGAGCTCCCCCCCCGCGGAAGCTAACCCCACCCCCTCCGCGGTAGCTAACACCGCCCCCCGCCCCCCCGGCCCGGGGAGCCTCCTCTGCAGCAGATAACCCCACCCGGGGAGCCCACCCCAGCTCACCTCCGCTCCACCTCCTCCACTGAGCACACTGGCACCACTCTAATTCTCCTCCCCTCTCAGGCTTGCGGCACCGATTGGAGGAGAATTAGAGCGGGGGCTGTGTGCTGAGCGGAGGAGGCAGAGCGGAGGCGATCTGGGGCAGGGAGTAGTTCCCCTGTGCGCCTCCCCGCCCATTACTGCGGGAGGCCCTTCCAGTGTCCCCCCCCCCCCAGCTCACCTCCACTCCACTTCCTCACCAGGGGCGGCTCTAGGCACCAGCAAAACAAGCAGGTGCTTGGGGCAGCCCATTTGCAGGGGGGGCAGGGATCCAGCATGGGAGCTGAGAACTAACAGGGGGCCCTGGGAGCTGTAGTTCCTTGTTTAGCTCCCTGCCTATAGAGTCAGCCCAGGAGCAGGGAAAGAACTACATTTCCCAGCATTCCCTTGGCCACTACCAACAGGAAAGGGAGGTGAGGGAGTGAGGTAGCTGAAACTTCATGCTGCAGCTTCCTGTGAATGGAGAGCTCACTGCTAGAGCGGGGTGGCCCTGGGAACGGGGAACAAGTGTGCCCAAGGAGTAGAAGCCTTTGGCCCAGATATCCCCTTCAGAAGACATCCCCAGACTAGATTAGGGATACTGGTGTGACCTCACCTTGCAGCCCCCAAAGAAAGAATTGGGTGGACTAAATGGACAGTGCCCCTCTCTATCTGAAGCCTAGCAAAGGAGGTACGTGGATCCCACTAGAATTTAAAATGAAAAGTAAGGGAGGGGAGGCTCTGGACCTGGGCAGCTTTAGATACAGAACCAGGCACGTAGGAGGATTTCCACGTCTGAGCCATGGAAGCAGAAAATGATTTTTCCTTTCCAGATTTAGCTAATATTCAGAAAGGGAATCTAGCACCTGCCCTCCAGATTTGAACACCTCAGCATTCAGGAGTGCTCAAGCTCAGTTTGGGCAGCTGTTACTTCATTTCTCCCAAATCAAATATACTGATCCACTGTAACTTGCTGTAGAAAATGTAGGATAAAATTGAGCAAGAAATGCTTCTCAGTGGTTATTAGGACTGGAATTGCTATTTTCAAGAGCCATTAGCATTTTTTTTTTTTTTAGTTTTATTTGTTTAAAAGGAAGACAGTGATATTGCATTGGCAAATTCCCCATAGAAAGAAAGAGTGGAACAAAAGAATAATAAAGGCACCTTAACTTTCCCTAATTTATGGAGGACAGTCTTATAATATGCATCCAGATATCCTCCAGTCACACAAGCTGAAAATTGTTCCACTTTACTGCAGTTCTGTACAGGGGCGGCTCTAGGCACCAGCAAAGCAAGCAGGTGCTTGGGGCAGCCCATTTGCAGGGGCGGCAGGGATCCAGCATGGCAGCTCAGAACCAACAGGGGCCCCTGGGAGCGGTAGTTCGTTGGTTAGCTCCCTGCCTATAGAGCCAGCCCTGGAGCAGGGAAAGAACTACATTTCCCAGCATTCCCTTGGCCACTACCAACAGGAAAGAGGGGGAGGGAGTGAGGAAGCTGAGACCTCATGCTGTAGCCTGCTGTGAATGGAGAGCTGCGCTGTGAGTAGGGATTCCATATTTTAACATTCAAAAAATAGGACACTCCACGGGGAGGGAGGGTAGCCCCACCCTGCCCCCATCCACTCCCTCCGACTGCCCCCCGCAGAAACCCCAACCCATCCAACCTCCCTGCTCCCTGATCATCCCCTCCCGGGACCCCTACCCCAACTGCCCCCCAGGACCCCACCCCCTATCTAAGCCCCACTGGTCCTTGTACACAACTTCCCCCTTCCTGAGACCCCCCCCAACTTCCCCTCTAGGACCCCACCCCCTACCTGTCCCCTGACAACCCCCTGGGACTCCCATGATTATCCAACTGCTACCTGTCCCCTAACTGCCCCCCAACCCTCCTGACCCATCTAACCCCCCCTTCTCCCTGCCCCTGACTGCCCCCACGAACCTCTGCCCCATCCAACCCCCCCCTGCTCCCTGTCCCTTTACTGCCCCCCCCCCCCGAACTTCCTACCCCTTCTCCAACCCCCCAACCCCGTTACCGTGCCACTCAGACCAGCGTGTCTGGCTTCGCGCAGCGCCAGACACGTGGCCGCATACACACTGCCGTGCTCCCCTGCGGAGCCACAGGCTCCCCCTCCCGCCCAGCACCTGCCTTTCAGATTTGAACACCTCAAAATTCAGGAGTGCTCAAGCTCAGTTTGGGCAGCTGTTACTTCATTTCTCCCAAATCAAATATACTGATCCACTGTAACTTGCTGTAGAAAAAGTAGGATAAAATTGAGCAAGAAATGCTTCTCAGTGGTTATTAGGACTGGAATTGCTATTTTCAACAGCCACTGCCTTTTGTTTGTTTGTTTGTTTGTTTAAAAGGAAGACAGTAATATTGCACTGGCAAATTCCCCATAGAAAGAAAGAGTGGAACAAAAGAATAATAAAGGCACCTCAACTTTCCCTCATTTATGTAGGACAGTCTTATAATATGCATCCAGATATCCTCCAATCACACAAGCTGAAAATTGATCCACTTTACTGCAGTTCTGTAACCATGTGGGAACTAATCCTGTCTGTGTTCTGTGCACATCTAAAATTCCTGCTGAATGACCTGCCGTGGGAACGAGTTACCAGTGACCCAGGTCTGCGGCGGAAGGAGGGTGCAGGTGGAGTGGGTGATCCCAGGGCTGGGGCAGCAGGAGGTGTGTGTGTGTGGGGGGGGGAATGGTGGGGGGGTAGGGGGAACCCAGAGCTGAGGCAGCAGGGTGTGTGTGTGGGAGAGCCGAGGGCTGGGGCAGCAAGGGGGTGCGGGTGGGGGAGGTGAGAGCCCAGGGCTCGGGCGGCAGGGGGGTGTGGGTCAGGGGGGTGAGAGCCCAGGGCTGGGGCGGCAGGAGGGTGCGGCAAGGAGCCCAGGGCTTGGGCAGCCAAAATTTTTTTTGCTTGGAGCGGCAAAAAACCTAGAGCCGGCCCTGACTGGAAATACGCCCCCTGAAATATGTTGAGGGGTCAGACTTGATAAACCAGTTTGGCTTAGAGATAGAGAAGAAGTTCCTGTTTGATTCATGTTCATAGAGCCATAGCCTAATAGCCAAGGCAGGAGGGGAGAAGAAAGTGTACCAGGGCAAGTGCAGGGGTAGGATCTGGTCAAGTGCCCAGCTCTCTCCCAGGTTTGTGGGTGAGAGCTAGGACAGGTCTCTGTTGGATAAAGGACAACGCCCTGCTCCTTACAATCCTCTGTGTCCATGGGAGAGAAGGGATGAATCCCTCCTTGAGAATCTCAGCAGCTTCCTAGGAAGGACCCAGAGGGCCTTCTCCTGGACCTCACAGGGGTCTGATGCTTTCACTCCACAAGCCTGCCTGGGGCCTTGGAGTTAGTGCTCAACAGAACCAGGAAGAGCCCTGTTGTCGAGCACCAGTGCCTTCCCTCTATCCCTGAAGGTGGAAGGGCCCCAACGCTGCCCTGCACTCACTGCTCTGACCACGGATGGCTCTCAGGTAGCAGGACACAATGGAAATGTGGATCATCCAGTCTCTCATTTCCAGGCCTCCCCAGGGCTAAGGTAAAATTCCTGCTCCCCCTGACCATTATGCTCACCTCCAGGATATGCTGGAGATTGTCTGTGCTGGGGGTTGCTGTCAGCAAGCTCTTCAGCATGGCATCCATGTCTCTCGGCAGGCCTTCTTCAGAGCCGGCCAGCAGAGGGAGACCATGGGTCAGGGTTATGGAACCTGGGGCTACACCTGCCAGGATGACAGCTGGCTCTGCAGTCCTTGCCCAGAGCAGCTCTCTGCAGAGGGCCTGGTGCACAGCAGGTAGGGAACAGCCAAGCTGCTAGGGATGGGACCTGGGCTTCCTGGCAGAGTCCAGCATCTGCAAGGAAGGGATTCCTTACAGAGGGGCAACATAATCTCCCGCAGAGCGGGAGTCTGCCCCTGACACTTGATTAAATCCTATGGCCTGTTCCCACCTCTGCCCACCCCACCCCCAAATCAGAGCAGCTCTAGCTACCAAAGACAGCAAAAACCAGAGGCCTTCCTGGCCCTTGGGACAGAGGAGTAGGTTGATGATCTACCTGGATGTGAATTTTGGTCTTCTCCATGCCTATGCTCTATACTCCCTTCAGGACAGTGCACAGGAACCCATCAGGGACTGCTCCACCCTTGTGTTTGTCCCTACTTCAGTCAGCTTCATCTCTGTGCCAACCATTTCCTCCTTCACCTACCTGCAGCACCTGACAGGGTGTGTCTGTGGAGGGTCAGCATGGTCCCCTTAAAAGCCCAGTCACCACTTAACCAGGACAAGAAGAACTTGACTCCAGCCAAGCTCATTCTCTGCTCTGCCTCTGCCTCCCCAAGAGGAACACTCCTAACCCACAGCCCCTGCAGCAGCAGATCCTACAGCCAGTTGGAGCCAGCCCGCCTCACCCCTCCTGGTGTTGGGAGGGGAACAGGAGAAAGGACAAAAGAAGGAAGAGATGAAGAGAAAGGAAGGAGGGATGGAGGAAAAGGTAAAACGAAAAGGACAAACCCTAATGTCCCCAGTGATTGTATGGGACAAAATCCCAGGTGGGGAATAAAATTCTGCCACCTTAAACTAGTGTTTTCCATGCCTAGAATTCAGCTGGCACCAGATGGATCAGACTGAACAGGTTCCAAACCTCTCAGAGGCTCTTACCTTGTAAACAGGGACGTCTGTTTTCTAGTAAAATCAGTAAAAGGAAAGGAGAAAACTTGAAAGAGGCTCCTCCTCGCACGCACATACGTGAACCCTAATACTCTCCCAGTCCTCAAAGAGAGACCTCGAGAAGGAAACTTGCTGAAGCAAAGCCACAGGGGTCTCTGAGGTTTCCCTGACCCTGCACCCCTATCCTGCCTGGGTGATGTCAGCATCTTTCTGTGAGGTCACCACCTCCCCACCACCTTTGACCAATAGGCTGAAGTCCTGCAAAAGACCTTTTTGATGTCACTGCCACACACACCCCTCCCCTGAAGTGCTAATGTCCTGCTGCTCGCCAGACACTTTGAAGGTTTGAGCTTGTCATAACTATAGAGGGAAGGGTAACAGCCCTCCTGTGTACAGTACTATAACATCCCTCCTGGCCAGAGACTCCAAAATCCTTTTACCTGTAAAGGGTTAAGAAGCTCAGGTAACCTGGCTGACACCTGACCCAAAGGACCAATAAGGGGACAAGATACTTTCAAATCTTGGTGCGGGGGGAAGGCTTTTGTTTGTGCTCTTTGTTTTTGGGGGTTGTTCGCTCTTGGGACTGAGAGGGACCAGACATCAATCCAGGTTCTCCAAATCTTTCTGAACAAGTCTCTCATATTTCCAACTTGTAAGTAAACAGCCAGGCAAGGCGTGTTAGTTTTTATCTTTGATTTCTCAACTTGTAAATGTACCTTTTTGCTAGAGTGTTTATCTCTGTTTGCTGTAACTTTGAACCTAAGGCTAGAGGGGATTCCTCTGGACTCTTTACATTTGATTACCCTGTAAAGTTATTTTCCATCCTGATTTTACAGAGATGATTTTTACCTTTTTCTTTAATTAAAAGCGTTCTTTTTAAGAAACCGATTGATTTTTCCTTGTTTTTAGATCCAAGGGGATTGGATCTTGATCCACCAGGAGTTGGTGGGAGAAAGGAGGGGGATGGTTAATTTCTCCTTGTTTTAAGATCCAAGGGGTTTGGATCTGTAATCACCAGGGTATTGGTGAAGAGTCTCTCAAGGCTACCCAGGGAAGGGAATTAGCATCTTGGGAGTGGTGGCAGTGGACCAGATCTAAGCTGGTAGTTAAGCTTAGAAGTTTTCATGCAGGCCCCCACATTTGTACCCTAAAGTTCAGAGTGGGGAAGCAGCCTTGACAGAGCTACTCTCTGTGGATCACCCCACTCAATGCTTGTTCATTCTAGAAAGCAAGCCGGCTAGACAGTAAAACATAAGAGGCTGCTCCCAATGCTACACTCAGTTTTTCCAAAACTAGTAGACTTGATGGCCAGAAGAGACCTTTAGAGCATCTAATCTAACCCCCTGCATGATCATGGGCTTCCTGTATAGTACAATAGTTACTTTTTGGGAACACACATTCCAGAAAGGCATCTAGTCTTCATTCAATGACATCAAGAGATGGAGAATCCACCACTTTCCCTTTTAGTGAGTGCCAGGGGGGCTCCATATCCCCTTCCACTAGCTCCCCATTTACAATGAGCCAGAGCAGTACCTGCAGCAGGGAGCAGGAGTTGCTGATGGCCTCAGAGGCACAGCCCCTGCAGTGCCTCAGGCATTTGGCGCAAGTGCCGGATGATGCGGAGCTGGTGCATCACTTTGGCCGTGACGTCCTCCTGCTGCATGGGAACGAGAACCTGTCAGAGACTCAAACGCCCCGAGGAATCAGGGGGAATTAACAGCACCTGGAACCAGCAGCATTTCCACACAGCACCTGCCCACCACTGAGGGATGGATTCACCTCCTGACCCCCAGAATGGAGTCTTGTCCTTTCTAGTAACGTTCAGTGCCAAACCCCCTCCTTGAAGGGTGAGCTCCTGCCACCTCCCCCTCAGCGCCCTTGACAGCTGATCCACCTCCAAACCACAGCTCAAGTTCTCAGAACCCTCTCCTCCCACCCCCACCCAGGTTGGGCAGGGAGGGGCCTCTAGCAGGGGTGGGCAGGAGGGATTCTGGCAGCAGTGAAGTGGGTTGCGGGGAGGTCAAGATCTTGACCCAAGTCATCCCAGACACTAATGCTGAAGCCACAGGATGGCAGCCCTGGTGAATGGGGCAGATCAGTAGTCCCTGCTGACTGAATCCTCCCATTCTCTCTAGGTGGTGGCTCGGGTCACACAGACACTAGGCCACTGGCAACTGGGTGAGGCCCTCTGGGACAGGAGAGGCTCGCAGAGGGCACTTAGGGGACTCCTCTGCTCTTCCCAAGAGCAAAAGTACCGTACCCTGAGAACATAAGTCCCTGATGAGGTAACGCTTGTCATTAATTAGCCTTGCTAAAGAGCTGTGTTGGAGCTGCTCCGGGGCAAGCTGGTTCCCTCCTGCTCATGGAGGTGAGTTCATCTCCCTTCCTAGTAGCACCTGCTGTCGCTCTCATTCCCCACCAGGCTCCTTGCTGCCAGGCCAGCGAATGACGATAGGATGGGAATGAGGCCTGGACCCAGCCCCAATCTCCTGAGTCTAATGCAGCTGCTTAGCTTGTCCCCCATCAGCTCTTGGGCTTCCCCCAGGAGGGAGTAGGCCAGGGCCAGACCAGCCTGGCTGACACACACAGGACCAGTTCCAGAGTATTTGCCGCCCCAAGCGGCAAAAAAAAAAAAAAAAAAAACCCTGCGATCCCGATCGCGATCTGCGGTCAGGGCCGGCTCTAGGTTTTTTGATGCCCCAAGTAAAAACATGTTTGGCTGCCCCTGGTCCCAGCCCTGGGCTCCTCGCTGGACCCCCCTGCAGCCCCATCCCTGGGCTCTCACCCCTTGACCCGCACCCCCCTGCCTCCTGAACCCTGGGCTATCACCTCCCCCACCCACATCGCCCTGCCGCCCCAGCCCTGGGCTCTCCCACACACACACCCTGCCACCCCAGCCCTGGGCTCACTGCCCCCACCTGCACCATCCTTCCGCCGCAGCCCTGGGTCACTGGTAACTCGCTCCCACGGCAGGTCATTCAGCAGGAATTTTAAATGTGCAAAGAACACAGACAGGATTAGTTCCCACATGGTTACAGAACTGCAATAAAGTGGAACAATTTTCAGCTTGTGTGATTGGAGCATATCTGGATGCATATTATAAGATTGTCCTACATATATGAGGGAAAGTTGAGGTGCCTTTATTATTCTTTTCTTCCACTTTCTTTCTTTCTATGGGGAATTTGCCAGTGCAATATTACTGTCTTCCTTTTAAACAAACAAACAAACAAAAGGCAGTGGCTGTTGAAAATAGCAATTCCAGTCCTAATAACCACTGAGAAGCATTTCTACCTCAATTTCATCCTACTTTTTCTACAGCAAGTTACAGTGGATCAGTATATTTGATTTGGGAGAAATGAAGTAACCACTGCCCAAACGGAGCTTGAGCACGCCTGAATTTTGAGGTGTTCAAATCTGGAAGGCAGGTGCTGGGGGAGGGAGGGGAGCCTGTGGCTCCGCAGGGGAGCACGGCAGCATGTATGCAGCAGTATGTCTGGTGCTGCACGAAGCCAGACACGATGGTCTGAGTGGCATGGTTGGGGGGTTGGAGAAGGGGTAGGGGGTTCCCTGTTGGGGGCAGTAAAGTGACAGGGAGCAGGGGGGGTTGGATTGGGTGGAGGTTCGGGGGGGGGCAGTCAGGGGCAGGGAGAAGGGAGGGGTTAGATGGGTCAGGGGTTTGGGGCGGCAGTTAGGGGACAGGCAGCAGTTGGATAGGCATGGGAGTCCCAGGGGTTTGTCAGGGGACAGGTAGGGGGTGGGGTCCTAGAGGGGAAGTTTGGGGGGGGTCTCAGGAAGGGGGAAGTTGGGTACAAGGACCAGTGGGGCTTAGATAGGGGGTGGAGTCCTGCGGGGCAGTTGGGGCAGGGGTCCCGGGAGGGGTGATCAGGGGACAGGGAGCAGGGGGGGTTGGATGGGTTGGGATTTCTGTGGGGGGCAGTCGGATGGGGGCAGGGTGGGGCTACCCTCCCTCCCCGTGGAGTGTCCTATTTTTTGAATGTTAAAATATGGAATCCCTACTCACAGCGCAGCTCTCCATTCACAGCAGGCTACAGCATGAGGTCTCAGCTTCCTCACTCCCTCATCCTCTTTCCTGTTGGTAGTGGCCAAGGCAATGCTGGGAAATGTAGTTCTTTCCCTGCTCCAGGGCTGGCTCTATAGGCAGGGAGCTAACCAACGAACTACAGCTCCCAGGGGCCTCTGTTGGTTCTCAGCTGCCATGCTGGATCCCTGCCGCCCCTGCAAATGGGCTGCTCCAAGCACGTGCTTGCTTTGCTGGTGCCTAGAGCCGCCCCTGCCACCACCCCACCCATCTGGCTGACAGCGTCTATGGCCTTGGGACCCAGCAAGGGGGCTAGATACCAGGGCTTTTCCGCAGGGTCCCCCTGGTTCAAATCGCCAGCCTGCTCGAAGGCCGTGTGGTGGGCATCCACATCCCCCCCGTCCTTAACCAGGAGCAGCAATTTAGTGTCGAGGCTCCCTGCGGAACTGGCAGCCCGGGGACTATCCCCACTCACCCCTGGGGAGCCCCCTATGCCTCTCCGCTCCACCATCACCAGTCCTTGCTGCTGTTCCTTTTCCTGCAGCGTTTCCTCGGGCTCTTGCTCTCTCTGACAGTCCTCTCGCTCTCTCGGACTCAGCTCCAGTCCCATCTGTCTCCGATCCCCTGATGGGGAACCCGATCGTGAAGACCCCCATCTGGTTGGGGACCAGACTCTTGGGGATCCCTGGCTACTGCTCCACCTGCTCCCAAATCCTCTCGTAGCCCCGTCTGGGTCAGGAATCTGCTCCTTAGAGTGGTCCTCGTCCTCCAGCTGCACAGTTAACTGGGCCTTGGTGAACTTCCAAATGCGTAACCGTCTCTTTTTGCACAGGATTACAATGTCCTTCTTAAGGAGATGGTGATAGGCCATCCCTCCGCTGTTCCCAAGTTGCTTTGGACTCACGGGCCCGTGTGCTCTCAGCTCCCCCATGGTTTCCAGGAAGAACCCCTAGTGTGCCAGCCCTTCTCGTGGTCACCACCTCTTTGCCAGGGTCGAGCTGCAGACTCCTCCGCTCCTGGGACCGCTCGCTGCAATACCCAGGGGAAACCTGTTACAACAACGTCCTTCTCTCTCCCAGGGTCGAGCGGCAAGCTCCTTCGCCCCTGAGACTGCTCGCTGCAGTCCTCGGGACCCCGTTACTCCAATAGTCCTTCTCGCTGGTCACACACTCCTAGGGGTTAATCGCCCCCTGAAACCACCCCCCCCCTCCGTTTTACTGCTCCCCAGTCACTTACTGCAAGAAACGCCATTCACGGGGTGCCGTACATCCCACCCTTGCCACCAGTTGTCACGGAGTCCCAGGACGATGCTCTAGAACTGCTCCCCACAAAGCCAGTCAGGACTTTGGGGAGCCTCCTCTCCCTTGGAGCAGACTGTCTTCAGGGCAAGAAGCTCACACGGCTTCACCTCCTGGGTCTCTCCTGGGAGCATTCAGCATATGTCCCTCCGTGCGCTTCCCACAGCGAGTCCGCCCAGGCGGGGTCCTGGGGAAGCCAAAGGGTTCTGCACCCTCCACTTCGCAGTCAGACGTGACTCTCAGCCAGCCAGTAAAACAGAGATTTATTAGATGACAGGAACATGGTCTAAAACAGAGCTTGTGGGTACAGCGCTGAACGGGACACCTCGGCCGGTCCATTATGGGGTTCAGAGAGCCAGATACCCACGTCTGCCCTCACTCCTAGTCCCCAGGTAGCTCCAACTCTGAAACCCCCTCTAGCCCCTCCTTCTCTTGGCTTTGTCTCTTTCCTGGGCCAAGAGGTCACCTGATCTTTTTGTTCACCTTTAGCTATTTCCTTCCAGGGCGGGAAGGGACCCTGGCCATTTGTTGCCAGGGAGAAAGAGTGTCAGTGATTTATGCACACTGGCCTTTCCACACCACCTAGAGACTTAAGAAATGCATAGGGGAAACTGAGGCACCCACACAGTATTCAGAGGAAACATGAAGAACAGTCCCACTTGGTCACAGGCCCAGGCCTCATTCCCATCCTAACGCCATTCGCTGGCCTGGCAGCAAGGAGCCTGGTGGGGAATGAGAGCGAGAGCAGGTGCTACTGGGAAGGGAGATGAATTCAACTCCATGAGCAGGAGGGAACCAGCTTGTCCCCGGAGCAGCTCCAACACAGCTCTTTAGCAAGGCTAATTAATGACAAGCGTTACCTCATCACGGACTTATGTTCTCAGGGTACGGTGCTTTTGCTCTTGGGAAGAGCAGAGGAATCCCCTAAGTGCCCTCTGCGAGCCTCTCCTCTCCCAGAGGGCCTCACCCAGTTCCCAATGGCCTAGTGTCTGTGTCACCCGAGCCACCACCTAGAGAGAACGGGAGGATTCAGTCAGCAGGGGCTGCTGATCTGCCCCATTCACCAGGGCTGCCATCCTGTGGCTTCAGCATTAGTGTCTGGGATGACTTGGGGCAAGATCTCGACCTCCCCGCAACCCACTTCACTGCTGCCAGAATCCCTCCTGCCCGCACCTGCTAGAGCCCCTCCCTGCCCAACCTGGGTGGGGGTGGGAGGAGAGGGTTCTGAGAACTTGAGCTGTGGTTTGGAGGTGGATCAGCTGTCAAGGGCGCTGAGGGGGAGGTGGCAGGAGCTCACCCTTCAAGGAGGGGATCTGCACTGTAGGTTACTAAAAAGGACAACAAAACTCCATTCTGGGGGGTCAGGAGGTGAATCCATCCCTCAGTGGTAGGCAGGTGCTGTGTGGAAATGCTGCTGGTTCCAGGTGCTCTTAATTCCCCCTGATTCCTCGGGGCGTTTGAGTCTGACAGGTTCTCGTTCCCTTGCAGCAGGAAGACGTCACGGCCAAAGTGATGCACCAGCTCCGCATCATCCGGCACTTGCGCCAGGTGACTGAGGCACTGCAGGGGCTGTGCCTCTGAGGCCATCAGCAACCCCCGCTCCCTGCTGCAGGTACTGCTCTGACTCACTGTAAATGGGGAGGTAGTGGAAGGGGAAATGGAGCCCCCTGGCACTCACTAAAAGGGAAAGTGGTGGATTCTCCATCTCTTGATGTCATTGAATGAAGACTAGATGCCTTTCTGGAATGTGTGTGCCCAAAAAGTAACTATTGTACTATACAGGAAGCCCGTGATCATGCAGGGGATTAGATTAGATGCTCTAAAGGTCTCTTCTGGCCATCAAGTCTACTAGTTTTGGAAAAACTGAGTGTAGCATTGGGAGCAGCCTCTGATGTTTCACTGTCTAGCCGGCTTGCTTCCTAGAATGAACATGCATTGAGTGGGGTGATCCACAGAGAGTAGCTCAAACCTTCAAAGTGTCTGGCCAGCAGCAGGACATTAGCACTTCAGGGGAGGGGTGTGTGTGGCAGTGACATCACAAAGGCCTTTTGCAGGACCTCAGCCTATTGGTCAAAGGTGGTGGGGAGGTGGTGACCTCACAGAGAGATGCTAACATAACCCAGGCAGGATAGGGGCGCAGGGCCAGGGAAACCTCAGAGACCCCTGTGGCTTTGCTTCAGCAAGTTTCCTTCTCGAGGTCTCTCTTTGAGGACTGGGAGAGTATTAGGGTTCACGTACGTGAGTGCGAGGAGGAGCCTCTTTTGAGCTTTCTCCTTTCCTTTTACTGATTCTACTAGAAAACAGACGTCCCTGTTTAGAAGGTAAGAGTCCCCCGAGAGGTTTGAAACCTGTTCAGTCTGATCCACCTGGTGCCAGCTGAATTCTAGGCATGGAAAACACTAGTTTAAGGGGGCAGAATTTTATTCCCGAACTGGGATTTTGTCCCATACAATCACTGGGGACATTAGGGTTTGTCCTTTTCGTTTTACCTTTTCCTCCATCCCTCCTTCCTTTCTCTTCATCTCTTCCTTCTTTGGTCCTTTCTCCTATTCCCCTCCCACCACCAGGAGGGGTGAGGCTGGCTGGCTCCAACTGGCTGTAGGATCTGCTGCTGCAGGGGCTGTGGGTTAGGAGTGTTCCTCTTGGGGAGGCAGAGCAGAGAATGAGCTTGGCTAGAGTCAAGTTCTTCTTGTCCTGGTTAAGTGGTGACTGGGCTTTTAAGGGGACCATGCTCCAGGTTCATGCCTTCCTGTCATCCTGGAGCAGCTGGGGAAGCAAGTCCTCATGGAACGTCCTGCCCATATCCCTGTTCTCCAGGCTCCCTTGGGGGCAGAGGAAATTAAGGGTCTAGCTCTAGCTTCTATCCTGTAGCATCTCCTGTAGAGGGGCTGAGGGGAAAAAGAGAGTCCTGGCCCACGGGGCACTGGGAGCTGGCAGGAAAATGCTGATGGAGTCCCCTCTCCCTCTCATTAGAACTCAGCAGAATTCCCCAGGATGGGTCACTACGTGGCACTGCTGGCTCTGTTGATCAGTGACCCAGCCAAGGACATCAGCCGGCAGCCCAGGGAGGGGTTTACCGGCTCTACCAGCTGCTGCTGCACCAGAGGGGTAAGGAACCCAGCTGGGAAATGGCACCCGATAGAAGAGTGAGACTGGGACCCCAGCCAATTTCTCTCAGACTGACCACTGCTGGAGGATGAGTCTCTGTCTGTCTCTTTCTCTGTTCTACACCCCTCCCCTGCAATTCTGTTGGGCCAGGCACGCAGCAAGGACTCTGCCCACTGTGCAGCCACCAATGGGATTGGAAGGACACAAGCACTGCAACCACAATGACAAATGTGTGTGTGTCTCTCTTTCCCAGGGCTGAGCATCCATGAGGCTGAAGAACTGTGGTGCTGGGACTGGCACCAGGACAGCAGGCTCCTGGGCTACAGGAACACAGCCAGGGTGGGGGAGGTAAGGACACTCTGCCAGGGCATGAGACAGCTCAGGGAGTGGGGGTGGCTGGGTCCCCTGCGTGGCTGTCTCCAGGGGCCACTAGATGGAGATGCCGTTCTAGCCCCAGGAGTTGAAGCCTGGCTCTGGGCAATCTGCTAATGCCTCACATCCTGTTGGTTTTAGGTCTTCGGAAAGTTCTTCTCGGAAGGACAGAGAAGACTCTTCCTCCGGACTGCAGTGCTGGCCATCCACGACCCCCTGCTGCGTGTCCAGGGGCGGCTCTAGGCACTAGCAAAGCAAGTACGTGCTTGGGGTAGCCCATTTGCAGGGGCGGCAGGGATCCAGCATGGGAGCTGAGAACCAACAGGGGCCCCTGGGAGCTGTAGTTCGTTAGTTAGCTCCCTGCCTATAGAGCCAGCCCTGGAGCAGGGAAAGAACTACATTTCCCAGCATTCCCTTGGTCACTACCAACAGGAAAGAGGGGGAGGGAGTGAGGAAGCTGAGACCTCATGCTGTAGCCTGCTGTGAATGGAGAGCTGCGCTGTGAGTAGGGATTCCACATTTTAATATTCAAAAAATAGGACACTCCACGGGGAGGGAGGGTAGCCCCACCCTGCCCCCATCCACTCCCTCCAACTGCCCCCCACAGAAACCCCAACCCATCCAACCCCCCTGTCCCCTGATCACCCCCTCCCGGGACCACTGCCCCAACTGCCCCGCAGGACTCCACCCCCTATCTAAGCCCCACTGGTCCTTGTACCCAACTTCCCCCTTCCTGAGAACCCCCCCCCAACTTCCCCTCTAGGACCCCACCCCCTACCTGTCCCCTGACAAACCCCTGGGACTCCCATGACTATCCAACTGCTGCCTGTCCCCTAACTGCCCCCCCAAACCTCTGACCCATCTAACCCCCCCTTCTCCCTGCCCCTGACTGCCCCCTTGAACCTCCGCCCCATCCAACCCCCCCTGCTCCCTGTCCCTTGACTGCCCCCCCCGGAAGTTCCTACCCCTTCTCCAACCCCCCAACCCTCTTACCGTGCCACTCAGACCAGCGTGTCTGGCTTCGTGCAGCGCCAGACACGCTGCTGCATTCATGCAACCGTGCTCCCCTGCGGAGCCAGTCTCCGCCTCCCGCCCAGTGCCTGCCTTTCAGATTTGAACACCTCAACATTCAGGCGTGCTCAAGCTCAGTTTGGGCAGCTGTTACTTCATTTCTCCCAAATCAAATATACTGATCCACTGTAACTAGAAAAAGTAGGATAAAATTGAGCAAGAAATGCTTCTCAGTGGCTATTAGGACTGGAATTGCTATTTTCAACAGCCATTGCCTTTTGTTTGTTTGTTTGTTTAAAAGGAAGACAGTGATATTGCACTGGCAAATTCCCCATAGAAAGAATGAGTGGAACAAAAGAATAATAAAGGCACCTCAACTTTTCCTCATTTATGTAGGACAGTGTTATAATATGCATCCAGATATCCTCCAATCACACAAGCTGAAAATTGATCCACTTTACTGCAGTTCTGTAACCATGTGGGAACCAATCCTGTCTGTGTTCTGTGCACATCTAAAATTCCTGCTCAATGACCCACCCTGGGAGCGAGTTACCAGTGACCCAGGGCTGGGGCGGAAGTAGGGTACAGTTGGCAGGAGACAGCCCAGGGCTGGGGCGGCAGGGGGTGCGGATGGAGGGGGAAGAGCCCAGGGTTGGGGCGGCAGGGGGTTTGTGGGTGGGGCGGGATAGAGCCCAGGGCTGGGGCGGCAGTGGGTGCGGGGGAGGGGGGCAGAGCCCAGGGCTGGGGTGGCAAGGGGATGTGGGGGGTAGCCCAGGGCTGGGGTGGGGGGCAGCTAAACATTTTTTTTTGCTTGGGGAGGCAAAACACCTAGAGCCGGCCCTGCTCCTCACCTGAGCGGGCTTTTAGGCGTCCTCAACCACTAGGCACCCTAGGCGGCCACCTAGTTCGCCTACTGGTTGCACCAGCCCTGAGGCCAGAAAGGACCATCACAATCATCTAGTCCAGCGGTTCTCACACTTTAGCAACCCAAGAACCCACATTTCAATTTAAAAATTTTCAGGGACCCCTGGGCCCTCCTTCAGCCCTGGTCCTGCTCCTTTACCCGAGGCCATGCCCTGCCCCATCCCTTCTCCAAGGCCATGCCCCCCACTCACCATCCCCTTCCCTCTGCTGCTCGCTCTCTCCTACCCTCACTCACTTTCACCAGGCTGGGGCAGGGGATTGGGGTGCGGGAGGGGGTGAGGGGTGCAGGCTCGGGGAGGGAATGTGGGTGCAGGGTGTGAGCTCTGGGCTGGGGCAGGGGGTTGGGGTGTGGGCTCTGGGAGGGAGTTTGGGTGCAGGGTGCAAGCTCTGGGCTGGGGTAAGGGGTGTGGGCTCTGGGAGGGAATTTGGGTGCAGGGTGTGTGCTCTGGGCTGGGGCAGGGGGTTGGGGTGAGGGAGGGGGTGAGGGGTGCAGGCTCTGGGAGAGAGTTTGGGTGCAGGGTGAGGCTCTGGGCTGGGGCAGGGGGTTGGAGTGCAGGAGGGGGTGGGGGCTGTGGTCTCCGACCAGCGCTTACCTCCGGCGGCTCCTGAAAGCAACCAGCACATCCCTCTGGCAGGGACTCCTGGGGGGGGGCGGGGCAGGGGGTCTCTGCGCACTGCCTCTGCTCACAGGCACCATCCCCGCAGCTCCCATTGGCTGCAGTTCCTGGCCAATGGGAGCTCTGGAGTCATTGTTTGGGGTGGGGGTAGCGCACAGAGACCCCTCTCCCCCCTCCCAGGGGCTGCAGGGACATGCCACCCGATTCTGGGCAAGTAGGAAGCCTGATGCACCGCCGGACTTTTGGCTTCAGCAGGAGGCGCTGGGAGGGAGCGGGAGTTGTTGAGGGAGGGAAGGGGAGGAGTTGGTCAGCGGGACCTGGGGATGCCCTGGAGTACCCTCGGGGACCCTCAGGGGTCCGCAGACCCCAGTTTCAGAAACGCCGATCTAGTCTGACCTCCTGCACATTGCAGACCAACTGCTGTAATAGGCCCAAACCTCTGGCTGAGTTACTGGAGTCCTCAAATCGTGGTTTAAAGACTTAAAGTTACAGAGAATTCACCTTTTACACTAGTTTAAACTAAGGCACTTTGGGCCAAGTATGCAAGAGATGGTTGGAAACTATTCCATACTGATGAAAGAATAATAATATAGTGAACTGGAGCAGTTTACATATGTTTCCAAATAAGTTCTCTTTACACTCCATGAAAATCAATATGTCAGTCCCAAGTAGCAATGTACTGAACTGGTGACACAAATAAATAAATAGTCAAATTCAGAAGGTTTAATCTAGATAAAGATTTGTCTTGATTATCTCCAGAGAACAGTGTATGGTGACATTTCAAATTTTGCCATGTTCTGTCCAGGTGGTAAATATTGCAAGAATTCAGAAGGTGGAGAGAGATGTTAAAGTAGAAAAATCATTAATCAGACTTTTTTTGAACTGCTAAAAAAGTACATTTTGAATTTTGAGTGAAAACAGGTCTTTTTTTTTTAAACTGTATATGAATTTGCTTATTCATCTTTCTTATCTAGCAACATTTTTCCATCATAGTTTCCATCAAGAATAACCAAGTTATTACAACAATCAATGAAAATGTATGAAGCTTAGTATAGAATCATAGAATTATAGAATATCAGAGTTGGAAGGGACCTCAAGAGGTCATCTAGTCCAACCCCCTGCTCAAAGCAGGACCAATTCCCAACTAAATCATCCCAGCCAGGGCTTTGTCAAGCTGGGCCTTAAAAACCTCCAAGGAAGGAGACTCCACCACCTCCCTAGGTAACGTATTCCAATGTTTCACCACCCTCCTAGTGAAATAGTTTTTCCTGATATCCAACCTGGACCTCCCCCACTGCAACTTGAGACCATTGCTCCTTGTTCTGTCATCTGCCACCACTGAGAACAGCCGAGCTCCATCCTCTTTGGAACCCCCCTTCAGGTAGTTGAAGGCTGCTATCAAATCCCCCCTCATTCTTCTTTTCTGGAGACTAAACAATCCCAGTTCCCTCAGCCTCTCCTCATAAGTCATGTGCTCCAGACCCCTAATCATTTTTGTTGCCCTCTGCTGGACTCTTTCCAATTTTTCCACATCCTTCTTGTAGTGTGGGGACCAAAACTGGACACAGTATTCCAGATGAGGCCTCACCAATGTCGAATAAAGGGGAACGATCACGTTCCTCGATCTGCTGGCAATGCCCCTACTTATACAGCCCAAAATGCCGTTAGCCTTCTTGGCAACAAGAGCACACTGTTGACTCATATCCAGCTTCTCGTCCACTGTGACCCGTAGGTCCTTTTCTGCAGAACTGCTACTTAGCCATTCGGTCCCTAGTCTGTAGCAGTGCATGGGATTCTTCCGTCCTAAGTGCAGGACTCTGCACTTGTCCTTGTTGAACCTCATCAGGTTTTTTTCGGCCCAATCCTCTAATTTGTCTAGGTCCCTCTGTATCCGATCCCTACCCTCTAGTGTATCTACTACGCCTCCTAGTTTAGTGTCATCTGCAAACTTGCTGAGAGTGCAGTCCACACCATCCTCCAGATCATTAATAAAGATATTAAACAAAACCGGCCCCAGGACCGACCCTTGGGACACTCCGCTTGAAACCGGCTGCCAACTAGACATGGGAGCCATTGATCACTACCCGTTGAGCCCGACGATCTAGCCAGCCAGTATATTTATAATCATGCTCTTGGCAGTAATCAGTAGATACTGATGAGGTAAAAAAGTTATAAATTATATACGAATGACAGCTGTATATGGAATATATAACAATAATATTTTCCCCGTGTATTTTCTGGGATAGTTGTAGTAGATGGTGGGAGAGTTTTAATTTGGGATAGTCCTTATAGTTTAAACCTTGGTCCCAATCTTTGTGTGTATTATTTAATTCTTGGACATGCCACCAGAACCATGCATGGGTAAATCAAAATATAAATAAGTATTCTGTGGAAACAATAGGGCTAAAGGAACCAGATATTAGTCAAGTACAACGTGCATTGACTTCAATGGGAGTTCTACCTCAACAAGACATGTTATTAGAGGATCTGGTCCACGTTGTCAACTATCTTCCAAAGGCCACTGAAGTTCCACTGATTCCAATCATTTTGGATCAAGCCCATGGGGAGTACATTATTTAATACATTTCAAGTTCTAAGCCATCCTCAAATAAGGAGAAATAAAAAGTCAAATTAGTGAGAAAAATCTTAACACATTTCTGATCTAAGTCCTACAGAGACTTTCTACTATCTTTTCTCAGGTCAAATGTTCAAAATCTGGCTTCAGATTGAAATGCACTTGAAATTCTGACCGGGCAGTGTTCCAAAATACAATTATTAGTGGGCATGGTTAAGGTCATGTGAATGTCTAAGTACTATGTCTGATGTCAGGAGCCATTAAAAGGATTAGTACTTTAGCAGAATCAGCAACAACTTTGAATGGAACAATAAACACTGTATGTACAAGCTATAAGAGGCAGCCACTTACACCAGCCTAGTTGTTAGAGGTCATACTATCTTAAGACATGAAAACAACTGGGGTTCAGATTACAAGAAAAAAGCATTCACGAACCCAACCTAGTTTTACAAACCACCCCCCCAAAACAGTTTGGGTAGTTTGCAAAAAACCTTTGACTGCACAAGATCCGCCCAACCCAAGAAAACTATAAAAAACAAATCAGCAATTTACATTTAACCAGCCAAATCTGCAAGACCTTCAATTTAACACAGGATGGTGGTCAGTAACTGTGAAATGTTTCCCTTACGCTTTTCCCAGACACTAATGTTCATTTATCTCATCCAGTGTGTTGAGAGCCACCTATACAGGTTCAGTACCTCTCATGTCTGTCCAGCTGGCCCCCTTCCTCCTTAGCAGTGTGGCTCCTTTTGAATGTATATTACCAGTGGTTGCCTCCTCCATGGAGGGGTGGGGGGATCCCGCATGAGCTCCAGTTGGACATTCATGAAGTGAGCAGGGAAACATACTGCATCAGCATTCCTAGTACCATACTGCTTCCTGGGAGCATACTAAGACGATGGTTCCCAACGCCACCATACCAAACTCTCAGAGCACCCATGGTGGGACGTTGATGCCTAAATAGTATATACCAAACTCTTTGTTCACTATCCAGGTCAATGTTTTGAAGTTACAATTTAAAAAAAAAATCCCCTCCAGTGGCATCAACGACATAAAGCTAAATCAAATTAGTTATTGTCAAGGAGAAATAATTTACAAGCACCAAAATTGTTGTCTATGTTATTGATACTGCCCAATTTTCTGCAGAATGATGTGAAAGGTTCACATCAGCAAAACTCCAGCTACACAGAGTACAAATCTTTACGAGCTGCCATCCGATCTAGCAGCAACAATCAGAACGAATGGTTTGTTCTGAGGTGAGGCAACATGAATAATGCATTTAACCACCTAAACCAAGACCACATTTGATACTCTTCCTGGATTATTCTGCAGACACCTCAGGCTATAGGCTCTCTTTTTCTCTGAGATGTGGGAAATGTTGGGATTTTTAATGATGAGAAGCTATTTGAACTGAGATTTAAAAGAAGAGGCCTATTTTGCTCCTACAGAGCTAATGATCACCTAGGAAGTCAACCCTGCAGATATCCCTTGGAGCTATTCTCCCTAATAAAATAAGTCTTGTTACTAAAGCCGGCCAATACAAATGAAACTTTGCACTGTAGTTTAGCAGATCTCTTGGCAACTAAGACTATCCTGTAATTCAAATGCAATCTGTGCTTCATATTAAATATATTTTTCTCAATCCAAATCAGGTGGACAGTCCAGAAAACCCCATAAAATGTACCTTACCTTCCTGAGTCAAGGTTTGAGACTTAGACTGCTTAAACAGCTAACAGGAAAATGGAAATTACATTTGCTACTTTGCTGGGTTGTTCTTCAGATCAAAAAGGAAAAAAAAGAAAAACATTGGGCCAGATTCTCAGCTGAAGCTATGCCAATTTACACCAGATGAGGATCTTGCCCATCTTTGGGAAGTTGCACTATTGTACTCTTAAGCAGAGCTAGGCAGGAAATGGCTTTCCCATCCTCTGATAATTCTGGGACAGAGCTTATCTGCAGGGCCAACAAGGGCGCGAGGGGGGAAGCTGGTACAAATTACCAGGGCCCGGCAGTCCGGAAGGGGGCCTGGGGCCCGGCTTCCCCTCCTCTCGTCAGCCCTGTTTAGCCAGTCCGCCCTTGCTGGGGGGCCCGAACATTTTTTTTCACCGGGGCCCGAACCCGCTCTCAGCGGCCCTGCTTATCTGGCTCAGTTTCTCTCTGTCTTTTTTCCACGTTAAGTTAACACCAGCTCACGTTGCAGCAGCTTGCTGCTTGCCACTTGTAAGGCTCAGTCCTCTTGCATTTCTCCAGCAGTTAGGGTGACCAGTACAACAATGCACCCTACCCAAACAGGAAACATAGCCCAAATTAGAACAAAACAATAGCCTGCTTACCATGTTTAGAATGCAAATTAATAATGCTACCATCAATAAAGAATAGCCAGTGCAGTGACTTATGCATGCAAATCAGCAAACACCTCAATCAGTTCCTTCTTTTTTCCGCTGTGGCAGTATGGGTTCTTGTACCCCAACAACTGTGTAATAGTGAGTCCTCATAGTGAGCACGATAGTTAAGGTTGAAAAGGTGTTTTTGAAACCAGAAGAGTTTGTCCCGTTGTCTAGGAAGGGTAGAGATTTGCTTATTGAAACTTTTGGTTGTAAAGAAGAAAGAAATGTTAAATTACAACCACTCAAGGTCACATACTTTGTGCTGTAAAGTCCCATTAACGTCAGTGGTGCTGTAGACATGATTCACAGGCATAATATGGACTTTTGTGAGCAAACACATCAATAAATCCCTTATTTACTGGACAAGAACAGTGTGTACCAAGGCTTAACAGAATAAAGGTCTGATTCTCAATCAGAAGTCACTCCATTACAGACAATGAAAATACACTAGTGTATCTTCAGTTCTCTAAAGCCAGTTTACTAGAAATGGTAGAACCTTTGAAAATTAAAACAAGTCACTGAAGGCAAACTCTTGTGTAGGGAACATGTAAGTGATTGGATTGTTACCATGACTTCAAACTTCATTGACAAAGCTAATGAATGCAGTAGCAGCTCTGTCTGCATTCTGGCTCATTAGTGATTTGATTCCTCTCTGTATTATTTTAATAAATTTCTCATTATTGCAAGTATGTGTTTGATTAGCAACCGAGTCAGCGTTTAGCTATCATTTCCTTGAAAAATACCATGAACATCATCCAGAAATGCTGGTTGGCTGCAGTACCATTCATACAGTTAATAATGCATCCTGCTATTTCTGTCCTTGCTATTAATTATTATTATTATTTACATTGCAATAGCCTGTAGGTGTCCATCATGGACCAGGACCCAATTGAGCTAGGTGCTTTGCTCAGAGTTTTCTTTAGGCCCTTCGTTTTCACTTCAGAATGCCCTCCCTGGATTTAATTATGGTGATGGTTTTCAGAGAAATTCTGATTTCAAATGCTTTGTGCTTAGTTTTCCATTTAAGACTTTTCATCTGCTTTGATCTCCTCAATCATTGTCCTATTTATCACTTTGATCTTAATCGATAATGGATTGAATTTTACCTATCTAATCATATTCATATTATCTGCATTACATCAAAGGTTATGGAGATGTGGAAGAAGGTGCTGATCAGGGGTAGATGCCTTTTAATTTTTTTTTTTTTTTGCTCCACACCTTGAATATTTCTCATTATTATCATGCCTTTTTGTTCCCTTCACTAATCAATATCTTTTGATAGACCTCTCAGAGGGGAAACCACAGATCCAGTGGGCTTTGGGTTAGGCCATTGGGTGAGGGTCTATGGCTGTGTTATGTAGGAGGTCAGACTAGATGATCGTTGTGGTCCTTTCTGGCCTTAATATCTAAAAATGTATTAATACAGGGGGAACTGATTATTATGAATAATAATAATAATAATAATATCATCAACAATTTTCTCTTTGATAGCACTCTCCAATTTAGGATCTCAAACTGTTTTACAAACAGCAGTGCATCAAGGGCTATACACTGCACACACTAAAGTCAATGGCAATTGATTAAGCCCCAAGTCTAACAACATTCTGTGTCTCCCCCCCACCCCCTTTATCAATAGGGAAACTGAAGCGACTAAAGGTTAAATGACTTGACTAAGGTCCCACAGGAAGCATGTGACAAACCCATATTGCCTGACTCCCAGTTCTGTGCTAAAACAGTAAGACCATCCTTCCATGCTTCTAGGAAGAATTTGGTTCCTCCAAGTGAAAAATGAGGTACATTGGTGATGTCAGTAAACCTGTACGACTGCTGCCTGTATTTTGCATCTATCCTGTGGATAACAGAGGACATTTATCAATACTTTAAGCCCTCTTCTAGGAGAAAAACAAACATTCACCTCAAAATTAAATACAAACATATTTTCAGACAAATGGAGAAGGCCAATTTAGATGGAAACGGACATCTGGAATTTTGGCCAAGTGACCATAACATTATTTACCAAACAAACACAAAGTACATAGGATATTCCTCATTTTCCACTCCTTCACAGTGGTTTTACACCAAAGTAAACATCCGTTAACTTCAGAGGAGTTATTCTTGATTTACACTGGTGTGAGAGAAGAATCAGGTCCAACTCCTGAAAAGGGACCTGTCCTAGCAACAACAAAGAGAGCAGAAGGTAACACAAGGTCAAGAAAGGAAGTGCCTGCTTCTGCCCAACTGAATATGAGAGAGGCGCACCCCCGCTGAACCAATTCTAATGCCTATTACAGAATTGTTCAATAAGGTCCTTTCTAACTAGAAAGCATGCCCCCATCTCTGCCACTAGCCAGTGCTGCCCATAAGGTGTAGCCTCCATCTCCCACCTTGCACTTCTCCCACAAATGCATGCTGGCTGTAAGGGCCAGCACACAGTAAAAGGTACAAAAGCCTCAAGCATACATGAGTGCCTAGATGGGAAACCAGATGCTTCCCTCACAGATATCAGTTTTGTCCTCATTTTATGCCTACAATAATTTAACAACATTATGAATGACAGTATTCTTTCTTTTCATCAAGCAAAGATTAAGAGAACAAATAACCAGCAAACTACCTGAAGCTCAATGACTGGGGGATGCAAAAGAAGGGATGGTTGCCTCTGCACCCAAGTTTGAACATTGTGGGGACAACTGAGGTATTTTATGTGCAGCTGGTTGAAAATTTCTCCATGAGACTTTTTTATATAAAAAATGGCCATCTGAAGTTCATTCAGTGTCAGTAATTAATCCCTGAAGGGGTGGCTATACATCACTGATTTTCCATATCGCTGTCTTTTTTCAGTGTTTATGTAAAAGTTACATTTTCAGCTCTCTTAATCCTGCCTCATAAACTCCAGCCTCTCCCCATCTCTAAACATATTTGTTTCTCTCCTCAGAACATCCTCCAGTTTGTCAATATCTTTCTGCTAATTAGCTGTTCAGAAATTAATGCAATATTTCAGGTGCAGTTGCACTAAAGCGAGGGAGGTAGATATTATCATCACTCCTTCATCTATGGCATGAAGCCACTGTGTAATCAATCTAACATTCCACTGGCCTTTTTTGCTGCCATATGGCATTTACTTATTTTGCTTTATACACACTTTCAGAAAAATAAAAGGAACCCCTGTCCTTTGCTTTACACAGACAGACTGCTCCCCAGGAATCTCCAACCCACTTTGACCAGTA
Organism: Chrysemys picta bellii; assembly: GCF_011386835.1. Classification (NCBI taxonomy): domain Eukaryota; kingdom Metazoa; phylum Chordata; order Testudines; family Emydidae; genus Chrysemys; species Chrysemys picta. The sequence continues at coordinate 190,462,347 of NC_088793.1, forward strand.
ATTAATGCTGAAAACTTGTACCCAACTTTGATGCCCGCTACCATCTCTATGGCAGGGCTCTTTCAGGTTTTCTGCTTTTTCTCTCCCACTGAATACCTCTGTCTGAAATTACTTTTCCTCTGATGTAGTATCTTGCACCTTTCCAAATTCAATATCATTTTATTTCCTGTCCAACTTTATGTATCTTTGGGTTATTTTTCTGTCCTCACTGGTGTTCCCACTCCCCCATCTGACGTCTGCCAATTTCATTAAGGTATTGTTTACTCCCTCTGCCAGGTAAGTAAGAGAGATGTTAAATAAGGCCAAAGCTAGTATCAATTCCTGTACCATCCCCCTACAGACCCCTCAGCTCAGTATTTTGCCATTTATCATCCTTGTTAACAAGCTTTCAGGCAGTTGTCCATACATATGACATTGTTCTCATATAAGCCAATGTGAAAAATTATTATTATTTATATTACAGTTGCACAACATTGCATCAGATAATTTATTAAAATTCAATTATATGCAGTGCAGGTAGCAAAGCCTTTAGTTAAGGCTGCCTAAAACTTCCTGTGATAACACCCTGATTCCAGTTGCTTATAACTTTTCAGTTCAAACTGTTAAATTTTGGCAATTTTCCATGCTGGGTATTTACCTCAGGCTGAAATTTTGGGCTTCAGTGTCAGCTAAAATGGTTCAGGGAATGAGATTAAATGAGATTAGGGAAAATACATTTTTTGCCAATGTAAAAATATTTCTGGTGACCCCTTTTCTCTGGGAAGCTCTAGCACCTTCCAGCTTTGGAGCAGGGACTTGAAATTTGGCTGGGGGGAGTTGAATGGGGGACGTGCTGGTGTCATGGATATACCTTTTGCTGTCCCTATGAAAATCCACCCAAATCTGGCCAAGTTGGTAAGCCTTTAAAAAAAAAATCACCACTTACACGTGGTCAGCAGAGACTTGTTAGAATTTGGCAGTTAAATTCCCCAAAGATTCCACCTGCACTGAAAGTGCTCCAGCCCCTTACAGTGCCTACATGTGACTGGACTGCACCTGTGCCACCCGCCTAGAGCTACTGTGCATGTGCCAGCCCAGGCAGTGAGAAACTTACAAGTACTGTTCACCTCACAGTACAGACACCTGCAGAACATAAAATGGAAGTAATTAATAATGTACTTTTTAAGCCCAATCATAGTGCCTTATTAATGTGCAGTTCCACAATGAGATGTGGCAATGTAAAAAATTACTCAACAGAACTGTGCCTAGTATACTTGCAAGATTATATCTGCTGATTTTAGGCTAGGATTTTCAAAGGAAAGCAAGGGAGTTAGGAGTACTTATTTTAGGTTGGGAATTTTCAAAGGACCTCAAATTAGTTAGGCACCCAACTCCCTTTGAATTTCAATGGGAGTTTGGTGCCTAACTAATTTGAGGTCCTTTGAAAATTCCCAACCTAAAATAAGTACTCCTATTTGGTTCTCTCATGGTACAAAGTCAAAACAACTATAGGAATGTGAGCTAGATTCTGTTCTGTTTTACAGATTGTAATGAGCTACATTTTATCTGCAGAATCTTAAATACTTGTGATGTTATACCAGATTGGAAAACACATTTCTGCTTTCCCATTTTAACATCAGTAGCAACGAGATTACACAGGTATAATCAAAGACAATGGGGATCTAACCAGTGATATAATTGTACCTCCAGAACCTCTAGTACTGGTGACAATGCCAAAAATGACAATTGTTAACCACTAAATTAAGTATGTGCAATCAAGCTTGACTATTCCTGTCTCACTATTTTGTTATTGGCTAATTTCAAACCAATAACAACATTTTAATCTATCTCAGGTAACATTTCTGAGTTCATGTCTCAGGCCTGGCCTACACTAGCGCTTTAAGTCAATCTAAGGTATGCTAGATAAGTTACGTAATTTAAATTGGCATAATTTACCTTGATTTAAAGTGGTGTCTACCCTGCACTATGTCAACAGGAGATGCTCTCCCATCGACATAGCTTCCGTCTCTTATTGAGGTGGATTACAGAAGTCGATGGGAGAGCACTCTCCCATCGACATAGGGCGTCTTCACTAGACCTGCTAAATCGACGCTGCTGCATCGATGGCAGCAGCACCGATTTAGTGCTGTGGTGAAGACATGCCCCTTAATAGGGCCACATTCCACACTAGTCACTGAAGGAGATGTAGCTATCACAGAGGTACAAGAAGTTTAACAGCTTCCATGTATGTCTGTGATGTTTGACAAATTCACTTTGGTTGTAGGAACTCAGTACCTGTGAAAAACCAGGCCCAAGTTATCTTAAGTTGAGCACCCAGAAGCTGAGGCACCGAGAATCAGTGTCCATTTTGCCTGGAGAGCAAACCTTTGATTCTAGTTTGTTCATGCAGAATAATATTCCACTATTTTATTTCCACAAGTTCATACTAAAATTAGTTTTGAGGAGTTTCTGAGACTGAAAGGAAAGTTTCATATCATTTTTGTTCTTCATAAAAGAAGCGGGGAAGGATAGCTCAGTGGTTTGAGCATTAGCCTGCTAAACCCAAGGTTGTGAGTTCAATCCTTGAAGGGGCCACTTAAGGATCTGGGCAAAATCAGTAGTTGGTCCTGCTAGTGAAGACAGGGGGCTGGACTCAATGACCTTCAAGTTCTAAGAGACAGGCTATCTCCATTAATTTAATAAGTGTACATAAGCATGCAGTGATGAGAGAGATACTTGACCTAAGAAAACACCCTGTTTTCCTTTCATGCAATCATGAATGGAAAATTTCCTGTGTTTGATGTAGGTAGAAAAAACACAACAGATAAGGATATATTTTAGTTGCACAGTCTTTAATCTACTAGTACCAGATATCATACAATTTCAATGCTGAATTATCTATTCAAAAGAATACCTTACTTTATATACAATTCTTAAAGGCATTTTGATATGATATTCTGTGATGATTGAATTCTTTACTTTATTATTTTAAAAAATTCCTTGTGGCGGTCTTTATTATCATTAAAAAGGAAGAATTCTTAGCAAGGATAATCTGTCATGAATTCTTTGATCCTGGAGATCTTATTGCATTAGTTGACTCACAACAACCAGACGAAAATCAGATGTGTCATAATACAACAACAAATAATTTCTAGGCACAATACTTTAACATGCAGACAAAATGTAACATGGCCACATTAAAAAATACAACAACTGCCATCATATGGCAAAGTCACACATTTTGACATTTTTTCCCTCCTACATACTGTACAATGAAAAAGTTGATGGAGTGAGTTTAGGGAAATGAATGGTTTTAAAGGTTTTAAATGGTAATACAGCAATTTAGGATGCCTGTCCAATTCATGTTTGGGTGTCATGTGACTAACACTATTTATTAGTTGGTGCCTGTTAGGTGACCAAACAAAATGCATGGTGGTGTCTATCCAATTATTTGTGGACTTGTATCCGCATCACAAAAACAACAAAACAAAACAAACAAACAAACAACAACACACCACAACCAGAATTGGTACCTGTTTTGGGCAGCCTCAGTAATAAATAACTAATACCTAGCTCTTTAAAGCACTTTTCATCACTAGATGTCAAAGCACTCTGATACAAAGGGCATCAATAGATCTCAAAAGGTCAAGGCATAGAAATGGCCATTTCAGCTTGAAGATGTGGCACGCTGGCAAGGCAGTGTTTGGAAGCTTAAACTGCCATTGCATCTGCTATGCCTGTTCTGTTCAATTTCCCAGGATGACATTCTTGCATGTTTTGTGACCATTAAGCTGAAACCAGGTGCGAAACAGCAAAGAGAGTTTATGTGGAATGTCTTCCTCACCTAGGTCACCATTTGTGAAATAAATACAAGCCAAGCAGATCAAATATACAATATTAATTAGAATTGCTCTAAAAGGGTGGACTATGCTTTCACTACATTGGGGTAGATTTTCACTTGTGTCTTCACCAATCTGCAAAATTGCATAGGCATATACTACAAAACAGTCACAGTAAAAATCATGCCAGTGTTGCCTTTGGTAGATAGGGTTATCTCAGTATTTTCCTATGCTTAGAAGAGGGAATGCTGCTGCAGTGAATTCATGTAATTCCCTAAGCATTATCTAAGATGCTCTGTGCAGTTCAAAACAAGTACGTTTTTAACAGTAACAATTAAATGTGTGCCCTTCTCTTTGCAGGTTTAAACAGCTTCCTAAGCACTGGAAAGATATTAACATCTGCATGCATTATACACAATCTAACACCTGCATGTGTGCATGGGTTCTAGGCAAGCACAACTAGAAGCAATCAGAAATGAGATGGCAACTCAGTTGTTGACTACTTCCCAAGGCAAAATTATTCAGCAAGGAAGAAAAAGTAGCTGGTAAACACTTCAGATATAAATCCCTAAGCGAAACAATCCTTTACATTGTCCATATCTATCAGCGAAGAGAACTACCCTCCCTTTTAATTTTTGCGTTGCTCCAGATGGATATGATGCTGGGTAAAACCAGAACAATTTATGTAATTTTACCTAAATATGGAGTAACCATCTTCTCTATTGGCGCAGTTAGGAAGGACTGGATTGCAGAAGGGGCAATTTTATTGAATTTCTTGAAGGTAATAATTCAGTAGATCCAAGAGAAGAGCCCATTATGAAAGTCCAGTGGCTAGATAGTGGTCTGGTCCTTATGCAGGTGTGCTGAGCAACAGAGGGTGGAAGGAACCATCCTCCTAGTTACAAGGCTCTTAAGAGAGTCAGGCACAAGAGTTGAAGGAAGCACAAGAACTGCTCCCTCCATATTACCTTAAGGACATATAGTGCCCCAAATGATACATGAAGAGGTGGTAAAGAGTGTTACCATGGTTCTACCTCTACACTGTACTGTTCTAGGGCATATGCTGCATCCCTGTAGCAGTGGGTGCACTGGAAAGCAGTGGGTGGGAAAGGTTTTTCCTGTCCTGGGGAAATTTTCAAGAGATTTTTCCCATCTTGAATTGGAACAAAAATCGTGAGAATTTTTGAAAACTGACAATAAAACAAATGGGTTGGGTCAACTGAAATATGTTGTTTGACATTTTGTTTCTATTCTGATTTTTTAAAATGTTCCATCATAATTAGAATATCAGGGTTGGAAGGGACCTCATCTAGTCCAACCCCCTGCTTAAAGGGAGACCAATCCCCAGACAGATTTTTACCCCAGATCCCTAAGTGGCCCCCTCAAGGATAGAACCCACAACCCTAGGGTTAGCAAGCCACTGCTCAAACCACTGAGCTATCCCTCTCCCATACACTTTGAAACAAAAACTCATTATGAATAGCAAAACTGGAGTTTTTCTACAATTCTATTGTGTTTCTGAGTTGTACTGAGTTCCTCCAGCAGGGACATTGGCTAAGATTTTGGACCACTGCTGCCTACAATTAGGCTTCTAGATCCATGTTTAGGCACCTATATATAAATGGCCTGTTCTTCAAAGTGCTGAGTACTCACCAGCTCTTACAGAAGCCAACTGGACCTGCTGGATGCTCGGCACTTTTGAAAAGCAGAGGTGCCTAATTATGGATTTAGAAGCCTAATTTTAGGCAATTGTTGAAACTCTTGGCCTTTGTCTTTTTAAGTGTTTCTAAGGGACCATGTGCATAATGCTCTATAAACAAACAATACATTATAATAAGCACCTCAACAGTCAGCAATTATTTATTCTATTATAAACTTTCATTAATATTGAGTGAAAATTGTATGCAGGCTATTGTTTTGACTTTTCCTTGGTTTTGCACCTTCTTCTCCCTGGCTATGTGTCTCAGTCCATCATTCCCCACTTTAAAAGAACTCTGAATGTCTTTTTTTAACCTCCCCCCCTAAAAAAAGTCTCATCTAGTCTAGTCACTACTTGTTATTTTATTATTTGATATGAATGGCCCACATTTTTAAAAGCGACTAGTGATTTTGGATGTGTCTGTTTTTGGGATGCTCAACCTGAGACACCCTAAATGGGCCTGATTTTCAGAGGGTTTGTGCTCAGCACTACAGGAAGACCCCATTTCTCTGAATGGGAATGGAAGGTGAGTGGGAGCCATTGCTGAAGCCAATAGGAAAGGCCCTGTGATCCATACTAATGTTATTTCAAAACTCAAGCCCATTATCTTCAAGTCAAATACACTATAGACTAAGGGGCTGGTCCTACTACTATTCAAGTCAAGAGCTAAACTCCGATCAACTTTGCTGAGAGAAGGAACAGGCCCAAAGGGTCTAATCCAAAACCCACAGAAGTCACTGGAAAGAATCTAACTTTAATGGACTTTGGATCTGGCCCACTGTGTATTCAACTTGAAGGTGATGGACTTGAGTTTTGAAATAATGATAAAGACTCCTGTTGACATTAGCTGACTGTGGGTCTGGTCGGAAATTTATTGACAAAATGTTTCTTTGTTGGAAAATTCCGATTTGTCAAAGCATGGGAACATATTGGTATTGACCACACTTTCTTTGAGAAGGTTTCTCAGGTCCAGGATAGACATTTTGGACAAGCCCAGAGAAAAAATTCAAGTCCCTGTTCTGCCAAATTTAGAGCAGGGGTTTGAATCTGGGTCTCCCACATCCCAAGAGAATGCCCTACCACCCTATAGGCTAATTTCAGGTGGTGCACGCTCCTTTGAAAGAGCCAAGGTGGGTAAGGTAACGTCTTTTACTGGACCAGCTTCTGATGGTGAGAGAGACAAGCTTTCAAGCCACCCAGATCTTTTCTTCAGGTCTGGGAAAGATACCTGAAGAAGAGCTCTGTGTGTCTCGAAAGCTTGTCTCTCTCTCTCACCATCAGAAGCTGGTCCAATAAAAGATTTTACCTCACCCACCTTGGCTCTTTAGTATCCTGGGACCAACATGGCTACCGCTACACTGCAAATGATTTAAAAGTCATATACCTGTGGCTGTATAGAAAATTGTATTAGCATTTGTCATTGTTTTGGCTGTCACACATCTGTTTACAGCACTGTATGAAAGCAAACATGCAGAGGGAGTTTTTATGCACCCCTAGACCTAACATAGCTTAAGCTTAGTATTCTTATCGAAGGTACTTAAAAATAACTCTTTTCTCAACAGTTAAACAGCAATAATCTTTATGAGGCATTTCAGGGTTTTCACACAACTGATGCACATTGCCTTACTTCTGATTTTTAATGATTCACTGAAGTGAACTTGGTTTGTTTTCTTTGGTTTAATTCTCCTGGATGTCAGCCCTGCCTTTGATACAGCAGATCATAGCATTTTGCTGAGCTAATGCTCAAATTGTGTGGGTGGCTGGCACCAGCAAAAATTGTTTTGCTCTTAATTTAGCAGATGTCACTTTGTTTTAGAAGGAGATTATCTGTTCTTAGACTCTGCTGCTCCTGTTACTGTTTGTGTGGGCTCTCTAGGGGAACATATTCTGATCCATTGTTGTTTGTAGTGTCTGCATTATATAAATGTTGGTGCAAGGCATTTGTAAGCATGGAGTTTGCTTTAACTGATGTACTTTTGAGACTCAGATTTCCATATCACTCAATGTCAGCACAGCTTTCTCTATCATCTGCTAAATACAAAAGTACGGATGCAAGATCATTTCTTTTGAGTAAGTGCAGATAAAATAAAATCCTTTCTACTTAGATTTCCAAAGCTATTATTATTATTTTTATTTTTATTTCAATGCTGTCTCCTGTTGAGTGACACATAAACGGCTATCAGACCAATAAAAGATAATGTTAGAAACCTGAATGTCACCTTTGATTCTGCCAGGCTTTTAAAAGCTGATCTTCGATATAGTAAGGATTCCTCCCACCACCAAATTTCATGATGTTACCATGATTACTCACAAAACTGCGAGAATATCAAGATTAGTGCAATGTCAATTCATGCTTATGTCACGCCGAGAACTGTATTGCTGCTCTGGAGTGCATCAGAGCATAACAGGGTCCTTCCTAATATTCAGAGGATGTCTGGAAATATTCCAAATCAGAAAAACATTTAGAAATAGTAGCAGTAAATCGTTAGCTAAGATGGGCAGGAAAGAGGGCAGCAATGGAGCAATTGGACTCTGATTTCCTATCACAGAAAGGTTAAATTAGTATCCCAAGATGCACAGCTGCTGTTTAATAATTACATTACAGCATCCTCCATCCAGCTAGGAAGCTGCGACCTTTCCTTTCAGATGCAGAACTTGCCACTGCTATCCATGCTTTTGTCATCTTAGATGGCTGAAATGCACCCTAAATCCTTCAGATATTAAAGTTGGTGAAGGATCCAGCAGCTTGTTTACTGAGCGAAGCATTTTGCTGGGAGCACATGACTCCAGTGCTCTGGAATCTGCACTGTTCATTGGTTTCCAGATGGAGTTTAAGTTACTATTTATGACCCATAAAGCATTAAATGGCCTGGGAACAAATTACCTCAGGGATCACCTCTCTCCCTGTGACATACTGCCACAACTGCAGTCTGCAGGGCCACTCAAGTTGGATCTTCTTCCCCTTGTCCCATCATCTGGTGTCAGGTCATCATGCAAGTGTCAGCCATCTTCATCTGTCCAAGGTGGCATTAATGGCCACATGTTTATAAATGGTCAGTTTTCAGAATGGAGAGAGGTAAATAGTGGTTTCCCCCAGGGAGCTGTACTGGTCCCAGTCCTATTTAACATATTCATAAACAATCTGGAAAACGGGGTGAACAGTGAGGTGGCAAAATTTGCAGAGATACAAAACTACTCCTGATACAAGGAAGAAAGGAGAGCAGCAGAATACAGACCCTGGACTTCAGAAAAGCAGACTGACTCCCTCAGGGAACTGATGGGCAGGATCCCCCGGGAGAATAACATGAGGGGGAAAGGAGTCCAGGAGAGCTGGCTGTATTTTAAAGAATCCTTATTGAGGTTGCAGGAACAAACCATCCCGATGTGCAAAAAGAATAGCAAATATGGCAGGTGACCAGCTTGGCTTAACAGTGAAATCTTCTGTGAGCTTAAACACAAAAAAGAAGCTTACAGGAAGTGGAAGATTGGACAAATGACCATGGAGGAGTATAAAAATATTGCTCAGGCATGCAGGAGTGAAATCAGGAAGGCCAAATCACACTTGGAGTTGCAGCTAGCAAGAAATGTTAAGTGTAACAAGAAGGACTTCTTCAGGTATGTTAGCAACAAGAAGAAGGTCAAGGAAAGTGTGAGCCCCTTACTGAATGAGGGAGGCAACCTAGTGACAGAGGATATGGAAAAAGCTAATGTACTCTGTCATAACTATAAAGGGAAAGGTAACAGCCCTCCTGTGTACAATACTGTGGAATCCCTCCTGGCCAGAGACTCCTAAGTCCTTTTGCCTGTATAGGGTTAAGAAGCTCAGGTAACCTGGCTGACACCTGACCCAAAGGACCAATAAGGGGACAAGATACTTTCAAATCTTGGTGGGGGGAAGGCTTTTGTTTGTGCTCTTTGTTTTGGGGGTTGTTCGCTCTTGAGACTAAGAGGGACCAGACATCAAAAAAAAAAAAACTGATGAGGTTCAACAAGGACAAAGTGCAGAGTCCTGCACTTAGAACGGAAGAATCCTATGCACTGCTACAGACTAGGGACCAAATGGCTAGGTAGCAGCTCTGCAGAAAAGGACATAGGGGTCACAGTGGATGAGAAGCTGGATATGAGTCAACAGTGTGCCCTTGTTGCCAAGAAGGCTAACGGCATTTTGAGCTGTATAAGTAGGGGCATTGCCAGCAGATCGAGGAACGTGATCGTTCCCCTTTATTCGACATTGGTGAGGCCTCATCTGGAGTACTGTGTCCAGTTTTGGGCCCCACACTACAAGAAGGATGTGGAAAAATTGGAAAGAGTCCAGCGGAGGGCAACAAAAATGATTAGGGGTCTGGAGCACATGACTTATGAGGAGAGGCTGAGGGAACTGGGATTGTTTAGTCTCCAGAAGAGAAGAATGAGGTGGGATTTGATAGCTGCTTTCAACTACCTGAAGGGGCGTTCCAAAGAGGATGGAGCTCGGCTGTTCTCAGTGGTGGCAGACGACAGAACAAGGAGCAATTGTCTCAAGTTGCAGTGGGGGAGGTATAGGTTGGATATTAGGAAACACTATTTCACTAGGAGGGTGGTGAAGCACTGGAATGCATTACCTAGGGAAGTGGTGGAATCTCCTTCCTTGGAGGTTTTTAAGGCCCGGCTTGAGAAAGCCCTGGCTGGGATGATTTAGTTGGGAATTGGTCCTGCTTTGAGCGGGGGGTTGGACTAGATGACCTCCTGAGGTCCCTTCCAACCCTGGTATTCTATGATCAATCCATGCTCTCCAAATCTTTCTGAACAAATCTCTCATATTTCAAACTTGTAAGTAACAGCCTGGCAAGGCATGTTAGTTTTATCTTTGTTTTCTCAACTTGTAAATGTACCTTTTGCTAGAGTGTTTATCTCTGTTTGCTGTAACTTTGAACCTAAGGCTAGAGGGGTTCCTCTGGGCTCTTTAAGTTTGATTACCCTGTAAAGTTATTTTCCATCCTGATTTTACAGAGATGATTTTTACCTTTCTTTCTTTAATTAAAAGACTTCTTTTTAAGAACCTGATTGATTTTTCCTTTTTCTAAGACCCAAGGGGATTGATCTGGACTCACCAGGAATTGGTGGGGGGAGAGGGAAGGGGGGGAAATGATTAATTCCTCCTTGTTCTAAGACCCAAGGGGATTGATCTGGACTCACCAGGAATTGGTGGGGGGAGAGGGAAGGGGGGGAAATGATTAATTCCTCCTTGTTTTAAGATCCAAGGGGTTTTGGATCAGTGTCCACCAGGGAATTGGTGGAGGAGTCTCTCAAGGCTACCCAGGGAAGGGAGTTAGCACATTGGGAGTGGTGGCAGCAAAAGCAGATCTAAGCTGGTAGAGAAGCTTAGAGGTTTTCATGCAGATCCCTACATCTGTACCCTAAAGTTCAGAGTGGGGAAGGAACCTTGACATACTCAATGCTTTTTTTGCCTCTGTCTTCACGAACAAGGTCATCTCCCAGACTACTGCACTGGGCAGCACAGTATGGGGAGGAGGTGACCAGCCCTCTGTGGAGAAAGAAATGATTCAGGACTATTTAATAAAGCTGGACGAGCACAAGTCCATGGGGCCGGATGCGCTGCACCCGAGGGTGCTAAAGGAGTTGGCGGATGTGATTGCAGAGTCATTGGCCATTATCTTTGAAAACTCATGGCGATCAGGGGAGGTCCCGGATGACTGGAAAAAGGCTAACGTAGAGCCCATCTTTAAAAAGGGAGGGAGGAGGATCCGGGGAACTACAGGCCAATCAGCCTCACCTCAGTCCCTGGAAAAATCATGGAACAGGTCCTCAAGGAATCAATTCTGAAGCACTTAGAGGAGAGGAAAGTGATCAGGAACAGTCAGCATGGATTCACCAAGGGCAAGTCATGCCTGACTAACCTAATTGCCTTCTATGAGGAGATAACTGGCTCTGTGGATGAGGGGAAAGCAGTGGATGTGTTATTTCTTGACTTTAGCAAAGCTTTTGATATGGTCTCCTGCAGTATTCTTGTTGGCAAGTTAAAGAAGTATGGGCTGGATGAATGGACTATAAGGTGAATAGAAATGTGGCTAGATCGTCGGGCTCAACAGGTAGTGATCAATAGCTCCATGTCTAGTTGGCACCCGGCATCAAGCGGAGTGCCCCAAGGGTCGGTCCTGGGGACAGTTTTGTTCAATATCTTCATTAATGATCTGGAGGATGGCGTGGGCTGCACCTTCAGCAACTTTGCAGATGACACTAAACTGGAAGAAGTGGTAGATACACTGGAGGGTAGGGATAGGATACAGAGGGACCTAGACAAATTAGAAGATTGGGCCAAAAGAAATCTGATGAGGTTCAACAAGGACAAGTACAGAGTCCTGCAATTAGGACGGAAGAATCCTATGCACTGCTACAGACTAGGGACCGAATGGGTAAGCAGAAGTTCTACAGAAAAGGCCCGAGGGGTTACAGTGGATGAGAAGCTGGATACAAGTCGAGAATGTGCCCTTGTTGCCAAGAAGGCTAACGGCATTTTGGGCTGTATAAGTAGGGGCATTGCCAGCAGATCGAGGGACATGATCATTCCCCTCTATTCGACATAGATTCAAAGATTCTAGGACTGGAAGGGACCTCGAGATGTCATTGAGTCCAGTCCCCTACCCTCATGGCAGGACCAAATACTGTCTAGACCATCCCTGATAGACATTTATCTAACTTACTCTTAAATATCTCCAGAGATGGAGATTCCACAACTTCCCTAGGCAATTTATTCCAATGTTTAACCACCCTGACAGTTAGGAACTTTTTCCTAATGTCCAACCTAAACCTCCCTTGCTGCAATTTAAGCCCATTGCTTCTTGTTCTATCCTTAGAGGCCAAGGTGAACAAGTTGTCTCCCTCCTCCTTATGACACCCTTTTAGATACCTGAAAACTGCTATCATGTCCTCTCTCAGTCTTCTCTTTTCCAAACTAAACAAACCCAATTCTTTCAGCCTTCCTTCATAGGTCATGTTCTCAAGACCTTTAATCATTCTTGTTGCTCTTCTCTGGACCCTCTCCAATTTCTCCACATCTTTCTTGAAATGCGGTGCCCAGAACTGGACACAATACTCCAGTTGAGGCCTAACCAGAGCAGAGTAGAGCGGAAGAATGACTTCCGTGTCTTGTTCACAACACACCTGTTAATGCATCCCAGAATCATGTTTGCTTTTTTTGCAACAGCATCACACCGTTGACTCATATTTAGCTTGTGGTTCACTATAACCTCTAGATCCCTTTCTACTGTACTCCTTCCTAGACAGTCTCTTCCCATTCTGTATGTGTGAAACTGATTGTTCCTTCCTAAGTGGAGCACTTTGCATTTGTCTTTATTAAACTTCATCTTGTTTACCTCAGACCATTTCTCCAATTTGTCCAGATCATTTTGAATTATGACCCTGTCCTCTAAAGCAGTTGCAATCCCTCCCAGTTTGGTATCATCTGCAAACTTAATAAGTGTACTTTCTATGCCAATATCTAAGTCATTGATGACGATATTGAACAGAGCCGGTCCCAAAACAGACCCTGCGGAACCCCACTCGTTATACCTTTCCAGCAGGATTGGGAACCATTAATAACTACTCTCTGAATACGGTTATCCAGCCAGTTATGCACCCACCTTATAGTAGCCCCATCTAATTTGTATTTGCCTAATTTATCGATAAGAATATCATGCGAGATCGTATCAAATGCCTTACTAAAGTCTAGGTATACCACATCCACCGCTTCTCCCTTATCCACAAGACTCGTTATCCTATCAAAGAAAGCTATCAGATTGGTTTGACACGATTTGTTCTTTACAAATCCATGCTGGCTATTCTCTATCACCTTACCACCTTCCAAGTGTTTGGAGATGATTTCCTTAATTACTTGCTCCATTATCTTCCCTGGCACGGAAGTTAAACTAACTGCTCTGTAGTTTCCTGGGTTGGTTTTATTTCTCTTTTTGTAGATGGGCACTATGTTTCCCTTTTCCAGTCTTCTGGAATTTCTCCTGTCTCCCATGATTTTCCAAAGATAATAGCTAGAGGCTCAGATACCTCCTCTATTAGCTCCTTGAGTATTCTAGGATGCATTTCATCAGGCCCTGGTGACTTACAGGCATCTAACTTTTCTAAGAGATTTTTAACTTGTTCTTTTTTATTTTCCTCTTCTAAACCTACCCCCTTCCCATTAGCATTCACTATGTTAGGCATTCCTTCAGACTTCTCGGTGAAGACCAAAACAAAAAAGTCATTAAGCATCTCTGCCATTTCCAAGTTTCCTGTTACTGTTTCTCCCTCCTCACTGAGCAGTGGGCCTACCCTGTGTTTGGTCTTCCTCTTGCTTTTAATGTATTGATAAAAAGTCTTCTTGTTTCCCTTTATTCCCGTAGCTAGTTGGAGCTCATTTTGTGCCTTTGCCTTTCTAATCTTGCCCCTGCATTCCTGTGTTGTTTGCCTATACTCATCCTTTGTAATCTGTCCTAGTTTCCATTTTTTATATGACTCCTTTTTATTTTTTAGATCATGCAAGATCTTGTGGTTAAGCCAAGGTGGTCTTTTGCCACATTTTCTATCTTTCCTACTCAGCGGAATAGCTTGCTTTTGGGCCCTTAATAGTGTCTCTTTGAAAAATGCCAACTCTCCTCAGTTGTTTTTCCCCTCAGTCTTGATTCCCATGGGACCTTACCTATCAGCTCTCTGAGCTTACCAAAATCCGCCTTCCTGAAATCCATTGTCTCTATTTTGCTGTACTCCCTTCTACCCTTCCTTAGAATTGCAAACTCTATGATTTCATGATCACTTTCACCCAAGCTGCCTTCTACTTTCAAATTCTCAACGAGTTCCTCCCTACTTGTTAAAATCAAGTCTAGAACAGCTTCCCCCCTAGTAGCTTTTTCAGCCTTCTGAAATAAAAAGTTGTCTGCAATGCAATCCAAGAACTTATTGGATAGTCTGTGCCCCGCTGTGTTATTTTCCCAACATATATCTGGATAGTTGAAGTCCCCCATCACCACCAAATCTTGGGCTTTGGATGATTTTGTTAGTTGTTTAAAAAAAGCCTCATCCACCTCTTCCACCTGGTTAGGTGGCCTGTAGTAGACTCCTAGCATGACACCACCCTTGTTTTTTACCCCTTTTAGCCTAACCCAGAGACTCTCAACACTTCCGTCTCCTATGTCCACCTCCACCTCAGTCCAAGTGTGTACATTTTTAATATATAAGGCAACGCCTCCTCCCTTTTTCCCCTGTCAATCCTACCTGAGCAAGCTGTACCCATCCACACCAACATTCCAATCATGTGTATTATCCCACTAAGTTTCAGTGATGCCAACAATGTCATAGTTGTATTTATTTATTAGCACTTCCAGCTCTTCCTGCTTATTACCCATACTTCTCGCATTTGTATATAGGCATCTAAGATACTAGTTTGATCTTGCCTCCCAGTTTTGCCCTGACCTACCTTTCTCTCTGCCATTATAGCTCACGCTCCCTCTTGTTTCCGACCTATCTCCCAGGTCTCCATTTTCCCCACTTACCTGTGGGCTTTGCTCACCTGTCCCCGTCGAACCTAGTTTAAAACCCTCCTCACTAGGTTAGCCAGTCTGTGTCCAAATAGGGTCTTTCCCCTTCTCAAAAGGTGAACTCCATCTCTGCCTAGCAGTCCTTCCTCGAATAGCATCCCCTACATTGGTGAGGCCTCATCTGGAGTACTGTGTCCAGTTTTGAGCCCCACACTACAAGGATGTGGAAAAATTGGAGAGAGTCCAGCAGAGGGCAACAAAAATCATTAGGGTGCTGGAGCACATGACTTATGAGGAGAGGCTGAGGGAACTGGGATTGTTTAGCCTGCAGAAGAGAAGAATGAGGGGGGATTTGATAGCTGCTTTCAACTACCTGAAAGGGGGTTCCAAAGAGGATGGATTTAGACTGTTCTCAGTGGTACCAGATGACAGAACAAGGAGTAATGGTCTCAAGTTGCAGTGGGGAGGTTTAGGTTGGATATTAGGAAAAACTTTTTCACCAGGAGGGTGGTGAAGCACTAGAATGGGCTACAGTACCTAGGGAGGTGGTGGAATCTCCTTCCTTAGAGGTTTTTAAGGTCAGGCTTGGCAAAGCCGTGGCTGGGATGATTTAGTTGGGGATTGGTCCTGCTTTGAGCAGAGGGTTGGACTAGATGACCTCCTGAGGTCCCTTCCAACCCCGATATTCAATGATTCTATGATACTCAAGATAGTTAAGTCCCAGGCAGACTGCGAAGAGCTACAAAAGGATCTCACAAAACTTGGTGACTGGGCAACAAAAGGGCAGATGAAATTTAATGTTGATAAATGCAAAGTAATGTACATTGGAAAACATAATCCCAACTATACATATACAATGATGGGGTCTAAATTAGCTGTTGCCACTTAAGAAAGAGATCTTGGAATCATTGTGGATAGTTCTCTGAAATCATCCAATCAATGTGCAGCAGCAGTCAAGAAAGAGAACAGAATGTTGGGAATAATCAAGAAAGGGATAGATAAGACAGAAAATATCATATTGCCTCTGTATAAATCCCTGGTATATCTGCACCTTGAATACTGCATGCAGATGTGGTCACCCCATCCGAAAAAAGATATATTGGAATTGGAAAAGGACAACAAAAATGGTTAGGGTTATAGAACGGCTTCCATATGCGACGAGATTAGTAAGACTTGGACTTTTCAGCTTAGAAAAGAAGCGAATAAGGGGGGATATGATAGAGGTCTATAAAATCATGAGTGGTATAGAGAAAGTAAATAAGGAAGTGTTATTTATTCCTTCTCCTAATACAAGAACAAGGGGCCACCAAATGAAATTAATAGGTAGCAGGTTTAAAACAAACACAAGAAAGTATTTTTTCTATGCAACACACTGTTAACCACTGGAACTCCTTGCCAGAGGGTGTTGTGAAGGCCAATACTATAATGGGGTTCAAAAGGGAGCTAGATAGATTCTTGGAAGATAGGTCATCAATGGCTATTAGCCAGGATAGGCAGGAATGGTGTCCCTAGCCTCTGTTTTCCAGAAGCTGGGATTGGGTGACAGGGCATGGATCACTTGATGATAACCTGCTCTGTTCACTCCCTTTGGGGCACCTGCCATTGGCCACTATCAGAGGACAGGATACTGGGCTTGATGGACCTTTGGTTTGACCCAGTATGGCTGTTCTTATGTTCTTACTGTCTTCTTTGGTTCAATCCATCCATTGCTTCCTCAGCTTTCCGTGGGTTTCTTTCCTACAACCCTCTCCTGCCATGCTAACTTCACCAGGTCCTTTTCATTCATCCTCTGTATCTGAATCAGCAAAGTCTCACTTCCTGGATTTTGTTAGCCACATCATCAACTTTGCCTTCCATCCTAATGCTTTCATTTAAAAATCTGTCTCTTTGTGTAACTCTGATTGTTTGAAGGCATCTCATCTTGAACACCTGTAGGCATTGAACCTGCCATTTCTCTACCACCCATCATTCTGCACCATACAAAATTGCAGGGTGCACCATTGTTCTATATGTAAGCAGAGTCTGAATGAGCTCTCCCCTAACATCTAGAGCTGTGGAAAAAGACTTCAGGAGCTGATCTCATTTGAATGGACACACCCACCCTGCCTAGGTGCTCAGCATGATGGGATTTGGCATACCCCGATGGAGGGACTCACCCTCAACTGAATGGCACGCGCGAGGCAGGGGAAGTGTGTTCCAAATGTGGCCCAGTGAGTTGAGAGAGGGTGGGGACAGGTATGTGTACCTGGTGGTGTGGGCCCTGTTTAAGAGTCCTAGACACCATTTGACTCTTCCTCAATAGAGGCTCAATTGAGAGTCTTGTTAAATGCTACAGAGCTGAAATTACTGATGCCTGGATCTAAGCATTAGATCTACTTTGGGACAGTGTCTCTATTGCAAGCGACTCCCTAGTGTGCACCAGCAGCGAGGCTTGCCCACTAACAGCTGAAATCACTGAGAGCTGTGTTAAGTGCGGGTCCCTGAAGACATCTTGGTGGTTGGCTGGCAGAGAGGCTGATGGAGAGGGCCAGAGCAAAGCCCCGTTGAGAGGCGCAGCAATTGGGGTGATGAGCGAGTACTTGAGCAGTGGCACATATAAGGTGCCTCCTTACTCCCCCCCCCTTCTACACAGGGTGGAAGGTGAACTCTGAGGGGCACTGGCCAAGGACAGCAAATGTGAGTGGGCTGTAGAGAAGGACTGGGCATGTTAAAGAGACTTTTGGGTTGCTGGACTTAAGAACCTGAGGGGAAAAGAACACTGCCCAACTTACTCGGGGGTGGGTCTTTTGCTCATGGTTTATGTTTATGAACCCTGTTTGGGTTTTCCCAAATGAACGCTGATTTACTTCCCTCTTTTTATTACATTTTCCCCTACACTCAGACTCTGTGCTTGTGAGAGGGGAAGTATTGCCTCTTAGAGGTGTCCAGGGTATGGTGTGTAATTGTCCCAGGTTACTGGGTGGGGGCGCAAGCCAGTTTTGTCTTGTATTGTTGAAAAGGAACTCCTAAATACTGAACCCAGCCCTTGTTGCTGCTGGTTCCACCTCGCAGAAGGGTTACATATACAATTGGGCTTTCAGTCTCAGTGGTGTAGACTTGTCATACACACTTATGAGGTGTTATTCCATATTCTTCCAGCACCCTCCCAGTCTGGACTGTATCTCAAGTTAAACCTACCTGTCTTCCATAACCCAGAAGCCAAGGTACTTGAGCTGGTCAGCCTGGTTTAGGCATACTCCATTAATTTCTATATCCTGTTTCCTGGTGCCACCTCTACTGACTCACATGACCTCAGTCTGAGTCATGTTTATTTTCATCCCATGCCTCCTTAGTTTGTGACACCATTATTTCCCTATGGTCTTCTTTTGAGGATGCCCTTATTGCTGTGTATATAGCAGCTTTTTACCTTTCCCCACTAGATCTTCCTGCTGATGTAGTCTATTAATATTTAAACAGCAGCAGACTGAGGGCCAACCCCTGATGCAGTCAAACTTTCACTTCAAAGAAGCTTATCATTCCAAAACATGTTCGGATCCCTGCTTTAGGTGATCTGCACAGGGTCT
Source organism: Chrysemys picta bellii (assembly GCF_011386835.1). Classification (NCBI taxonomy): domain Eukaryota; kingdom Metazoa; phylum Chordata; order Testudines; family Emydidae; genus Chrysemys; species Chrysemys picta. Next base: position 190,480,954 of record NC_088793.1, read on the forward strand.
TCACCATAGTTTTTAAATCCTCAGATACTCCATGTTCCTCAGAACTAACATGAGCCTTCTTCTGTTCACTTTATTGTATGCCTATTCTAGATCTAGAAAAGCCCAGAAACTATCCTACTAGTACTGTAGTGCTTCTCTGTCACTTCCTGAATTACAAACATGGCATCTGTGGTTCCTCATCCTTTTCTAAAGCTGAACTGATCTTGTTTGATGAGCAATTCCATCATTCTCCTAACCCTAGCCTCCAAGAAAAGAACAGGAAAGAATAGAAAGGAATACAAAATACAATAGAATTGTGCCTACATATGTTGCTGTTGGAACCTTAAGGCAGAGTCCTTGCCCCAGTGAAATCAATGGCACTTTTGAGCACTGACTTCAATGGGGCCAGGTTTTCACCCTGAATTTCTCATTTGATGACATTCCAGGACAGAAAGTTGGCTGCTACTAGGAAGCACCGCACCCTAAAGGAGGCTGGGAGTAATCAGAGCCAGGGCTTAGCTTCCCCATGGGTAGGCCAGTGAAGGTGTCTGGCCATGTAGAGAAATGTCTTTGCCAAACATATGCTTTATACCTGCCACTCTCCCCCATATCTTTCAGTATTTTCTCCCTTCTCTTTCCCCAGTCTCCCCATGTGTTGTCTCTTTTTTCTCCCCTTAACCTATGTTCAGATCAATTTCTGTACCTTTTTGGCATGAGAGAATTGACAAATGTTGGCAAAGCTGTGTTGTCCTCCATTTCACTTGTGCATCTCACCTTCCAATATGAAGAAAAAAAAGATTTTAAAAATAAAGGGTAAAATTTTCAAAAGTGCCTAAACACATTGACTTTCAATGAGACCTAGGGATAAAATTTACAAAAGTGCAAAGTGACTTAGGAACCTAAATGCCATTTTAAAAGGTAATTTGGGCAGTTAGGTGCCCATGGGACTTAGGCCCCAAAGAGCCAGATTTTAAAGATATTGAGGTGCCTAAAGATGCAAATAGGTTCCTAGTGGGATTTTTGAAATGACTTGGGCACCTACCTCCCATTAAGATCTTTGGAAAATAGGATTTGGGCTCCTTTTAGAAAGTTTTGAAAATTTTACCCTAAGTCTTGCCAATCTTGATTGCTGTATGCAATGTTGATGTAGCCATGTCCATCCCAGGATATCAGGAGACAAGGTGGGTGAGGTAATATTTTTTTATTGGACCAGCTTCTGTTGGTGAGAGAGACAAGCTTTTGAGATATGCTAGAATAGCTCTGTGTAGCTCAAAGTCTTGTCTCCCTCACCAACAGAAATTGGTCCAATAAAAGATTACTTTACCCACCATGTCTCTCTAATCTTGATTGCTGTTATTTAAAATAACACAAGCTCAGCACCCAACCACTCCTAATTAGGCACCTAAATGAAGTCCCCACATTTTCACAAAGTTGCTCAGAACTCAGAAGTTCCTACTAAGAGCAAATAAATGAACAATGGGAGCTGGTGGCTGTTGAGCTGTTTTGAAAATCATGCCACTGTATTTAGATGCTTGAATGGGAATGAGCAGTTTTGAAAATCAGATTCTAATTGTGGGTGCCAAGCACTTTGGAAAATTTGGCCTAATAAAATTAGTGGATGAAAGGAAGTGGGAGTAGATATATTTGGATTTCAGTAAAAAGCATTTGGAATCTATTCAAAACCCATTGAAACTCAAAGAAAGAATCTTATTGATTTCAAAGGCCTTTGGATAAGTTCATGATATATTGGCTCGTGAAATCTTTATCTTATAATTATGAATATAAGAATGGCCATTCTGGGTCAGACCAAAGGTCCATCTAGCCCAGAATCCTGTCTTCTGACAGTGGCCAATGTCAGGTGCTTTGGAGGGAATGAACAGAACAGGTAATCATCAAGTGATCCATCCCCTGTCTCCCATTCCCTGCCCATCCTGGCTAATAGCCATTGATGGACCTATCCTCCATGAGTAGCCATTGATGGATCTATCCTCCATGCATACTCCAAAGGAGCATGGATAGGAAATCTGTGGATGCAGAACTGATAACGGACTGAGAGATGGGGAAAAAGTGTATGATAACAGGAAATATATCAGGATGTGGGAAGTGTCTCGTTGCATATTCTGCAAGGATCAATATTATTTACAATGTTATTTAACATCTTAAATGATATTGAACAGAATGGGCCAGATCCTCATTCTGCATTCCATTGATTGTCAATGAAACTAGGCTGATTTCCACCAGCTAGGGATCTGGCCCATACCTTTGCACGATACTAGGGGTAAGATTCTGCACGGTCTCTATAAGGGCACATCTGCACTGCATGCTTCTTTCAGCAGCATGTAGTGTACAGACTTGCATAGTCCACCTAGCACAGATATAAATAGCAGTGTAGACTGTGAGGTACAGCTTAGGTGAGCAGAGTAAAGAAAGGCGTGGGTATGTAGACAAATACATACCCTACACAGCTCTCTACTCACCCAAGCCTTGCCTCTCCATCTACAGTGCTATTTTTAGCAGTGTAGTGTCCCACTGCCTCTCCACTGCTGGAGCCTTCCCCTGCCACAAGGAAAGACACAAGAAGCAAGTAAAGGCTCTGACAGGAGGGAATGCTCAGCTTTTCCTCCCCTGCCTCCTCTCTGCCAGAGCCTTTCACTGACAGGGATCACTAGCTACACACTGCAGTGTGGATACAACCTGCCTTTCACTGCAGCGCGCAGCTACACATACTCTACCTGTTGGCGCCAATGATATGCAATGTACATGTAGCCTAAGATGTCCCACACAGAACTTGCAGCCTGGAGTGGAGAGGCTATGACAGCTTTAAACCGCGCTTGGACCTTCCCGAGCCTGTGCACTTCCAGGGACTAGAAATGCTCTGGGACAGCAGTTGGGCCTGTGTAAGTTCAGGCAACCTCCCCAAGCTGCCGTATAGGCCACAGCAGTGCCTGGAATCTCTGAAACCCTGTGACTTGCAGCCTCTTCACTGACACACCCTCCTGCCCCCAACATGCTCCCTTTGATGGGGCTTGCGAGGGGGTCCTCAAGAGGCAGGCTTATAGCTGTCTCCACTGCCCCGTGCCAAGGAAATCACCATCCAAACCACCCCTGGCCAGATACAGCATTTCAACATACCCTTTTATGCCACTCTGGATCTTCTACCTGGAATAGGGGGGCTGGAGTGGGCGTGAGAATCTCACCGTAAACATAGGAGTTGCAAACCTCAATTATGACAGGTGTGGCCTTTGTGGTGTATCTTCTATCGCCTCTTAATTGGGCTGCTGGTTGTGTGTTCTTACTAAACGCAATCATTTTCACAGTGCTGAAGTTAGCCAAGTGATTGCCTGTATTAAGGGAAATTTCCACTTCATTGGGATGTGCAGACGTTGTTTAGAATTAGAAGTGCTAGTAAAGAATTGAAACGATTTAGGAGAGTTCATAGAGATTAAATGCTAGGGCAATTAAATTTGATTTTACATAAGTTAAACATCATTTTCATATACCATCAAAGAAAGCAGCTAAACAGGCTGCCTAAATAGAAGGACCTTTTCATTTAAATGACAGCTTGGCCTCAAGAGAGGAACTGTCAGCTGGGATTTTGTGTTCCTGGCATGTTTGTCACTAACATTTTCTTTGAAGTCTTCAGTTCTATACCATCCGCACAATTGCTGTCACCCCTTTCAATGTATGTCACGCAACTTTTGTCACTTACGTTCTGAATGGCAGCATTTATCTCACCTCAGGGACGTAACATGGCAAGTTGGTTTTTTTTAATATTCAAAAAGTAACATTTAAAACACAGAAAACATACAGCATAATAATCACCAATGGCAAAGAGCAGAATAGTGGTTTTTTGAATGTTCATGCAATCCAGCCTTTCATATTTTAATAAGCAGGTGCAAAAATAAAAGAGTAAACTTTGAAATCCCATTGGGAGATATTAACATTTCTATTGCAGATCAGTAAGCAGAGCAGTACTGATAAGGCTCTGGATTACACCATGTAGCATAAACTATTTATGTAGAGGACAGGTGAGGAGGGGCTGTAAGGGGATGGCCAACATGTCTTAAGTTAAGGGTTACTAGCTGTTTCAATTGTATAAGCCATGTCTGAAAATGTGAAAGATGGGGGCAAGAGAATAATATAGTATCTTAGCTTTTTCTTTCCACATGAATCAGGCCAAAGCTTATCAGATTACAGGCCCTTTTACAAAAATTATCAGAATCCATTCAATGTTTTTTTATTGTTGGGTAGATGATATTTGTTGCTGTTGGCTAGAGTCTTTCCTGGGCCTCTCTCTCACTAGATGACAATTTATAAAAGAATGACTTCTGCAAACAATCCTTAGTTAGAACAAATTCCCTTTGTCATTGTCAAACAAAAGGGTTTGGAAACTTCGATGTATATTCAACTTACAAATCAGTTGCTGAGGAAATACGTAACAGCAATTAGAATATTTCTGAGGAGGGCTACATGGCTTACGGGAAGAGTTGAGTGAAATTTTTCAACTGAAACTTTTTCCCTAGTTTGGCTCAAATATAAATCTCATTTAACAATTATCTGAATGGGAGCCAAATGGGAGCATTTACTGTACTCTACCATACAGACAGTTCAGCTCTGTCTTTATTTCTGACTGGAGGTTAGGGCGAGTTGAAAGATTTCTATCAAAACTATTTTTCAGTTTTGCCTAAATAAAATATTTCACAAGAAGAGTCTGCTTTCAACTTTTAGTCAAAAAGCTGAACACCTGAAAACCAAAATAAAATAAATAATAATGATCTATTTCAGACAAACTGAAAAATTGTGCCTGAAACCCCCTAAAAATCCTATTTGGAAATGTTGCTGTGGTCTCTCATGGGAGTTGTAGTTTGGGTGCTTCATGCCTCTATTCTCCTCTATGGGTCAGCTTCCCCAATCAGACTATATCTTCCATGATGCACTGTGACCAGGGGTTCGCATAATACACTGTGATGACTTAGCAAGAGGGGAGATCTGGTGCCTCCTGGGAGATGTCAACCAGGCTGGGAACTTTCAAGTTTAATTCGTTTTTGTCAAGTTTCCATCCACCCCCACATAGAGTATCCAACCAACTGTACTGAAAATCCATTTATATGCAGGCTCATACTGTCAATAGATTGGGAAAATACTGGGTTTGATTCTTTACTGCCCTGCACGTTGTGTATTTATTTAAACTGTAGCACAGTGAGTGTAACATGGATGTCAACTATTTTATATCTACTCTAGAGCTCACTTTGTTCAGGTGCAAATGAGACATAAGCTGCACAGCAGTGAAGAATCAAGACCAATGTATCTCTCTCTCTATTGGTCAATTCCTATGAGGTTTTTGGCAAAAACGTTACGGATAATGACTCTACAGATGTATTTTGTAGTAGTTTCTCTAGCTCTATTTCTGTTAACTGCACAGTCAAGCAGGAGTATATGCTACATTTGCCACAGTATGAAATTCTTTTGCTTCCCCCTTTTCAGCCCTTCAGTAAGGGCTGATCCATCCTCATCTGTGTAAATGAAATATACAAAGACTTTCGTTTCCCTTTGGAAACAGAGCTCTACTCTAGCTCTATGAATGTATACCCCTCAAATCTTTTAAATTGTATTTTGGGACAAGTTTTCATTAACCTACACAACGGGTGAGGCGCACAAAATGTGTGCCCATCCATTGTGCTTACAAATCCAAAATTTGCATATGAATATTATTGATTTAAAATAAGCAATTGCAAGTACAATTGCCTATTTTGCATTGCAACCACTTCTTCCCATGCACAAATAGCAAATAGCTACCCCCTGCCTGCACCCTGAGCTACACCCCTCACTGCGCACAGCCCCTAGTTACCCCCTGCCTGCACCCTGAGCTACACCCCTCACTGCGCACAGCCCCTAGGTGCCCCCTGCCTGCACCCTGAGCTACACCCCTCACTGCGCACAGCCCCTAGGTGCCCCCTGCCTGCACCCTGAGCTACACCCCCTCACTGCGCACAGCCCCTAGCTATCCCCTGCCTGTGCACCCTCAGTGGTTTTCAAACTTTTTGAACTGAGTCCCCTCTTTGAGCTGTCCCTGTTGACCTTTGCACTCTGTCCCCCCACACCCCACAGAAGTCAAACTAGGCCTATGCCCAAGGATCCCACTCCTGGCCTGGAGCCCTGATTTTCCTCCCCCTCCATGCAGCCCTGGAGTTTTTATAGCATGTGGGGGGGGGGGGTCTCAGAAAGAAAAGGTTGAGAAATCCCTGGCCTAGCACACATTAACACAGTCCCGTTTCAAACCGTATTACAGTAATGTGCACTAGGAACTGTTAATGTATCCAACAGGGTCCATGTGAGCTAGTTAGTGCATGACTCAGGCACTGTGTAGACAAGCCCATAGAAATGTACTTGGTTTTATTGTTGGTGTTTTTCACTGAAAGCTGAGATTACCAGAAAATTACCTGACTCCAGGAGTCAAGTTGACTCCAGTTGATCAGCCACTTCCTATTGAGTGGTTAGGTGTTTTGGCAAAATAGCCATGATTCATTCTCCCTGCAGCCCGTTCATATTCCTTCTGCTTTCCCTGTTCAGTCTGGCTTTGCTCATGGCTAGCTGGCTTCTTTGTGAGAATGCATGCCCTATTCCTGCATTGCATCATACATCACCAGTGTGTTGACCATTGACCCCGATCTGATCTTGGAGGGTTTATAATTTTGGGTAACATATAATTCCTTTGCTAAGCATGTTTAATGGAAGTTATGAAATCTGTAACAAAGTAGGGGGGAAAAAACCTGGGTTACTATTAGGCTTACTATGATTAAGGGCCTGTCGTATTAACATGAGGCCTTGTGGAAGCAATTATGCTAAGGCCTGTGATTTAGCTGAAATAGTGTTGGCCTATAGAGATAACTAGGTCAAATTCTGCACTCTTATTCCGAGAAGGCAGACAAGTGATCACAAAGGATACAGTACACCACAGCATTCTGTTTTTTGGGGGGCTTTGGCAATCAGGTTGCTGTGCCACATCAAGTCAGTTAAATCTCATCTATGCATATAAATTAGTAAACAATGACTAGTGTAAGTCATGAATATTAATGCTAGATGCTTAATTATGGACACCCCCAAAGGTCACATATGGATAAGGGTAGGTAATGCCTTTGTAATAACCAGGGTGAAGCATCAAATATGGGTATATATCCAAACTATTATCATAAAGAAGGGTATCAAATATCACACCTAGTACCCATTTTGGGGGGTTGGTCAGGTCCCCAGAACAGTGTAAACTAAATCAAGAACTCCATTCTGATAGCTTCCACTTACTTTGCCTTCTATCTTGGTTTTGAATGGTCTCCATAAGTTGTAAGTATGTACAAGGAAAGATTATAAGTATCAACAATACAGGAAACCACATTATTGCAGTTATCTTATTCTTATATTTCAGTATTTTGATTTTTGTTGATTTCAATTATAGTTTTGTATTGACTAAAGTTTCCCTGTATGTTTTGCCAAATTCCATCTTCTCCACTAACTAAGTAACCGCCTGGAGAAAGAACCTGTCATTTGTGGCAAATGCATCCTGCACCCCAACAAATAATCTTATAAGTGTAGTAATTGATCAGGATACCCTTAAACCTCTGTACCCCTCTATTCAGAAACACAGTAATACACACAGAGTAGTAAATGCAGAAGAAAGTAGAGGTAACAATGGAAAACAGTGTAAGCATTCTCCCTTAAGGGAGAGACATGATAAAGCTAAGCACACCCAGCCCTCTTTGCATTACATTTTAAAAGCAAATGTATTGCTTGTGTAAGCTGCATAATTAACAACCCCATGTACTGAAGTTCTCTCTGTTTTCAAAGAACAGATACACACAGGTGGCAGCAGTGCCACCATTGACCTGGAAGGACAATATCTAGGGGCAAGAGGGTAGTTCAGCCTTCAATCACACTCAGCCTTGGCCCTTCTGCTGAGATTGCCAAGCAGGACATCGGTAGCTGTCACCTGCCATGGTTGTTCTGTTTTTTTCTGAACACCCTTTCATTACTAAGAATGTGAGCGATACCATCAGGTCATCTTGCAGAGTGCATGATGGAACAGCACACAGTTAACAATGACTTTTGGTCACTACCACAAAAGACTGAATTCAAAGCAGTGACCTAGAGGTGGAAGGCTCCACATATTCCCAATCTCCTGAAAGATCGCTTTCTTCAAATGTGCGCTTATATCTTTTATATAGCTACAATGGCCATTTGACACATATCTACCAAAGTAACCTGAATATAGCCCTGTGCAAAATAGATATGTCTGCTGACTTTACACACCACTTAAGTCCCATTCATGATCTGTTTCAAGGACTTCCATGGAGTTTAAATGGTATATAGGCCTTGGGACAGCCCTCTGCACAAGAGTGAATATCCTCCATTGTGCACTGGGTACTACATAGAAAAATAGGGACTCCTTTTATATGGCTTAAAAAAACAGCAATGTTAGATGTCCAAGTCTAGACTGATGATCCAATTGATTGCTTCAGGTCACGCAGAGTGGATGGCAGAGATACCACCAAGATATGATTGTTTGGGACATTGATTGGCCAGGTGTTCCATAGTTTGAAGTCCGTTACCACAGTCACAACTAGGATCGTGTCTCAGTCCCCATTTATGTAGAAAGTAGGAGCATCTGCCATGTGATGTGCGGATGCGATTCAAAGTGGACCATATTTTCCATAGGAGTGAAAAGACCCTGTTTTCTTTGGTTGGGTTTTTGAGGAGGTGTTTATTTGGGATGCTGATGTCCTTCTACCTTGCTCGCCATTTGCCTTTGGGGGGAAACCCAAGTCTTCGAGCTCTTCTCCTGCAAGCAAAAAAGGTTTTCTGGATTTGAGCAAGAATCTTGATAGATTATTTAGGTTTTCAAGGAAACAAGGATCTTCCAATACATGAATACAGTGGAACTCCTGAAGAATTTTCATGTTGCAATAAATTTGACATGATGGCTATGGACCAGTATAAGAAGCCATGGTTGTGTCATTGTTAAAGGCACAGTAAAAATCAATCTGCATGACAGTGTGGAGAATCGACAAATGATGTGTGGGAACTGTGTCCAGATGGGCATGCAATATTCTGTGGTACAGTAGACAAAGGTAGGTGAAGAGGTCCATAGAGTTTTTGCATCAGCTCCCCAGATTGTTCCTGACAGTTTCTGGATGAGATTTGTGTGCATTTTTATTTTGTCATGAATATTTTTCAGGTACTAGTGGTATATGAGGCTTCAAATAGGTACTAGCAAAAGGTTAAAAAAGCCTCCCCTCGGAATTGGTATTCTACAGTCTCTGAATGCCCCATATGTCTTTGTAACTGAATGATCATTATAGTATATAATTAACCCTTGTTATTAGTCCATAGAGTCATCTGGAAATTATTTCCTAAGAATAATGAGTTTAAAAGAATCACTTTGAAAGATTAAAAATTTAAATTCACTCTAATCTATGAATTCTGTTTGTGCAAACATAGGTCTAACTCAGTTAAATTTCAGCAGACTGGCTTGATTATCTTCAAAAAACACCACCACAAACAGAGATAATCTTGGCTTTTTCTATACAAGCAACTAAATGCCTGCAGAGGAATCTTCAAAGGAAGAAAAGATGAAATGGGCAGAAAGAAATGACAGACTCAAGGCCAGCGGCATTTAACGAGAACTGAAACATCTTCAGTTACAAAGAAAACAGAGCTGTGTTCTGAAAAATGCTATGATGGATGCAGAAGACAATTAATATCTTTAACATTAGCAAATCTTTCATTCTGCCCAGAATGCCAATACCTATTATACATACACTAAGTATGTAGTGAAATGTAACCATGTGACTGAGGCTCAGAGGAAGTCTGTGCTAGCACAGTGTCCCCATCAAGTAACACAAGGGATACTGTATTGATTACATTATTCATTGTCACATTTAAATTCAAATTTTAAAGTCCCTCCGTTTTTAATTTACCTGATGCTGCTGCAGAATTTCCAGCTTACTGCCCTGGGGTTGGGTCAGAATACACAGCAACACTGTTGGGAAGTAACCAATTATGGCCACTCTCCGCTAGCACTCCAGAAAGCTGCACATGCCTATGAGGAGTGCTGCTCATCATGGCTGGCCTGTGCACACCCTCATCCCCACACCCTCTAACATTGCCTCTCCTCCATTGATGATCTGTGGAGGGGTGCAATTCCTAGCCAGCACTCTGACACTGGGCACTCTATACTGCTATAGTGACCATGTCACCTCTCTCTTTGCATCCCTCCCCTCTCTCCATCGCATCAAATATAAGCTACTTTTCTTCCTTTTCACGGCTTACACCCATCCCACCTATCATCTCTCGTTCGCTATTGAGACATCGACTCCGGGCGCCACTTTACCAGGGATGCCTTCAGCACGCACTTGTTGCATTTTCAAACAAACACCTTTGTGCTTTCTCCGCTACTGCCCCTCATGCTTGGCAGGAGCTTCCCATAAACATCTGCAAAACTCACTATCCTCCTTTCCATCCCTCCTTTCGGATGCCTACCATTAACCTGACAACAATTAGACAGCTGGTTTGCTGAGGCCGCTGCCTATCCTGTCCGTACGCCCCAATCAGAAAGTCTACACTCACTTGTCATCTCTTGTCTTATGCTTAGCTTTCAAGCTCTTTGGGGCAGGGACCCTCTTTTGCTCGGTGTTTGTACAACACTTAGTACAACGGCATCCTGGTCTATCACTAGGTCTCCTAGACGCTATCACAATGTTCATAATAAACAGTAACAGCAACATAGTGGCAATGGGAAGTAAATCCCTTTGGAGATGGAGGTTGTTTTAATATTTATTTGGGGCACTGACATTTTTGCCTAACATTTTTACACAGATCCTATAAAGGGATGACAAGCTCCTTCCCTCTGCCCCCATGCAGAGAATAACTGCCAGCCAACGGGAAGTATTGGCTGGGTGCATAGTCTGCGTCTAGGTGGAAGAGCATGCAGGCTAGCCATTGTAGCAGGAGCTGGGTTTCTAGGGTAGTAGCAGGCAGGACTGCTGGCCTGGAATCCCCAAGGTAAGACATACCACATGCCTGCCTCCTTTATCAATACGGACAGCAAGATTTTGCAGTGTTTCATGGCAGATGGAATTCCTCTTTGTGATGCAAAAAGCATTCCACAAGCTGGTTTTTAAACATAACCTGCCATCTAGGTAGTGGCGTGCCTCACTTAAACCACACAGTGACCTGCCTGTGTCTTGACTGAGAGCCATCTCTTGGTTTCAGAGCTATTTCTTTTCATGGCGTTCTCATATGTGGTGATATGAACCAACTAAATAAAACGAAGATGATTTCTAATCTACAGGGACTTGCACTGAGTTATATGTAGATCTCATTAAATAAAAGCTTATGGATATTACATTTGCCACAGTTAAATGAAATACGTGACCTTTGAGGGTTAATACATTATTTTATTCTTTAATACTGCAGTACCACCCTGTGACAGGGTAATCAACTGCCTTGAGAGGCTGCCTGAGTTTTGTCTCCCTCTTCTTCCCTAAGTGCTTAATTAGAGGTTTGGGTGATTGAGGGCAGATGACCTGGGTCAGTTATCGGATTCCACAAGAGGGTTCACAATGCAGATCCTGCAGTAAAGGGAGTCGCCTGTGTCTGGCATGTCAGCCAACTGCACCAGCTCAGTGACTGAAGCACTTTAAACCTTCCCCCACCCAGGGCCGGCTTTAGGCCAATTCCACCAATTCCCCCGAATTGTGCCCCGTGCCCAAGAGGGCCCCGCTCCCAGTGGCAGGGCCACCCAGAGCGGGGGGCAAGTGGCAGAGAATCCCTTCCCTGGCTAGAGGCGCCTTTTTAATTTTTACTCACCTGGCGGCACTCCGGGTCTTTGGCGGCGGGTCCTTCACTCGCTCCGGGTCTTTGGCAGCACTTTGGCGGCGGGTCCTTCAGTGCCGCCAAAGACCCAGAGCGAGTGAAGGACCCACCACCAAAGACTAGGAGCGCAGCCTGGTGAGTACAAGCCCCATGTGGTTTTTTTACGTTTTTTTTTTTTTTAAGTCATCCCTGTCGGGGCCCCGTCGAACCTGTTCGAATCGGGCCCCGCACTTCCGAAAGCCGGCCCTGCCCCCCCCCCTCAGCATTTTACTCCTGGCTAGCTTAGGTGGTTCCCATTTTATGCATTGTATGAAGAGCCTGGACCTCTAACTCAGAGCTGAAAATTCCACTAGCCAGCAGGCCATGTAAGGGTTATGCATTGCAACGCTGAGCAGAGCAGCAACTAAATAGCTTCAAGGAACTGGGCCTATTTGACTGTCTGGACCCCTGATAGAAGACATTTCTGGTATTACTGTAACACATCCAGAAGCTCCCACCAGAATTAGGGGCCATTGTGCTGGGTGCTGCTCTAACACGTGGCAGGGCCCTAGATGGAGCCAAATAACGAATCAAAGCAAATCTTGTCCGCAGCACAGATATCTTCAGTTGGACTCCAGAAATTAGATTTAGTGTTTGTTGGGGAGGGAGGGGGTGTAAGTATGGACTTTTTAAAATAGATTCAGAGTCAGATTCCAGACTGGTGTAAATTGATGTAGCTCCACTGATTTTAATGGAGCTATGCTGATTTATACCCGCTGAGGATCCAGCCCTATGTCTCTGCTGTGGGGAACGGCTTCCGGAGCCAACCTAGGGAGCTGTAAAGTGCTTTTGCTTGTCAATTAATTCCCTGCTGGAGCTGGTTCTGAGCTTGTGGTTGTTTAGGCTAATAGCTAAAAATAAAGACAGTGATATTTGGTGTTTTTCTTGAAGCCCAGGACCTGGAATCAGTGAATATATGAGAACCTCAGGTTTCACTTAGAATTTTTTTTTTTAATCCCTCATGTTTGTGGTGAAAAGCCTGAAAACATGACCCCGCTGAACCCTTAAAGCTCAGAAGGCAAAGAACCAGAACCCAATTTTTTAATGTAATGTTTCTATATCAATCTCATGATTTTGGCGGGAATCAATGCATGATGACTTTTGACTGCTCAAGGTTGAGAATGATGAAGTCATGCTTCCTCTTTACTTCTCTGCCACTTAAATAAGGATCAACGCCTTTTTCCCTCAGTCATGCAAAGCTGCCTTTCATTTCAGTAAGAGTTGTGTATGAGTATGGTACATGTTTAACATTTCTGGCTTGAGAGCTTCAACTTTTCACCTTGATTCTTTCTCCCTTCCTCCTTTCAGTGTTTCCTTTTTCTCTTTGCTCTGTCACTGCTGTCAACAATCCCTTTTCTTCCACCTCCACCCCAACTCCCACCCCTTTGTCTAAAATTAAAGTAAAAAAACATTCAGTTTAGATTCGTGTTGCAGGATTGTTTATGATGCTTCTAGCAATCTCATTGGAGCTTTGGCTTTCAGAAACCCCAGATGTTCACATTTCAGTGATTTCCTTGGGCTTGTTCTTTATAGCCAACAATTATTGTATTCAGGGTCAGCACAAATAGGAGGCATACCATAGGCCCAGCCGAATATTTTGACAGGGCTGATCACCTAAACCACTTTAAAGTAGTTGTTTAAAATGTACATTTGCCTTTAGGAATTTTTCAAAGATCATTTTTTAGTTTGTCCAGTACATAGACAGCTCAGAGAATCACAGCAACCATAAATAACATGCCGTGGAAAATATGGCCTGTGCATATTTGCTCCCACAGTGATTTAAAGATAATTATGTTAATTACTTTAATTGTTTGTTTTGATTGTTTTCTTGTTTTGTATAATGACATTTCAATAAACACTGATTAACTTTGTCTGATACCATTATGTCAGCTGATACTTTATAAAAGTGTTAGTCCCTGATCCTGCTGCAGTTAAAGCAATACATCCACTGACTTAAGCATTTGCAATATCTAGACCTGTGGGCTTATCCTGCACAATTTAAACATGTGGGTAGCTTTACCCATTGAACTTAAAGGGACTCTTTACATAAGCAAAGGTTGCCGACCCCGGTCTAGATAATACTTAGTCCTGCCTCAGTGCAGGTACTGGATTAGATAACCTATCGAGGTTCCTTCCAGTCCTACATTTCTGTGATTCTATGACAAGCCTTTTAAACATGCATTTGGTATTTGTCACAACATCTCAGGGCTGCCCAGAGGGTTCAGGGGGCCCAGGACAAAGCAATTTTGGGGGTCCTTTCCATAAAAAAAAGTTGCCATACTATATTCTCGTGGGGGCTCCTGTGGGGGCCGGGGTAAATTGCCCCACTTGCCCCCTCTGGGTGGTCCTGCAACATCTGTACACTAAAATAATTGTCCTGTTTGCAATTTCAGTGTGTTTGATGCTTAGTGTTATAAATATTTTGGGAACAGTTTTGCAGTCCTGGGACAATAAAAGACACTCCTGACTTCAGTAGGAAGTTTTCCTGCAGAGGAACTCTAAGATCAAGTGCTTGGCCCATCCATTATTGTAGCATTTTTGTGAATAGGTCTGACACACAGAACCCCATTCTTGTCCAGGCTTTAATGTCATGAGGACTATTGATTTGCCAGCACAGAAAAAATACCAAGTACATCCACTGCATTCTATCCATTTGAGCTTCCCTGGAGCTGCAATATATAAGCCAGAAATTGTTTTAACCAGCTGTGCACCAGGGAGAAAGAAAACTAATTAAGCCTTTTGTTTACAATGGTGCTAAGCTTCCTTGTGGGATAGTAAATACTGAAATCTCTAAATTCTATGACTCCAAAACATGAACGAATAGTCTTTTGCTTAGGCGAGTAGTGCTGGCCTGTGATGCTGTATGATTGAAGTCTGACCATTCATATCATTGATATTGCCGCTGTTAAACAATTGCAACAAATCTTGTACAAAGCATGTCATGTAAGGTGTCAATGGAAAAGTTATGATTTGCTAAATAAGATTATCCTGTTTAAATCCACATATCATTTTTGTATCTGAAGTTATGAATATTGGTCAGGGATTTGTATCACATACATGTGATTGTATTTCTGGGGTAACACCCATGAGGTAGTTTACATCCAGTCTGGCCAGCTTATTGTGAATGGACTATTCGAGCCTGATAGCCCATAAAAGACACCTAGTTCCCATAATGGGCGATAGAAGAAACTCATTTTGCCCAGATATCTCTTCCTGCAGATGCCTCAGCCTCCAAGGGACCGATGGGTACCCCCATCATCAAGCCATGTAAAGACACGTGATATGCTCATATGATTCTGGACTCCATCTTAGACCAGTAACTTTCCACAAACAGAGACTGTGACCAGAAAATTTCCAGGCACATGGCAAAAGGTATAAAAGACCCTGGGGCTAACTCCATTTTGCCTCTTTCATGGCCTGATTCTCTGGACTGTGGATTTACAACTAAAAGGAGCATATTCAATTATGGACTGAGGATCTTCCAATCTTTTGGAAGTTACTAGAGAGACTTTACAAGCTAACAGTCTGTAACATCACTGCTACAAACCTGATGCAAGAACATTGCAATTATTCCATGCATCTGAAGAAGTGGGTTTTTACCCACAAAAGCTTATGCCCAAATAAATCTGTTAGTCTTTAAGGTGCCACCAGACTCCTCGTTGTTTTTGTGGATACAGACTAACATGGCTGCTACTCTGATAATTGCAATTACTGTATGTATATTATCTATTTTAACTCTCTTCTTTGCTTTTATTAATAAACCTTTAGAATTTAGTTACTAAAGGATTGGCAGCAGTGTGATTATTGGCTGAGATCTGAATTATATATTGACCTGGCTGTGTGGCTAATCTCTTGGGATTAGAAGGACTCTATGTGATGAAACTGGTTTTCAGTAATCACTCATCATAGAGTCCAATGTCTGGCTGGTGAGATGAGGGCTAGAAAGCTTAAGGAGACTGCATTTTTGATTTCTTGTTAACAGTGTTGTGAGACAGAAATTTACTTTTGTTACTGGCTTGATATATCTACTGTAATGATAGAATAACCTACCAGTTTGGGGTGAGTCTGCCCTATTTCTCAGCAGTTTGTCCTGAATCTGGTATTCTCAGCTGTGACCCACTGAGGTACAGTGACATGGCCATCAGATTAATATCTATCCTTCATACCATACTCCAAAAGGGCATTCTATTTGCCAATTCAGTTTTAATGTTGGCTTTTGATCTTGTTACTTGATCTAGCAGATCCTCTCAGCAGCCGATCTGTCTTTTCCATGTCCAAATTCATCCTTGCTGTAGTTAGTCAAATCTGATGCTAGAGGTCGTTTCATATGGTTAAAAAACAGAGATATGCTTTCCTGATCCTGAATATTGAAAAAATATTTCGGATTGCCCTATATTACAGCCAATTTCCCACATTATTCTGAATTGTTTCAAATTCATCTTTTGAGTGTTTGCACACTTACCCATATGCCTAATTTTACTCACATGAATAATCTCAACCCCTCCCCCCCCCATCAGTGCGACTACTCAAGTGAATAAAGTCATTCAAATGTTTGCAGGATGTGGCAGTTAGCTCTTAAAGAGAAACTGCTTCATTAAACATGCAGCCATCTTTACCTAATTTTGTAATATAGTAGAAAAGAAAAAAGCACCAATGGAGCCTCACCCATTTCTAGAAAAGAGCTCAGACCAAATCACTGTTATGCTTCCAAAACCTTTGGATATCTTGTGCCTGTCACTCCAGGTTTCTGGCTGGAAATAGAACTTTCAAACTACCAGGAGGAAGATCATTCTTGTGGTGTTTCTGGCCATGACCAGAAGAAGAAATAACAAATACCATGAGGGGGAATCTGGTCTCACTATGTTTTTAGCCCTGCTTTTCAGTGTCAGGAGCATTGCATAGTATGCATAAGAGTCCAAACTTCTGGATACTTATCAAAGTAGAAAATGAATTCCAAACATTGGCTTGCTGCTCGTCCCATTTAAGTCAACAACCAAACTCCAGTGAGAATAGGCATGATTAACAATTACACAATACTGTGAGATGCTGATTGCCTTCAATTCCTACTGAAAACAGTATGCAATGAGGACAATCAGTGCCTCCCAGGGGTGCTTAGCATATATGACAGGATGGGACTCATCACCTCAGCACCTCCTGGTGGTCGTCCTGGGAATTAGCTCTTGATTGCCGGTGCACCTTCCTCTAGTGGTGTCTCACCGCCGTCACTTCTGCTCCACCTCTAAGACCACATTGCTCCCTGGACCGCAGCATCCTCTTCTAGGCACAGTTCTCTGGCTGTGCCCCACTCTGCTTTCTCCCCCCTTCCAGGCGAACCAGCTGTCTCTACTTCATTCACTTGCTGCTACAGCCTACTGTAGCCTTTGGTCGAGCCCCTCACCTCAAGGGGTGAACTGCAGTCCAAATACTGGCCACACCCCTATGGCAAGTGGGAGGATGGGGGGGGGGAGAGTCTTGGCCTTCCCGCTACTCCGGGCCCCAACCCAGGGACCCTATAGTCGATGGCCACATGCTGCCGCTCCTCCAACTCCCACTGCCTATTTCCCTGGGCCACTTCCCCATAGCCCTAGCACTCTCCCAGCTCTTTATATCAAGGGCCTCAGACTGGCAGACCTTAGTCTAGAGCTTCATATTACTCCCCTGACCTTGCCCAGCACTGCTCTATCTAAGGTACTCCTCTAAGGCAGCCAGTCCTTCTCCCTTCTACTCCAGCCCTTCTTATATGGCCTTCCCTGGCCCTGATTGGCTTCTCCAACAAACCTTCTCCTGATTGGCTCTCTACACGCCCTCCTCCCATTGGTTGGGTTTTGCGCAGCCTCCCTGAGGACTGCTTTAACCCTCCATCTACGTGTATGGGTCAGCTGCCCACCACAGCATGTCCTAGGAATCAGAACCAAACAGATTATTTCTGCATCTGCTGTGACACCAGGCATGTGGCTGCAACACCACACAGCCCTTCTTGCATTCTGACAACAGGCAGGACTGCGGTGTTGTTATACAGCAAAGAGAAGTTCTAACAGGCCGTCCGTTTGTTCTTAGAATAGACATACAGGAGTATCCTTCTATGGATGTTGTTTTCTCTGCACTCTGGGCACTCCATGGCTGACCACTTTTGCTAGTATTGAGACAGCCCTACTCCTGCCCTACCTCTTTAGGTGGTTTATATCCCAAGGGTATTAGCAGGAAGTAGTCCGTGACCCAGGATGTGTATAGACTGCAAGTAAGACTGGCCATTGGATAGGAGATTAAGGCTTCTGGCTTCCCCTTCCCTAGTACCCCATCCCTCTTTAATTAACCATAATTACAGTCTTAAATGAGTGCTTTCCTTGCCCTCATGTCTTTGCAACGGGGTTCGCATCACCAAACTGGCCCTCAAAATGTTGTGTGAGGAGACAGCATTTTCCAGTTTGCCCAGAGACATAAACCTTAGGCAGGAAGGGCAGAGGCAGGAACCTAGGGAATGTTTCAAAAATTTAGGCACCAAGTGAGTTTAGGCACCTACCGGGTTCAGCAAGAGTTTTGTGAATCACAGTAGAGCCTGAAACTTGGACACCTAAATCCTTTTGTAAATCTTGGCCTAGGTGTCTAACTCCCCAAATCAATGGGAGTTAGGTACTTTTGGACTAGATTGTTAAGGGTATTTAGGTGCCTAAAGATGCTGATAGATGCCTAGTGGGAAATCAATGACTTAGGCATCTAGGCACTTTTGAAAATTCCACTAGGTTCCTATCTGCATCTTTCAATATTTGCATCTGGCCCTTAGGAGCCCATGTCAATGGGAAAGTCAAAAGGACTTAGGTGCCTAAGTGCCTAAAGGTCAGATTTTCAAAGACATTTAGGCAGATAGACTCTTTTGAAAACCCCACTAGACACACGAGTTAGATGCCTAACTGGTTTAGGTGTTATTCAAAAACTCATTCGCTGCTTATCTTCATCTTTAGGTACCTAAATGCCTTTGACAATCTGGCCCTTAGTTGCATTTGAAAATTGGACTTAGGCATCTAAGTCACTTAGGCCCTTCTGTACATTATACCCTTAAATCTCTCTGGGCCTCAGTTCTGTGGCTGTAAAATGATATTTCCGTTCCTGCCCTTTGTCTATCTTGTCCCTTTGGACTGTGAGCTCGTCGTGGAGGGGCTGCCTCTCACTATGTGTTAATATGGAGCCCAGCTTCTGATACCTGCTCAGGCTTCTGGTGCTACTGTAATACCCATAAAAATCATATATGCCATGCAACTTAAAGGATGAGGACCTGTCTTTAAAGACTGGGGTTTAACTCCAGCCATTGAAATGAATGTTCTTTTACCAAGAAGAGAGGGGAAAATAGCCAGTGGCCCAAGTGCATTCTTCCACAGAAAAGTAATTGAGACGGTTTTATTTCCCTTTTAAAAAATGTAAGAGATATAAAAGCCATCTTTCCTCAGACTGTTTTTGTTGTTGTTATTTTGCACTGCCTTACCCTGCTTTCTTGCACAGGGGCATGATTTCCAGCTATGTTAAATAAGCTGATAGGAGGAGGCATGTCATTTAATCTTAGTACTGTGTCAAGCCTGGGAAATTGAGACAGGATTTAGTTAGTTGCTCTTGGATGCTTCTATTCCATTGAAACATGGAGAAAATGCCTTTCATTTGTTTTCTATGCCCCTTTAATCAATAAATCGGTCAATGTCACAGGTAATTGCTACCACCAGATGCTGCTGAGTCTTTGCAGCTGAAAATCTAACCAAATTTTTACCAGCGCTTACAATATTTTAAAGTGAAGTCAAGTTCAGCAGAGCTACATGCTTTCCTGTATGAAAAGAGTTAATTAAAAGGAATCTGAAAAGACACTGAGGCCAGGTGCTCAGCTGATGTAAATTGCTGTAGCTCCATGGAAGTCAATGAAGCTATGCCGTTTATACCAGCTGAGGATCCGGCCTTCCATGTTCAGTCTCTTTACATAGCTGAATAGTCTATTGAAATAGTTTTCCTCAAACAAAGACTCAAAATCCAAAAGCACTATTTTATTTTTTTTAAAAAGGAAAAATTGGATGACTAGGCTATATCTTGAATTCACTCCAATGACTAGGATTAATAGCTTTTGGGATTGCGCAAGCACCCTTAATAATGACCGATAACACACATGAGATGAAGGCACTTTGGAAGCATTTGGATAAGCACAGAATAAATCATTCATTAAACACCAGGATAGCATTGTGTTTTCATTTTCCAGCTTTAATTTGTTGCACCATTCTTGTCACTTTCTTCACAGGTCTGGGGTAACAACTGCGACTCAATTCACAGATGTCGCATAATTACCAAATTTCCCAAGGATGTGTATAACTCCTACTTTTGGTGAACACTCTGCAGCTCTGGTGGTGCTATGCAGGATTCTAATAGCCCCCTTTTGAGCATCCTGATATTATGTTGAAGCAGGAAGGCCTCCAACAGACCACCCAAGTTCTACCACTGCTTCACTGGAGGGAATTAACGGCTCATGATTCACTAATTCTCCAGCAGGTCCAGATTGGAGATAGCACTGTTTCCAGCAGTCTCCACTAGCTTTTCCTCCTGCCCTGTTTATGGGGTTATGTGAATTTTGAAAGCCACTGAAAGTTCTGACTGGAATTCCACTCTGGAAAAAAGAGTTCATAGCCCCTGCACTTGTACTTGTTAAATGGGGCTCAGCTGGGACTGGACATTTCACTGTCCGAAAAATAATTGGTTGATTGACTGCACAAACATTGGTCAAATAATGTCAAAAATGGTAAAATATTTTAAAGCATTAATTTACTTGGCATTTTGTAAATTGGGTGCAATTTATGAAAAAGTTCTAGCATAAAAGTTTTCATCTATATGAAATGGTATACTGCTGGCATAAATACTGCTAGCAAACATACGGTCAAGTTTCTTTTTCAGGTCATGAGGTGTTCTATCTAAAAACCTCTTAATACCAATTTGCTGAACAGCTGAAGGTTTTCCTGGAGTAGGAGTTTAGGATGCTGAAGCAGACAGAGTAGCAAAATTCTTATTAGAAGATAAAAAAAAATGGAATTAACCTCACTTTCAGAGATGAAAGAGTGGAGGCTTATTTGCATGGGCATTTGATGTACGTTGTTTTCTTTGTTGAGGGTTGGGGAGGTGCTGGGGGGTTAATAACTGTGAAACTGTGAGGCTTAAGGACTGTGCATCTTTTCTCTTTGTTTTGTGGGTAGGAGGTTTAATAACTGAGAATCCTCTTCTCCCTCCACCCACTCCCTTCTGAGTTAATTTCTTTTGTCTTGTCATTTTAGATTGTAAGCTTTCAACTTGTTTCAAGTACTTTGTAAACCACCATGTACATTCATACAATGTTCGTTACAAAAGATTCCAGCCAATCAAGAGCTCAGTTTTCAATTAGTTCCCCTTTTCCCCAACAAGTGGTATAAGCATGTAGTAAAATGAGAGATCAAGATATTTAAATAGGCTTTCTAACAGATGACACCATGATGCAACCAAAAATGTCAGGGCATTTTTGCTGGAATATTTGATAATACTTGATCAAGTAATAGGTGGTTAACTGACATTATTTCACCAGTCAGTTGACCAGCTTGCCAAGCATAGGCTGAACAGAACTCCAGACCCTCTCTGCTGGGCCATTTTCTCCCCTTCAAATCTTGTGAGATTTGGCACTTTCTATCAGTGCACATAAAATACATAATATATGAAACAAAGTCAGCATTGGTCCCAACAGAGAGACTGACAGTAGCCATTAAGGCAAGGTAGGAATAGGGGGTTCCCCTGGGAGGGGAGACCCAGAGTGAGGGTGTACTGTGGAGGGCAGAACCCCTGGGCAAAGGGCACCAGGAGGGACACGGGGGCCAGTGGCAGGTGAGATATTAGCCGGCAGAAGTGCTCTGGAGCTGGAAAAGAGCTAATTCCATGGACAACCAGCAGGAAGCACCGCACTGGCGCGTTGTTGCCCCACCACAGGGCTGTAACGTTTGGGTCTAATTCTGGTTGTTGAGGTTAGTGTGCTGGTGCTTGGTGGTGGTGGTTGTCTGTGATACACAGGAGGTCAGGGTAGATTGGGGTTCTCACAACAAATTTTTTGGTGTCCTCAGAGTGCGGCCACCAACTCTCACTGGTGGCTGCACTGACAATTTTTTCCTAAAATACTTAATTAATTTTAGAAAAAACTATTAAATATGCACAGATTCACATCCAAATCATTGTAATGTATATTTGTAGGGTTTTTGAGCAGACTCAATAACAAAAATAATGCTGTCTTCACCTTCGTGCCCTCCCTCTCCCCCCGCCCCATCCATGATATTTGTATATTTGTTAATATCACATCACACTTAGTAGATACCTGGGAGGCTAATGAAAAGTGATGTGATATTAACAAACAGGCAAGTATCACTTTTCACAGATACCTAGTAAGTATCTAGGTATGCTGGTATGCTAGTGCCTGCATGTTTGTTAATATCACTTATCCCAGCAAGCCCCAGGACCCATTAAGCCCTGGATTGGGGAGGCGGGGGGAGGCGGAAGGGGCCGGCAGCAGGGGCCAAAGGCAATGATGGGATGGATGTGGTGCCTGGGGAAGCGGGGGGGGGGGAGCCTTGGACAATGCGGGGGATGGATGCCGGGCTGGTGAGGCAGCGGGGGCCTGGGGCAATGGCAGGGATGGATGCGAGGCCAGGAAGGCAGCAGGGTCCTGGGAGGGGGGATGGATATTCGACATTGGTGAGGCCTCATCTGGAGTACTTGTCCAGTTTTGGGCCCCACACTACAAGAAGGATGTGGAAAAATTGGAAAGAGTCCAGTGGAGGGCAACAAAAATGATTAGGGGGCTGGAGCACATGACTTATGAGGAGAGGCTGAGAAAACTGGGATTGTTTAGTCTGCAGAAGAGAAGAAGGAGGAGGGATTTGATAGCTGCTTTAAACTACCCTGAAAGGGGGTTCTAAAGAGGATGGATCTAGACTGTTCTCAGTGGTACCTGATGACAGAACAAGGAGTAATGGTCTCAAGTTGCAGTGGGGAGGTTTAGGTTGGATATTAGGAAAAACTTTTTTACTAGGAGGATGGTGAAGCACTGGAATGGGTTACCTAGGGAGGTGGTGGAATCTCCTTCCTTAGAGGTTTTTAAGGTCAGGCTTGACAAAGCCGTGGCTGGGATGATTTAGTTGGGAATTGGTCCTGCTTTGAGCAGGGGGTTGGACTAGATGACCTCCTGAGGTCCCTTCCAACCCTGATATTCTATGATTCTATGATACAGGGCTTGAGAGGCAGTGGGGGCCAGGGACGATGGGGGTGGGTGATGAGCCCCACTGTTGTGTGGCCAGAGCCTGGGCCTGGTGTCTGCTGCCATGCAGCCAGGGCCAGGGCTCAGTGCCCGCAGCCAGAACCCAGAGCTGGGCACAGGAACTGCGTGGCTGAAGCCGGGGATCGGAACCTGATGCCAAAGCTGTGGGACAGCGCCCAGGGCTAGTGCCTGCCACCACATGGCCAGAGCCTGGAGCTGGGCGCCGGAGCCCAGGAGAGCACAACTGGAGCCAGGAATCAGCACCCGCTGCTGTGTGGCTGGATCCAGCGCTCGCTGCTGCGTGGCCAGGGCCAGGGGTCAGCACATGGCCAGAGCCTGGGAACAGAGCTGCGGGTCGGCGTCTGCTGCTGTGCAGCTGGGGCAGGGGCTCAGCACCCGGGGCTAGGGCTGCATGGCTGGAGACTAGGGCCAGCACCTGCCACCGCATGGCCAGAACTGGGGGCCAGAGGCCAACAGCAGTTGGGGGTCAGCTCCTGCTGCCCTGCAGCCAGAGCCAGGGGTTGGCGCCCAAAGCCCCGTGCTTGGAGCCCACTGCCGGCTGGGCTGGGGGGTCGGTGCCTGTGGCCAGCGCCTGCCATTGAGCAGCCAGAGCCCATGTCTGGAGCTGGGAGCCAGCGGCTGCTGTCATGCAGCTGGAACCAGGGGCTGGAGGCTGAAGCCCCGTAGCTGGAGGCCAGGGCCGCATGGCCAGAGCTGGAGGGGTCAGTACCTGCTGTCCCACGATCTGAGCCTGGGGCCACATGGCCAGGTTCCTGAAGTCCCACTGCTGGAGCCTGCCGCCCAACCCTCCTCCCCCAAGGTGGGTCAAGAACTCACCTTGCTCCTGCAGTGTTGTGCCCCACCTCTCTCCAGAGGCAGTGCAGGGCGGCGCATCCAGGAGCAACAAAGAGGGAGGAGGAGGGGCCGATGCTTTGCTTCCCCAGCCCTGTCACCTCCCAGGAGGCTGTCGTGGCCCCTGGTGGCCACATTTGGGAAACGTTGGGCCAGACGATCTGGCAGTCCCTTCTGGCCTTAAACTCTATGACTCACCAAGCAAATAGCACTGCAGAAGGGAGAATTGTTAATTGAAGGCCAGATTGTTCCTGCTCCTTATGAGGGTGTGCAAGAAGGAGCCTCTCTTCCTTGTGTGACTCGCATAAGAGCTGGGCAGAATTCCAGTCCTTACACTCAAGGGAGATGAAAGGTTGCTCTCTCCCTATTCCCCTGTGGCACCCCAAAGGGAGACAGAAAAAATAGGGAGAAGGCAGAGCCATGGCTCCACCTCTTCCTATGTGGCAGACAACAAATCAGGCTTGTTATAGGGGGGAAGTAGGAGAGGGGCTGTAGCAGAATGTGAGAAAGCCCTGGTTGGCATTTGGCACCGTCCTTTATTATGGGGCATGAGCAGTTTGCACAATCAACCCCTGCATATTCCACTTAATGCTATTAACCTATTGCTACAAATATTCATTAGCCATCTATACAAGAGAGTGAGCAGTAAGGTGGCCAAACTTGCTTTGGAACATATATAAACCCTTCAGCTTTGAGGTATAAGCCAACATCTAGCTATTGACTGTTAGGAAGGAACCTTCTCTGGGGATAGCATTTCCCTTAGCTGCCAACTGCAGGGTGTTTTCCTCTGGTCTCTTCCAGAGACAGGATCCTAGGCTAACTGGTCCATTTTGTCTGATCCAATATGCCAGTTCCTATGATGTCAAGACCTCCATCTAAGCACTAGTTGGAGTATTGCAAAAGTTTAACTTTTCCTAATGTGTGGTTTGGATGGTAAGTCCCTCTCTTTACAAAAAATCTACAGCTACCGTCATTCAGGGTAATGTGACACATCAAGCGCTGCAGGAAAATTTGCTAGCGCAAAGGAGCAATGAGAAAGGTAGGCGCAAATAAAGAGATCCTGTGTATACTCTAAAGCCCATTGAAGGCAATAAACCAAGCATAGGCACTGAATGTAACCCAGAACCTGTATCTATAATGGATGCCTTCTAGAATTGCTCAGACGTACTATATGAATATTTCAGTTAGAAATATATAAAATAATAAGCACAATTTAGGGATGCAATATACATGTAGCTGTCTATTAAGCAGACAGCCAACGGGCATGGTGTATAAAACCACAATGAAACTGCCTTTTATTTTTATGAAAAATGGCTAATTATATTTTATAGCTGTGAATAAATGAAATGAGGTTGTAATACAGTGGCTTGTCCTTGGGCTGCAGAGCATGGGGCCAAGCCAGCCTGGATTACAGAACAAGCCCCACCTGAGGGGAATCAGGCAATTTCTTATAAAGAGCAGATGGCCGCAGTAAGGCAGCAGCTCAGGAGGCTGTAGTGAGACTGCAGAGTGAGAGAGGCTCCTGCAGGGAAGACCCTGAGACCAGGGGAATTGCTCCCGCTGGGAGTAGCCTGCTAAGACAGGAAGGACTCTGACCCAACCAGGGCAGTTTGGGCTGTACCCAGCTAAAAGCTGGAGGAAAGACTTTAGTGTTTAGTTTTGAACTTTAATAAAGTTAATAAATCAGACCCTCAGGAGGGTTGTTATCATTGGACTGGAAAAACTCTGTGTGGAGTTTATTTGGGGATCCAAGAGGGGAAACTGGGCAAGGGGCAGTGTGCAGGACTGCCCGGAGGCCACTCATCAACAGAGGCTAACAACTGAAATATTAATTAGAAGAGAATGTTCCTCTGCCAATAAATAAATAAATAAATAAATCAGCTCTCATCTTAATCAAAATGAAAATTATAAGAGAGTTTGGAAGAAAGTTTTAGGCTTTTTCCAAGGAGAGTTTATGAAGGAAACCAAATCATAAATTAGGGTATTTGGCTAGAGTTCAATGGGAACTGGGGGTATTCTGCACCTGTGAACATCAAGCCACTCTTTTAGGTGCTAAGTATGGATTTAGGGCCCACGGCAACACACTTAAGCACATGCTTAAGTTTTCAATGGAAGTTAAGCACATGCTTAATGTTAAGCATGTGGTTATATGCTTTGCTGACTAGGGATAGACTTAAGCAGGTGTTTAAATGCTGTGGCCCAAATGATCTAACCATTATACCTAAAATTAGGCAACTAAATCCACACCTATTCACTTAAATAAAAACAAGCTGGCTTTCAAAGATGCTGTGCTCCTGCACCTCCCATGGGGAATTTCACTGGGATTTGTGGGTACTCAGCACTTCTGAAAATCTAGACTAAATTTAGGCTCCCAAGTTCAAAAACATTGGCCAAGGATTCCAGCAATATTGTTCTAACAGGATGGGTATCTCATAGACCTTAAGCTCAGAAGAGACTCATCATGATCGTCCGACCTCCTGCACATTGCAGGCCACAGAACCTCACTTACCCTCTCCTGTAATAGACTCCTAATCTCTGGCTGAGGTACTGAAGTCCTAAAATCGTGATTTAAGGACTTCAAGTTACAGAGAATCTACCATTTACACTAGTTTAAACCTGCAAGTGACCCGTGCCCCATGCTGCAGAGGAAGGTGAAAAAACCCCAGGGTCTCTGCCAATCTGACCTGAGGTAAAATTCCTTCCCGACTCCAGTTAGACCCTAGGTATCAGCTAGAACCTGAGCATGTGGGCAAGACCCACCAGCCAGACACCTCTGAAAGAATTCTCTGTAGTAACTCAGAGCGCTCCCCATCTAGTGTTCCATCATCAGCCATTGGAGATATTTGCTGCTAGCAGTTGCAGATTGGCTCCATGCCATTGTATGCAGACTCATCATACCATCCCTCCATACATTTATCAAGCTGAGTCTTGAAGCCAGTTAGGTTTTTGCCTGCACTGTTCCCCTTGGAAGGCTGTTCCAGAACTTCACTCCTCAGATGGCTAGAAACTTTAATCTAATTTCAAGCCTAAATTTGTTGATGGCCAATTTATATCCATTTGTTCTTGTGTCCACACTGATGCTCAACTTAAATAACTCCTCTCCCTCCCTGGTATTTATCCCACTGCTGTATTTACAGAGAGCAGTCATATCTCCCCTCAGCTTTCTTTTGGTTAGGCTAAACAAGCCAAGTTCTTTGAGTTTCTGTGACGGGTTGGGTCACAGAGACCCCCTTGGGACTGCCACCTGATGTGCTGAGACTGCCTCTGAGCCCGTTTTCCTTGGCAGCTTGGGACTTCGGTACCCTGTCTTGTTGAGCCAGACATGCTAGCCTGCTGCAAACACAGACCCAGGTCTGAACCACGTCCCCTAAAAGCTGCAGACTTAACTGAAAACAGCTTAAGAAGTGTTCCTGTCTCCAGCACCCAGATACCCAATTCTCAATGGGGTGCAAACCCCAAATAAATCCGTTTCACTTTGTATAAAGAGATTTGTTCCTAATATTGTATGTCAGACTCTCAACACCCATATAAAAACATTTAACTTCAACTGAGTATGTTATTATCTAATGAAATTAGTGACTATAACCTTTTACAGTAAGTAGAAAAAGATTAAAGATGTTTCATTTGTGTCCGCAACAGCAATGGAGCTCAAGATACAAAGATCTAATTTAGATTCAGGGCCAGATTTTGGACACACCAAAGCTCAGGGATGTTGGATTCAAGGCCCTGCTTTTGGCCCATCTCTGCCTCTAGGTTGGCCGTGGCTAATAAAACATGTTTTTGCATCACATACATGCCTCAGAAGCAATGGCACAAGAAGCCACTTAAGAAAATAATTCTAAACTACGCTTACTTTATTGTTCCCAAATTTGAACCAAATCCTATTCCCAGCTACATATATGTGAATCTGGAGTAACGCCTACGAACCCAATACAATTACTTCAAATATGATATTGGTTAAAACAGTGTATCCCTCTGCACTGGCGTTGACCCCATGCATTCAATGGAGATGGATGTGATGTATGTCAGGATACAATTTGGTCCTTTGGTCAAATCCTGCCGTAGGTTGCATGGGTGCTCTAGAGAGCCTGTTCTCTCCACTCATACTTCCTTGGAAGGCACATGTAATGCACCTTCCAGCACAAGCTGTATTGAGGGGATATGGACAAGCCCCTCAGTGCCTTGATCTTATGCTTCAACACAAACTAGAGAACACATGCTTTTCATGTGTGGTAACCAGGTCCTGTCCTTCAACAACAGCCATGAGCTATCCTCTTGGCTCAGCAGCCCTCAACACAGCTAGTATCCCTAACATCTTAATACAACCACAGTAAACAAGAGCTAGGATTTTATCTTTTATTTGCTATCACACACACCGTCTGGGTAACATCCATGAAAATGTACAAGCCAACCACAGGAACCCCATACCAGAATGCAACAGAAACACGAATAGAAATGTAATGTTAGAAGTATATGGACTAAAGTGTTCAACCAATGGATTTTCCTTATACTTAGCATTTAGGGCCTGCCCTTGAGAGATGCAGACAACTGGATTCAATGAAGTTAATGGGAACTGAAAGGGCTCAACATATTGTGGAATCAGGTCCATCCACAGCAACTCTCATCCAGCAGGCCACATTGATATTGTTATAAACATCTGAGTGTATTTGTTCCTTCTTAAGCTTAAATATTGATGTTTCTGACCATCCCTTTTGCTTTATTCCTGATCCAATAAGCTCTTTCAATATTTTGCCAAATTCTTGTTGGTGAGGCAGTCTTCATCTCCATGAATTCAGAAATGCTGTCTAGTATAGAATAGTGTTGGATATTTCTCACAGGAAGTTGCCTGTCCTTATTAGTTTGCGACTTGAGCAACATTCATTCAGAATTGATTTATTGCAAGGCTCTTTAAAATCAGCAAGCTTATTTTGAGATTATACCACAACAAAACTACATTAAAAGAACGCTTAAGGTTGCAAGTCAAACACTCAAAAGTTGGGAAATGCCAAGTTGCCTATGCAAAGCTCAGCCCCTTTGTGTGTGTTGGATTAAAGTGACAGTTAATCCATCTATGTTATGGGAAAATGTGAGACAGCCTGGCCCAGAACAGACCCCAGATTTGGCCTGACCATTAGAAAGAAATATGCATCTCAGCTTGCTGAATCTGTGCTAATTGAAATATGCCTGTCAGTTTACAAGGTCTGCAGTTTACAAGGTCTGCTTCTACAATTAATACAGAAGCACATCCCGAAAGCTCCTGTTCTGAAGTGATAAGATTACCATTAAGGACAACTGCTGTTACAACTATTTTCCTGCACTCAGGAATGAGATCTGTTAATCCCCACTCTTGCATTTTTATCTTGCTTGTTTCCTTTTCAAATGTAACAAGTGGTATGACTGGGTCTATTGGAGCCTGTCATGCCTCAATGATTTTAGAATGGCTATGTTAAAGGATGAATAGGTAATAAAATGTAGATGTGGTAGAAAATATGTGAAGTGAAATAGAGTGTGAGTGCAGCTGTATGTTTGGATGGGTAATAAAAGTTGAGGTGCCAGCCTTAGAATCGTAACAAATGATAGGATCGTTTGGCCGAAGAATGCGCTGGGCGATAACCCTGAGGGCACATCAGAATCCACCCCCAACCGCCCCAAGGACAGAGGGGCCGAAGAACCGAAGAAAACCGTCATTGCTATGCCATCTGCATGCTTGATTATCACTTCAAACGTGAGATCAGCATGATGAGGCAAACCCCATAGACTTGTGTGAGGATGGATCCCTATAAAGACAGACCCTAAAGACTGAGGACTTTGGGTCTGGTTCTGCAACCAACTTCCAGAGGCATCAGATGCGCATCTGACAAGAGCTGGCTCCATCTTCGTGTCCAGGCCATCTGGCCAGTGACTTGGCATGAGCAACTCCTAGGTTGGTAATTATAACAACAACCTTGCAGAACTTGTGTGTGTGTGTATGAATGTGTGAGTGAATGGAATGTTATATCTGTAACTGATTGCTTACTCTGATTTTTTCTGTATTCACAATAAACATGGCATATTGCCTTATCCCCTGAATAAGATCCTGCTGGTTTTCATTTTCTAAGTATAACATGTATGCATTGTGATATGTTTTTTTTCCCAGAGGACCCCTGTCCCATTCCCCATTATCCTCCTCATTTAATGTGGGGCCCCAGGCCTTATTTAACACACACCATCCAAACCCTGCACTGAATATAAAATTATTAATTTCCTCATCGACATTGTTCACCACTAAGTTTGGGTGCCCAACTTAAGACACATGTGGCCTCATTTTTCAGAGTACTTTGCACTTTTCTAGCACTTTATATGGCCAAAGCTGAGCTTCAATGCACTACAGTTGCAGTTGGGAGTGCTCAACACTTTTGCAAATTTTGTTCCAGGTCTCTCACGTTGGGCGTCCAGAAAATGAGGAACTGACTCAGCTAGAGGCCACTCGGGCAAATTTTGGTTGAAGTGACTTGCCTAAGCACAGTAGCAGAGGGGTAGCCGTGTTAGTCTGAATCTGTAAAAAGCAACAGAGGGTCCTGTGGCACCTTTAAGACTAACAGAAGTATGGGGAGCATAAGCTTTCGTGGGTAAGAACCTCACTTCTTCAGATGCAAGTAAGCCTAAGCACAGACAGATCTCCAGGGCAGCACTTAACTGCTTTAACCATGAGACTGTCCTTTCTCTGCCTGCAGATTCCTGCTTCATTTGCCACACACTTTGCAACTTCTGCAACAAACGAAGCCGGGGCCCTACAGAAAACAGTCTCATTCTCTGCAAAACCTTACTCATCCCCAGAAGACAGTCTATACAGTGCACTGAATGGAGCATGGGTAGGGTTACCATATTTAAAAAATAAAAAAAGAGGACACTCCATGGGGCCCTGGCCCCACCCCTTTCCCACCCCCAGTTCCGCCCCAACTCCGCCCCTTCCCCGCCCCAACTCTTCCCATTCCCCGCCCCTTCCCCAAAGTCCCTGCCCTAACTCCCACTCCTCCCTCCCAGCCACGCGAAAAGGGCTGCCCAAGCGCTACCGGCTTCACGGTTTGCCGGGCAGCCCCCAGACCCTGCGCCCCTGGCCGGCGCTTCCCCAGCACAGCTGGAGCCCGGGAGGGGAAGCGCTGAGCTGGGGGCGCAGGGTCTGGAGGCTGCCCAGCAAACCGTGAAGCCGGTAGCGCTCGGGCTTCGGGCAGCCCCCATGCCTCCGGACCCTGCGCCCCTGGCCGGGCACTTCCCCTCCCGGGCTGCGGCTGCTGTGCTCCTCCCCTGAGTCTTCGGCTCTGTTTAAGAGCCGAGCTGCCTGAGCGCTACCGGCTTCGGGCAGCCCCCTTGCCTCCGGACCCCAGCCGCCGGCTGGGCACTTCCCCTCCCGGGCTCCAGCTGCTCTGCTCTGGGAAAAACCGGACGTATGGTAACCCTAAGCATGGGTCTTGTGGAAAATATAGTATGAGATCATGTAATTAAAGACTGCATCATAATGCATACACACAAGGGGAACATATTATGATTGCATGGCCAACCTTAAGTCTGGCATTTCCTAACTTTTGAGTACTTGACTTTGCAACCTTAATGTTCTTTAAAGGTAGTGGTTTTTATGTCTTTTTCTATTGTAAGTCAAAGGGTTTGTAACATTTCTTTCAGCCATTCCCTCTTTGGGTTTTGTTGCCCTGTTTTCTTTGCTTTATGGCTTTCTTTTCTTCTCTCTCAGATAAAGAGTGTGAGAAGCCTCGTTGTCGCTTGCAAATGACTTGAAAAATCTGATTAGAAGCCCATCAGGGCAGAGGAATTATAACAGCCAATCAGAGGAGAGTGGTTTGCGTATCCACAATGAAGTTACTAAGAAAGAACAGCACAACAGTCATGGACCACAACCAGAATGCAAAGAATTGAATAATGGGGAAGAGAAGTGAACAATTGCACCTCAGTAACTGCATGCCTCACACTCCTGATTCTGATTGGCTAGGATAACTCCATTTCAGCATAATAAATCATTGCACATAACTGAGAGTGCTTACTGCTTAATTACAAACCCTTAGCTGTTTGTAAAATTGTGCTGTTTCTTCTCAGTGGAAGTTTAAAAATGTTTCCTCTTTAATCTTAGGCACGCGTGACAGCGAACAATGGCACGACTGAGCTTCTGAGTTCAGGTGGATGTATCTCTTATGGTTCCTTCCTTCAGTAACCTAAGGACTTTTAGAAGTACTGGGAGGCAGTTTTCTTATTGTCGACTATTACAGAACTATTTTGGCAGAGTCCAAAGCAAGTTGCCATCTTGAGCGCATCATCTCACCTGTATCAACAACTTTTAACATTTCTTTAATATGCAGCTAGTTGTACCTCCAGTTCTGCCACAATGTGAAATGTTGCTTTAGAAGGTGATTTCACCTTCTAAATTAACCTTGCTCACTTCGTGCTGAGCATTGTATGGTGTATGGCAAGTAATATGGTATGGTACGGTCAGGGTCGGCTCTAGGTTTTTTGCCGCCCCAAGCAAAAAAATGTTTGGCTGCCCCCCACCCCAGCCCTAGGCTACCCCCAACATCCCCCTGCCGCCCCAGCCCGGGGCTCTCCCCCCCTGCACCCACTGCCGCCCCAGCCCTGGGCTCTTCCCCCTCCACCCGCACCCCCTGCCTCCCCAGCCCTGGGCTCTCTCCTGCCAACTGTACCCTCCTTCCACCCCAGCCCTGGGTCACTGGTAACTCGCTCCCAGGGTGGGTCATTGAGCAGGAATTTTAGATGTGCACTAAACACAGACAGGATTGGTTCCCATATGGTTACAAAACCAGGGCCGGCTCTAGGTTTTTTGCCGCCCCAAGCAAAAAAAATTTTGGCTGCCCCCCGTCCCAGCCCTGGGCTCCTCGCTGCACCCCCCTCCCACCCCAGTCCTGGGCTCTCCCCCACCACCCGCACCCCCCTGCCTCCCCAGCCCTGGGCTCTCACCCCCCTGACCCACACCCCTCTGCCATCCCAGCCCTGGGCTCTCACCTCCCCCACCCGCACCCCCTTGCTGCCCCAGCCCTCGGCTCTCCCACACACACACCCTGCTGCCCCAGCTCTGGGTTCCCCCTACCCCCCCACCATTGCCCCACCCACCCACCCACACACACACACACACACACACACACACACACACACACACCTCCTGCTGCCCCAGCCCTGGGATCACCCACTCCACCTGCACCCTCCTTCCGTTGCAGACCTGGGTCACTGGTAACTCGTTCCCACGGCAGGTCATTCAGCAGGACTTTTAGATGAGCACAGAACACAGACAGGATTGGTTCCCACATGGTTACAGAACTGCAGTAAAGTGGATCAATTTTCAGCTTGTGTGATTGGAGGATATCTGGATGCATATTATAAGACTGTCCTACATAAATGAAGAAAAGTTGAGGTGCCTTTATTATTCTTTTGTTCCATTCTTTCTTTCTATGGGGAATTTGCCAGTGCAATATCACTGTCTTCCTTTTAAACAAACAAACAAACAAACAAACAAACAAACAAACAAACAAACGGCAATGGCTGTTGAAAATTCCAGTCCTAATAACCACTGAGAAGCATTTCTTGCTCAAACTGAGCTTGAGCACTCCTGAATTTTGAGGTGTTCAAATCTGAAAGGCAGGTGCTGGGTGGGAGGCGGAGCCTGTGGCTCCGCAGGGGAGCACGGTAGCATGTATGCAGCAGCGTGTCTGGCGCTGCACGGTTGGGGGGTTGGAGAAGGGGTAGGGAGTTCCGGGGGGGGGACAGTAAAGGGACAGGGAGCAGGGGGGGTTGGATGGGGCGGAGGTTCGAGGGGGCAGTCAGGGGCAGGGAGAAGGGGGGGTTGGATGGGTCAGGGGGTTGGAGGGGCAGTTAGGGGACAGGCAGCAGTTGGATAGTCATGGGAGTCCCAGGGGGTTGTCAGGGGACAGGTAGGGGGTGGGGTCCTAGAGGAGAAGTTGGGGGGGGGTCTCAGGAAGGGGGAAGTTGGGTACAAGGACCAGTGGGGCTTAGATAGGGGTTGGAGTCCTGCGGGGCAGTTGGGGCAGTGGTCCCAGGAGGGGGTGATCAGGGGACAGGGAGCAGGGGGGTTGGATGGGTTGGGGTTTCTGTGGGGGGCAGTCGGAGGGAGTGGATGGGGGCAGGGTGGGGCTACCCTCCCTCCCCGTGGAGTGTCCTATTTTTTGAATGTTAAAATATGGAATCCCTACTCACAGCGCAGCTCTCCATTCACAGCAGGCTACAGCATGAGGTCTCAGATTCCTCACTCCCGCCCCCTCTTTCCTGTTGGTAGGGGCCAAGGGAATGCTGGGAAATGTAGTTCTTTCCCTGCTCCAGGGC
Source organism: Chrysemys picta bellii (assembly GCF_011386835.1). NCBI lineage: Eukaryota > Metazoa > Chordata > Testudines > Emydidae > Chrysemys > Chrysemys picta. Next base: position 190,515,311 of record NC_088793.1, read on the forward strand.
TGGCTCTATAGGCAGGGAGCTAACCAACGAACTACAGCTCCCAGGGGCCCCTGTTGGTTCTCAGCTCCTATGCTGGTGCCCTGCCGCCCCTGCAAATGGGCTGCCCCAAGCACGTGCTTGCTTTGCTGGTGCCTAGAGCCGCCACGGACACGCAGCAGGGGGTTGTGGATGGCCAGCACTGCCGTCCGGAGGAAGAGTCTTCTCTGCCCTTCCGAGAAGAACTTTCCGAAGACCCAAAACCAACAGGATGTGAGGCATTAGCAGATTGCCCAGAGCCAGGCTCCAACTCCTGGGGCTAGAATGGCATCTCCATCTAGTGGCCCCCGGAGGCAGCCACTGCAGGGGACCCAGCCACCCCCACTCCCTGAGCTGTCTCATGCTCTGGCAGAGTGTCCTTACCTCCCCCACCCTGGCTGTGTTCCTGTAGCCCAGGAGCCTGCTGTCCTGTTGCCAGTCCCAGCACCACAGGTCTTCGGCCTCACGGATGCTCAGCCCTGGGAAAGAGAGACACACACACATTTGTCATTCTGGTTGCAGTGCTTGTGTCCTTCCAATACCATTGGTGGCTGCACAGTGGGCAGAGTCCTTGCTGCGTGCCTGGCCCAACAGAATTGCAGGGGAGGGGTGTAGAACAGAGAAAGAGACAGACAGAGACTCATCCTCCAGCCGGGGTCAGTCTGAGAGAAATTGGCTGGGGTCCCAGTCTCACTCTTCTATCGGGTGCCATTTCCCAGCTGGGTTCCCTCTGGTGCAGCAGCAGCTGGTAGAGCTGGTAAACCACCTCCCTGGGCTGCCGGCTGATGTCCTTGGCTGGGTCACTGATCAACAGAGCCAGCAGTGCCACATGGTGACCCATCCTGAGGAATTCTGCTCAGTTCTAATGGAAGGGAGAGGGAGAGGGAGAGGGGACTCCATCAGCATTTTCCTGCCAGTTCCCAGTGCCCTGTGGGCCAGGACTCTCTTTTTCCCCTCAGCCCCTCTGCAGGAGATGCTACAGGATAGAAGCTAGAGCTAGACCCTTAATTTCCTCTGCCCCCAAGGGAGTCTGGAGAACAGGGATATGGGCAGGGCCTTCTATGAAGACTTGCTTCCCCAGCTGCTCCAGGATGACAGGAAGGCATGAATCTGGAGCATGGTCCCCTTAAAAGCTCCATCACCATTTAACCAGGACAAGAAGAACTTGACTCCAGCCAAGCTCATTCTCTGCTCTGCCTCTGCCTCCCCAAGAGGAACACTCCTAACCCACAGCCCCTGCAGCAGCAGATCCTACAGCCAGTTGGAGCCAGCCCGCCTCACCCCTCCTGGTGGTGGGAGGGGAATAGGAGAAAGGACAAAAGAAGGAAGAGATGAAGAGAAAGGAAGGAAGGATGGAGGAAAAGGTAAAATGAAAAGGACAAACCCTAATGTCCCCAGTGATTGTATGGGACAAAATCCCAGATTGGGAATAAAATTCTGCCACCTTAAACTAGTGTTTTCCATGCCTAGAATTCAGCTGGCACCAGGTGGATCAGACTGAACAGGTTTCAAACCTCTCGGAGACTCTTACCTTCTAAACAGGGACTTCTGTTTTCTAGTAGAATCAGTAAAGGGAAAGGAGAAAGCTCAAAAGAGGCTCCTCCTCGCACTCACGTACGTGAACCCTAATACTCTCTCAGTCCTCAAAGAGAGACCTAGAGAAGGAGGCTTGCTGAAGCAAAGCTACAGGGGTCTCTGAGGTGTCCCTGGCCCTGCGCCCCTACCCTGCCTGGGTGATGTTAGCATCTCTCTGTGAGGTCACCACCTCCCCACCACCTTTGACCAATAGGCTGAGGTCCTGCAAAAGGCCTTTGTGATGTCACTGCCACACACACCCCTCCCCTGAAGTGCTAACACAGACCCCTGTGGCTTTGCTTCAGCAAGTCTCCTTCTCGAGGTCTCTCTTTGAGGACTGGGAGAGTATTAGGGTTCACGTATGTGCGTGCGAGGAGGAGCCTCTTTCGAATTTTCTGCTTTCCTTTTACTGATTTTACTAGAAGGATTGGATGTTTGTGTCCCTAAGAGGTTTGTGCGTATGTTGTTTAATTAGCTGGTGGCAACAGTTGATTTCCTTTGTTTGTTTGTTTTTATCAGCTCTTCCCTGGGCAGGGGGTGAAAGGGCCTGAGGGTACCCCACAGGAAGGAATTCCCAAGTGTGCCTTTCTGGGCTCTCAGAAGGGGTTTTTTTTTTTGCATTTGGGTGGTGGCAGCATCTACCTATCCAAGTTGAGAGAGAAGCTGTAACCTTGGGAGTTTAATACAAGCCTGGAGTGGCCAGTATTAATTTTTAGAATCCTTGCGGGCCCCCACCTTCTGGACTTGAAGTGCCAGACTGGGGAATCAGCTTTGACATGGTGGCAGAGCGATGGGATCGTTTTGAACCAGAAGCACAGACCTCAGGATTTTAAAAGGACACATTTTTTCTTTTGGCAGACTGCAAAACCACAGAGGTTTCTTTTCTTTTCTTTTCTTTTCTGCCTGAGGGGGAACAGGCACAAAAAGGGTTCAGCCTGCAAAGCCAGGGAGTCCAACATGCATTTTTTTTCTAGCTTCTTGGCAACAAAATAGCCAGGCTAGAGTAAGGCAGCCCTGTGCATGAGGTTGAGGTCGGGCACCAAAACTCTAGAGCAACCAGTCTTCCCAAAGCAGCACGCCACGGAGAAGACAGACCCAGACCAAGCCCAGACATCCAGCTCCATGATAGAAATTCAGGGAGGGGATGAGGGAATGGAGAATCCCAACTGAGATCCTGGTGCCAGGATGGAGGGATGCAATGAGGGGGGGAGGGGCAATGGCAGAAACCCATCCCAAGGTGGTTCCTTGGGAGGAAGAGGTGCCAAAGGGGTCGGCAGAGAGCCCAGGGCTGGGAATACATGAACGGACCCCTCAGATTGCCTCCTGTTGCAGCAAGCAGGGGTCACTGCACATATCTCCCCTGATGTCACCTCACCTACTGCCATGGATCCATACGATTGGTGCTACACTCTGGCTTTGGAACAGTCTCTCAGGAAGCCCTTTGATGTGCCAGACCCCCTAGAGGTCTCACTGTTCCTGCAGGGTAAGACACACGGCTTCACTGCCTCCTGTGACTGGACCTCTGGGCCTTCAGCACTCCTGCTTCACACCAGGAGCAGTGTTCAGCGAATCCAGCTGAGATAGACTCCTGATGGAGACTTGTGTACACTTCAGGGATTAAGGCACCTCACCAAGCATTTGCAGTGACATTCAGAGCAGTGACTAATTAACAAGGGTGACGGCCTGTCCCAAATTGGGTGGGACAGTCCCGAAATGCAGAGTTCAAGTCCCTGTCCTGGGCTGAATGACTCCAGGACAGCAGCTCCCTCTAGGTCATTTGTTGCTAGGTTTCAATGCCCAGTCAATTGGGTTTGCCATCTTCAGTTCAGCAGGGGGTCAGGGTGCAGGGTGCAGCAGGGGGCTTAGGGCAGGGGATATGGGAGCGGCGTGCAGCAGGGGGTCAGGGTGCGGGGTGCGGCAGGGGGCTCAGGGCAGAGGGTTGGGGTTCAGGTGGGGTGCAGCAGGGGGCTCAGGGCAGTGGGTTGGGGTGCAGGAGGGGTGCGGGGTGCGGCAGGGGGTTCAGGGCAGGGGGGCGGGGTGCAGTGTGTGGCAGGGGGCTCAGGGTGTGGGGTGCAGGAGGGGTGCGGGGTGCGGCAGGGGGCTTAGGGCAGGGGGTCGGGTGCAGGAGGGGTCTGGGGTGTGGCAGGGGGTTCAGGGCAGGGGGTCGGGGTGCAGGGTGTGGCAGGGACTCAGGGCAGGTGGTCGGGTGCAGGAGGGGTGCGGGGTGCAGGGTGTGGCGGGGGTTCAGGGCAGGGGATTAGGGTGCAAAAGGGCTTCAGGGGGCAGGCTCTGGTCCAGCGCGCAGTGGGGGCAGGTCAGGCTCCCTGCTGCACTGTACCGCGCCGCTCTGGAAGCGTCTGGAACCTGGGGGAGGCGGGGTACAAGGGTCTGTGTGTTGCTGTTGCTTCAGGCACCGCCTCCAGCAGCCCCATTGGCCGGGAACGGGGAACTTCAGCCAATGGCAGTTGCAGGGGGCGCTGCCTGAAGCAAGAGCAACACACAGACCCCTGTGCGCCCCCTTCCCCAAGTTCTGGATACTTCCCAGGGTGGCGCGGGGGCAGGGCGGGCAGGCAGGCAGGCAGGGAGCCTGCCCTTCCCCTGGTGCGCATCGGGCTGGAGACGCTCTAGGTAAAGTTTGGGGAGTGTGAGGGGGCCATGAGGAGCTTGCAGGCCGCAGAAAATACCCGGCCCACGGGCCGCGTGTTTGAGACCCCTGGATTACAGCATGACGGTGCAAAACTCATTGGTCCCAATGAAGGAAAATCACTGTATAAACAGGGTGTCTTGCCATGAAACTTTGGGTTTGTCCTGCCAAGACTTCCCTGGGGCATCATGTCGTGACCAACAGAACCTGGCTCCTACCTAACCATGACCAACCTAGCTGGCGACTAGATTGATCCAGACTCTGGACTGGTAACTATAACATCACCTGGCGGGGTGTGTGTGTGTGTGTGTGTGGTGATTAAATACTTATGCTAATTGTTGTATCTTTAATAAATGCGGCGTATTGCCTTTTCCCCTGAAACAGATCCCGTGTGCTTCTTAGGCCTGGTCTACACTACGACTTTAATTCGGATTTATCAGCGTTAATTCAAATTTACCCTGCACCCATCCACACAACGACGCCATTTAATTCGAAATAAAGGGCTCTTTAAATCCATTTCTGTACTCCACCCCGACGAGCGGAGTAGCGCCAAAATCGATTTTAACATTTCGAATTAGGGATAGTGTGGCCGCAATTCAATGGTATTGGCCTCCGGGAGCTATCCCACAGTGCATCATTGTGACCGCTCTGGACAGCAATCTAAACTCGGATGCACTGGCCACAAGGTTTCTGGGCAGTGCAGCCTTATTCCGTCCTCCATGGTAGGACACTTGACCACGCCATGCTTGCAGCAAGTAATCTGGTATCATTGCCTGACAAAGCCTGGCAGCGTATGGTCCCGGTGTTTGCTGGCATTCAAGCAACATCCGTTCTTTATCTTGCTGTGTAATCCTCAGGAAAGTGATATCACTCATGGTAACCTGGTTGAAATACGGGAACTTAATTAAGGGGACAGAGGTGGCCGTTCCTACTGGGTTGTTTGCCTGTGGCTGAAAATAAATCCTTCCCTGCAGTTAGCCAAGCGCAGATGGGAAATTGGCCCTGAGCTTTTCGCGTTTGGCTAGCAGGGATCTTCCCTGTTACCAGCCACGCGATGTGGGGAGGGGTACCGTGATCATCCCAGAGAATTCATGGCGGGAGGGGGGCAGTGGGGGGGGGGTTAGTTTGGTTCCTGCAGGGATCTTCCCTGATACCAGCCACGCGGTGGGGGGAGGGATAAAGCGATCATCCAGAGAATTGGATGTGGGGTGGGGTGGTTAGTTTGTTTTCTGCTGCTGCTGAATGTTAACAGAAAAACCACAGCACTCTATGGGCTTTGCTTGGTATGTGGGAAAGGAGGGCGCAGAAGCCGAAAGACAATGGCTTACTATGGCCGCATGCAAGCCGAATTCTGTTCCCCGGACCTGTGATCTCTAGCAGCAAAGCCACAGGCACTCAGTATTAAGAGGCAAAATGCGACCTTGCACAGAAATCACATGTGCTATGTAATGTGAATAGTGTTGGTCACCGTGAAAGAGTATAAGCATTGTTCTGCAAAATGTATCTTTTTAAAAAATTCTCTCTTTTTTCCCCTCCCTACAGCAGCTGCAAATTCTTCAAGCCTCCCTCCTCCATCCCGAAGGCTATCACAGATAAGGCGTCGGAAAAAGAAGACGCGAGACGAAATGTTTGCAGAAATTATGGAATCCACCCGCAGTGACAGAGCTCATCTGAATGAGTGGAAGGACACGGTTTCAAAGTATAGGAAAGAAGCCAGTGAACGTGAGGAGAGGAGAGACCAACGTGAGGAGAGGAGAGACGCTCGAGATGAGAGGTGGCAGCAGGAAGATCAGAGGAGGCAGGATGCAACGCTGGGGCTGCTGTGTGAGCAAACAGAAATGCTCCGGCGTCTGGTGGAGCTTCAGGAACGGCTGCAGGAAAACAGAGTGCCGTTACAGCTCCTGTACCCCCCTCCCCCCTCCCCATGCTCCATATCCTCCTCACCCAGACGTGTAAGAACGCGGGGGGGGGCGGGGGGAGGCTCCGTACACCTTCCCATTCCACCCCAGTGGACAGCCCAAGCAAAAGGCTGTCATTTTTTTAACCTTTTTTTAGTGTCCTTTTCCTTCCCACCGATCCTCCTCCCAAACCCCACCCGGGTTCCCTCCCTCTTTTTATAATCTATTAATAAAGAATAAATGATTTTTAAATGATAGTGACTTTATTTGGTTTGAAAGCAAGCTGGGGGAAGGGGGAGGGTGGGTTTCTTACAGAGAATGAGTCAATAAAGGGGGCGGGTTTTCATGAAGGAGAAACAAACAGATATTTCACACTGTAGCCTGGCCAGTCATGAAACTGGTTTTCAAAGCTTCTCTGATGCACAGCGCTTCCTGGTGTGCTCTTCTAATCGCCCTGGTGTCTGGCTACGCGTAATCAGCAGCCAGGCGATTTGCCTCAGCCTCCCACCCGGCCATAAAGGTCTCCCCCTTACTTTCACAGAGATTGTGGAGCACGCAGCAAGCAGAAATAACAATGGGGAGATTGGTTTGGCTGAGGTCTGAGCGAGTCAATAATGAACGCCAGCGACCTTTTAAATGGCCAAATGCACCTTCTACCACCATTCTGCACTTGCTCAGCCTGTAGCAGAACAGCTCCTGACTCCTGTCCAGGCTGCCTGTGTACGGCTTCATGAGCCATGGCATTAAGGGGTAGGCTGGGTCCCCAAGAATAACTATTGGCATTTCAACATCCCCAACGGTTATTTTCTGGTCCGGAAAGTAAGTCCCTTGCTGCAGCCCTTTAAACAGAGTAGTGTTCCTGAAGACGCGAGCGTCATGAACCCTTCCCGGCCAGCCCACGTTGATGTTGGTGAAACGTCCCTTGTGATCCACAAGTGCTTGCAGCACCATTGAAAAGTACCCCTTGCGGTTTATGTACTGGGTACCCTGGTGCTCCGGTGCCAAGATAGGGATATGGGTTCCATCTATCGCCCCACCACAGTTAGGGAATCCCATTGCAGCAAAGCCATCCACTATGGCCTGCACATTTCCCAGAGTCACTACCTTTCGTAGCAGCACCTGAGTGATTGCTTTGGCTACTTGCATGACAGCAGCCCCCACAGTAGATTTGCCCACTCTAAATTGATTCCCGACTGACCGGTAGCTGTCTGGCTTTGCAAGCTTCCACAGGGCTATCGCCACGCGCTTCTCAACTGTGAGGGCTGCTCTCATCTTGGTATTCTGGCGTTTCAGGGCAGGTGACAGCAAGTCACAAAGTTCCATGAAAGTGCCCTTATGCATGCGAAAATTCCGCAGCCACTGGGAATCATCCCACACCTGCAACACTATGCGGTCCCACCAGTCTGTGCTTATTTCCCTTGCCCAGAATCGGCGTTCCATGGATAGAACCTGCCCCATTAACAACATGATCTCCAAAGCACCGGGGCCCGCGGTTTCACAGAATTCTGTGTCCGTGTCCGTGTCCATGTCCATGTCCTCATCATGCTTGTCGCTGCGCTGCTGCCGCTGCCTCCTCGCATCGTTTTTCTGGTCCTGGCTCAGCATAAACTCCACGAGAACGCGCGAGGTGTTTACAATGTTCATGACTGCTGTCTTGAGCTGAGCGGGCTCCATGCTTGCCGTGGTATGGAGTCTGCAGTGTTCACCCAGGAAAAAAGGCGCGAAATGGTTGTCTGCCGTCCGTTGCTTTCATGCAGGGAGGGAGGGAGGGAGGGAGGAGGTGAGGCTGTACCCAGAACCACCTGCGACAATGTTTTTTGTCCCATCAGGCACTGGGATCTCAACCCAGAATTCCAATGGGCGCAGGAGACTGCGGGAACTATGGGATAGCTATGGGATAGCTACCCACAGTGCAACGCTCCAGAAATCGACGCTAACCCCGGTACTTGGACGCACACCGCCGAATTAATGTGCTTAGTGTGGCCGCATACGTTCGACTTTATACAATCTGTTTCCCAAATTCGAATTATATAAATTCGGATTAATCCCGTAGTGTAGACATACCCTTATAAGCATAACAGGGTGGGGTGCCTTACCCTTAGCAACCCTAATCATAACTCCAACTGGCCTACCTACAGGAACCCTAATGCTAGGTCAGGAAACCATACCCATAGGAATACTAAAACCAGGGCAGGGAGCCCTAGCCATGGGAACCCTAACCCTAGGTCAGAGAGTCCGAAACACAAGAACCCTAACACTAGGGAGGGGAGCCCTAGCCAGAGAAACCCTAATCCTAGCCTGGAGAGCCCAAACCGTAGGAACCCTAACACTATAGGGGGGACCCCTACTCACAGGAACCCTAATCCTAGTGTGGGAAGCCATATCCATAGGAACCCTAACCCAAACTCCAAGTGGCCTATCCATAGGAACCCTAACCCTAGGTCAGGGAGCCATATCCCCAATGGGTATGGCTCACCACCCTAGTTTGAGGGTTCTTTTCTGTAGGGATCCCCATCCTTGGGTTAGGGTTCCTCTGGGTACGGTTCCCCAGTTTAGGGCTAGGGTATCTATGGAGAGGTCACTTGGAGTTAGGATTACAGTTCCTATGAGTAGGCTACTTGGAGTTAGGGGTAGAGTTCCTATGGGTTGAGCTCCCCTCTGTATGGTTAGGGTTGGTATGGGTTGGGCTCCCCGCCTAGGATTGAAAGGGCTCTTCACCCTATTGAAAGGCCTCTCCACCCCAGGGTTAGGGTTTATATGGGTAGGGCTCCCTGCCCTAGGGTTAGCGTACCTATGGGTAGGCCACTTGGCGTTAGGGTTCGGGTTCATATGTGTAAGCCACCCCAGAGTTAGGGTAGCGCTGGTGGCATTTTACAATGCTGAGAATGAGGGTCCTATCTTTAATTTCATGGCCTCCTTCGCCACAAAGAAGATCTTTCTTTACTTTGCAGTGTAGGGTCCCAGAGACAAGCTCAGGCTGGCTCCCCCAGATCCAGAGTAACCTGCGGCCAGCACTCCGTACACCAGCATGTATTTAGCCCCATCAGGGCCGGCTCTAGGTTTTTTGCCGCCCCAAGCAAAAAAATTTTTGGCTGCCCCCCGTCCCAGCCCTGGACTCCTCGCCGCACCACCCTCCCACCCCAGCCCTGGGCTCTCCCCCACCACCCGCACCCCCCTGCCTCCCCAGCCCTGGGCTCTCACCTCCCCCACCCGCACCCCCTTGCTGCCCCAGCCCACGGCTCTCCCACACACACACCCTGCTGCCCCAGCTCTGGGTTCCTCCTACCCCCCCACCATTGCCCCACCCCCACACACACACACCTCTCCTGCTGCTCCAGCCCTGGGATCACCCACTCCACCTGCACTCTCCTTCCGCCGCAGACCTGGGTCACTGGTAACTCGCTCCCATGGCAGGTCATTCAGCAGGAATTTTAGATGTGCACAGAACACAGACAGGATTAGTTCCCACATGGTTACAGAACTGCAGTAAAGTGGATCAATTTTCAGCTTGTGTGATTGGAGGATATCTGGATGCATATTATAAGACTGTCCTAAATAAATGAGGAAAAGTTGAGGTGCCTTTATTATTCTTTTCTTCCACTCTTTCTTTCTATGGGGAATTTGCCAGTGCAATATCACTGTCTTCCTTTTAAACAAACAAACAAACAAACAAACAAACAAACAAACAAACAAAAGGCAATGGGTGCTGAAAATAGCAATTCCAGTCCTAATAACCACTGAGAAGCATTTCTTGCTCAATTTCATCCTACTTTTTCTACAGCAAGTTACAGTGGATCAGTATATTTGATTTGGGAGAAATGAAGTAACAGCTGCCCAAACTGAGCTTGAGCACTCCTGAATTTTGAGGTGTTCAAATCTGGAAGGCAGGTGCTGGGAGGGAGGTGGAGCCTGTGGCTCCGCAGGGGAGCACGGCAGCATGTATGCAGCAGCGTGTCTGGCGCTGCACGAAGCCAGACACGCTGGTCTGAGTGGCACGGTAAGGGGGTTGGGGGGTTGGAGAAGGGGTAGGAGGTTCCGGGGGGGGGGGGCAGTAAAGAGACAGGGAGCAGAGGGGGTTGGATGGGTCAGGGGTTTGGGGGGGCAGTTAGGGGACAGGCAGCAGTTGGATAGTCATGGGAGTCCCAGGGGTTTGTCAGGGGACAGGTAGGGGGTGGGGTCCTAGAGGGGATATTGGGGGGGGGGTCTCAGGAAGGGGGAAGTTGGGTACAAGGACCAGTGGGGCTTAGATAGGGGGTGGGGTCCTGGGGGGCAGTTGGGGCTGGGGTCCCGGGAGGGGGTGGTCAGGGGACAGGGAGCAGGGGGGTTGGATCGGTTGGGGTTTCTGTGGGGGGCAGTCGGAGGAAGTGGATGGGGGCAGGGTGGGGCTACCCTCCCTCCCCGTGGAGTGTCCTATTTTTTGAATGTTAAAATATGGAATCCCTACTCACAGCGCAGCTCTCCATTCACAGCACGCTACAGCATGAGGTCTCAGCTTCCTCACTCCCTCCCCCTCTTTCCCGTTGGTAGAGGCCAAGGGAATGCTGGGAAATGTAGTTCTTTCCCTGCTCCAGGGCTGGCTCTATAGGCAGGGAGCTAACCAACGAACTACAGCTCCCAGGGGCCTATTGTTGGTTCTCAGCTCCCATGCTGGATCCCTGCCGCCCCTGCAAATGGGCTGCCCCAAGCACGTGCTTCCTTTGCTGGTGCCTAGAGCCGCCCCTGGGTACGGTACACCATACAATGCTCAGAGAGGAGTAAGCAAGGTTAATTTAATTTATTACTTCCTTGCTACAAACTATGACAACATGATGTTTATGTACTGTGCACATGAGTCTCTTGAGCACAGTAGAGAGGGGAGGATGTGAGGAAACGGGTGCAGTTCCCTGATTCTCAGATGTCCAGTGCTGGTGTAACTTAAAGCTACAGGGAGGCAGTTTTAACTGACACCACTGACGTCAGGTCCCACGGCCTTGTTCCACTACACCCCTTCCTGATACACCACCTCTCTCCTCTATGGTTAGGGACTGTTTCCAGTGTAGGAGGTGGCCATGGCATCTCTGACAGCTCTCCAATGGATGAGATGCCCCCTAAACAGAGGGGATTCTCCAAGGTTAGCGTCCAGTCTCTTTAGATTCCCTTTGTGCTGTGGTGTCTAATCCCAGGCCAACGCTCAATCAGCTAAATTGAGCTAAAGGTTGTTACACCTTATCCATATGAAGAAAGATTTTGAGTTTATGTTAGACTTAAGTTAGCCTATGTTAGACAAAGCACAACCTGAACTGGACCACTTTATCCTAGCCAAGACAAAACCCAAGAGGAGAAGTAGAAGAAAAGAACTAATGCAAAAGTAATAATGCATGTATATGGGGTAGCAATAAAAATACAGAGTATGGGAACTAACACATGACCATTTTAATGACTGGAAAGAACCTCATTATAGAAACAACCATCCAAATAAAATAGTAGATCCTACTGGCTGAAATAAATTCATGGTAGTTAAAGACTCTGTAGTCTGCTTCTTTGTAATTTTTTTTCCCAAAAGAACAACCTTTGAGGATCTGGGCCTTAGTCTCTCTGTGCTTCAGTTCACCATCTGAAAAATATAGTAATAGCACTTCCCTGCCTCACGGGGATGCTGTGATGATAAACACATTAAGCATTGTGAAGTGCTCAGAGACTACAGAATTGCCGGGGGAGGAGGGAGTGTCATATAAACACCTTAGATAGAAAGCGGTGCTGTGAGAGGACAATGGTTTAATGGCAAAACATTAACAGAGAATGAGAATCGCACCACATTTAACATAATCATATTCTTCATTTTCAACTACCTGCTTAAATTAAATTCTTTGAGTAATCCTTCCACCTTGTTTTCCTCCCAAACAATCTTCACACCTTCTTTCACCTGAACTAGTGGTCAATATCTTCGGTCTTACTCTATGTTTGGAGAGTGCAGCATAAACGTACAATATTACATAACTGAATGAATAATAATAAATTAATCCAACTATGACTGGAGGAAAGAATCACATAATCCTCATGTCATATAAGAGTAGAAAGCAGAGGAAATCTGAGATCCAAACAATATTCAGTCATCTCACCTGGGATCAGAAGAAACTGCATTAAATATGTATTTGTGTTACAATATCTGAGGAAAGATGTTGTGCAACCCAGACTGTATGGGAGACAGCCGAATATGAAGGTGCTAGACCTCAAGACTGGTTGTATTGGCAAATGGCATAGAATATCATCATGTAGATTTCTGCAAAAGAAAATAACATGATACAGAGGAATGCCAACAATAATGAAAATTGATAGGGGAGCAGCTGGCAAATATAGTGAAACAGAGAAATATATAGTAAAGGATCAAAATATGGGGAGGAAAGGTTACTTACTGAAGAAAATAACTCAAAATCTAATAGAAAAGTAAACAACTTGTGAATGCAAAGGGCGAGAAATAAAGTGAGGAACAGGCAACTTATGTGAAGTAACGGAAGTAGGTGACAGCTGTCTGCTTTAGAAAACTGACCGCAATATTAAAATACCAAGTGATAATTATTTTATCACTCTAATGCTCCGGGAAGCAAGGAAGCAACGGGGGATGCAGTGGACATAATGTACTGGACTTCAGCAAGGCTTTTGACACAGTCCCATATGACATTTTGATAAGTAAGCAGGTGAAATGCAGGTTTGGCAGTACTACTATTAAGTGGATACATAATTGGTTAAACAATGGCAAACAAAGAGTAACTATTAATGGAATGATGTCAGCTTGGAAGGCGGTCTCAAGCAGAGTTCTACAGGGATCTGTTCTGGTTCCAATGTTGTTTAACGTCTTTATTAATGACCTGAAGTAGGTATAGAGAGCACAGTGGTCAAATTTGCAGATGAGACAAAGCCGGGAGATGGGGGTTTGCAAATACTTTGAAGGATAGAGATAAAATTCAAAGGGACCTTGATAAATTGGAGAATGGGGCTATAGATGACAAAATGAAATTCAACAAAGACAAATGTAAGGTGCTACACTTAGGGAAGAAAAACCAAATGCACAAATACAGAATGGGGGGAACTGACTTGGCAACAGCACTGCTGAGAAGTATCTGGGAGCTGTGGTGGATCACAGCCTCAACATGCATCAGCAATGCGATGCTGTTCCAAAAAAAAAAAGCAAATGCAATTTTCGGTTGCATTAACAGAGGCATAGCATGCAAGTCATGGGAGGTGATAGTACCGCTCTACTTAGCATGGGTTAAGCCTCAGATAGAGTATTGTGTCCAAATTTGGTCACCAATGTATAGAAAGGATGTAGAGAAACTGGAAGGATCCAAAGTTGAGTGACAAAGATGATGAAAGGGATGGAATACAAGCCATATGAGTAAAGGCTGAAGGAACTGGGTATGTTTACATTAGAAAAGAAGAGATTGGGGGGGGGAATCTGATACTTGAAAGGGTGCTATTAAAAAGATGGAGGAAAGTTGTTCTCTTTTGCAGGACAAGAGGGCAGAACAAGAGGCAATGGCTTTTAATTACAGCACAGCAGATTTAGATTAAATCTCAGGAAAAACTTCCTAATTGTAAGACCAGTAGGACAATGGAACAGACTGCCTACGGAGGTCATGGAAGCTCCTTCAATGGAGGTTTTTGAAAGGAAACTGGATAGCCATCTGTCTTGGATGGTTTAGACACAATAAATCCTGCATCTTGGCAAGGAGTTAGATTAGATGACCGTCGCGGTCCCTTTGAACCCTATGGTTCTATGACTCTATGAAGAGAAAGCACAATAAATACCCAAACCTGTTTGCTAATTTTGCTAGGTGATCATGCCCAGCAGTGATGGGAGCATAAATACACTATGCAGAAAGTTAGAGATATAGCAGATGGTTACCACTAATTGTTTAATCAATGTTGCCTTTTGCCTAATTAATGTTACTGCCTCAAATGCCAAAGTAAAGTTAAGGCTTGCAATCACAACAGTAAAGGTTTCCAAGATACCGAGTGACAAGCCTGATTAATGTTGCTCCTTTAAATGCCATGGTAAAGTTAATTACTTGCAAAGAGCAATAGTAAAACTATTAAAGTAGGAGTGGGATCTTAGTGATTATCATCATTACTCTGACCCGTTTGCCCTGTTCACCACATATAGCAATTCTGAGCATACTTTTCACTAGCATAAAGAGTAGCTATAAATAATATGACAATTAATACACAGAGATTCTTCTCAAAATAACCTAGAGCGAGGGAAAAGCCAGGATGGGGTGAAATGCTACATTATGTTGCGTTAAATCTGAAACACAGAGTACCATAAAAATGCAACACCAAACATTCCCCAGGAGGACACCCCACAGGCATATTACCTTTTAGAGGGAGAAGGGATTGTGGCACACTGAGAACTGTGTTGGAACTACAAGCTATCATTTGAAGAGTGGAGGGAGGGAACTCTGCAGTGAAGTGTCTGGGAGCAGCAGTCAGTCTGCAGCCAGCCACCCTCTAGTACAGCGGGTGAGTTGTGCCTCTCTGGTTTTAGAAGTAGTCTGCTTTGTCTCTTTTTGGTTTTGGTTCTAGTGTCTTATTGTTCTGAATTCTATGAAATGCAGTAGTGTTGCGATGCAGCATTTAGATTTTTATCTCACTTGTCTGGATGCATGCTGTGAACATATCAGGGATCACTATGAGCATCTAGTCTGACCTCTTGTATAACTACAAGCCATAGAACTTAACATAGTAACTTCACATTAGTTATACTTGCCTGAATCCAGATGACTTTAGACACCCATTCACTAATCTGCATCAGACTCTGCCTGCATGATCCCAGCCAAACAGGCAAGCATCTTGCCTCTCCTGTTTATTGAGGTTTATCATCTCTTATTTATGATTTCTGTCCGTGATTCAGCTTCTGTGGCATGACCGCCCACACGAGGTTTTGTGTTAAAGCTGTATGAGGAAAAAGATCTCTGACACAAATACACTGGAGAAGAAATACATAATACACAGTGTTTTCATCTTGAGATGAAAGCGGTGTTGTGGAGGCAAGAACTCCTGCCGGCAACACAAATTCAGATATTTCAGGTTTCAGAGTAGCAGCCGTGTTAGTCTGTATCCGCAAAAAGAAGAACAGGAGTACTTGTGGCACCTTAGAGACTAACAAATTTATTAGAGCATAAGCTTTCGTGGACTACAGCCCACTTCTTCGGATGCATATGAAGAAGTGGGCTGTGGTCCACGAAAGCTTATGCTCTAATAAATTTGTTAGTCTCTAAGGTGCCACAAGTACTCCTGTTCTTCTTTTTTCAGATATTTCAATTAATACTGATAAGAAGATACATGGAACTTGAGTAATACTTCCCCGTTTCATTCATTCATTCAAAGGGTGACTAGTGGATAGCTCGGGGAGGGAGGTGGGGTTTGTAAAACCTACATTGCTTTCCTTCTTTGGTAGGGGGCACAAATCCAGGACAGATCACTAGTGATCATAAAATTGTTGCCATCTTATAGCTGGTCAGAGGCCAGAGTGGAATGAGCTGGACAGAGGCCCACATTATAAAAGCCACCATCACAAATGGCCCTTTGCTGGAAGTGCCAGCATAAAGGGCAAGAATTAAATCATAGAATCATAGAAGATTAGAGTTGGAAGAGACCTCAGGAGGTCATCTAGACCAGCCTTTTCCATAGTGTGGGTCACGACTCAGTCCTGTCAGGCACTGGGTTGCTCTAGTCAGCACCGCTGACAGGGACATTAAAAGTCCCATCGGCGGTGCTGCCCAGCTACCTGTTCTGACACTGCTCTGCGCCCCAGAAGCTCCTTCATTTGATAGACAGCAATGTGAGAGTTATTTTGAACCCTGAGAGACGGGTGGATTTTGCCCCAGAAGGGTTTGTGTAACCATTTACATCTCTTTTCATAGAATCATAGAAGACTAGGGTTGGAAGAGACCTCAAGAGGTCAACTAGTCCAATCCCCTACTCAAAGCAGGACTAACACCAACTAAATCATCCCAGCCAGGGCTTTGTCAAGCCGGGCCTTAAAAACCTCTAAGGATGGAGATTCCACCACCTCCCTAGGTAACCCAGTCCAGTGCTTCACCATCCTCCTAGTGAAATAGTGTTTCCTAATAATCAGCCTAGACCTCCCCCACTGCAACTTAAGACCATTGCTCCTTGTTCTGTCACCTGCCACCACTGAGAACAGCCTAGCTCCATTCTCTTTGGAACCCCCCCCCTTCAGATAGTTGAAGGCTGCTATCAAATCCCCCCTCACTCTTCTCTTCTGCAGACTAAATAACTCCAGTTCCCTCATCCTCTCCTCGTAAGTCATGTGCCCCAGTCCCCTAACATTTTCGTTGCCCTCCGCTGGACTCTCTCCAATTTGTTCACATCCTTTCTGTACTGGGGGGCCCAAAACTGGACACAATACTCCAGATGTGGCCTCACCAGTGCTGAATAGAGGGGAATAATCACTTCCCTCGATCTGCTGGTCATGCTCCTACTAATGCAGCCCAATATGCCGTTAGCCTTCTTGGCTACAAGGGCACACTATTGACTCATATTCAGCTTCTCGTCCACTGTAATCCCCAGGTCCTTTTCTGCAGAACTGCCGCTTAGCCAGTCGGTCCCCAGCTTGTAGCAGTGCATGGGATTCTTCCGTTCTAAGTGCAGGACTCTGCACTTGTCCTTGTTGAACCTCATCAGATTTTTTTTGGTCCAATCCTCCAATATGTCTAGGTCACTCTGGACCCTATCCCTACTCTCCAGCATATCTACCTCTCACCCCAGCTTAGTGTCATCCGCGAACTTGCTGAGGGTGCAATCCATCCCATCATCCAGATCATTAATGAAGGTGTTGAACAAAATCGGCCCCAGGACCGACCCCTGGGACACTCTGCTTGATACCGGTTGCCAACTAGACATCGAGCCGTTGATCACTACTCATTGAGCTGATGATCTAGCCAGCTTTCTATCCACTTTATAATCCATTCATCCAATCCATACTTCTTTAACTTGCTGGCAAGAAAACTGTGGGAGACCATATCAAAAGCTGTGCTAAAGTCAAGATATATCACGTCCACCACTTTCTCCATATCCACAGAGCCAGTTATCTCATCATAGAAGGCAATCAGGTTGGTCAGGCATGACTTGCCCTTGGTGAATCCATGTTGACTGTTCCTAATCACCTTCCTCTCCTCCAAGTGCTTCAAAATAGGTTCCTTGAGGACCTGCTCCATGATTTTTCCAGTGACTAAGGTGAGGCTGACTGGTCTGTAGTTCCCTGGATTCTCCTTCTTCCCTTTTTTAAAGATGGGCACTATATTTGCCTTTTTCCAATCGTCCAGGACCTCCCCCTATCACCAAGAGTTTTCAAAGATAATGGCCAATGGCTCTGTAATTACATCAGTCAACTCCCTCAGCAGCCTTGGATGCATTAGATCCAGCCCCATGGTCTTGTGCATGTTCAACTTTTCTAAATAGTCCTTAACCTGTTCTTTCACCACTGAGGGCTGCTCACCTCCTCCCCATACTGTGCTGCCCAGTGCAGCAGTTTGGGAGCTGACTTTGTCTGTGAAGACCAAGGCAAAAAAAGCATTGAGTATTTCAGCTTTTTCTACATCATCACTAAGTTGCCTCCCCCATTCAGTAAGGATCCCACACTTTCCCTGACCTTGTTGCTAACATAACTGTAGAAACCCTTCTTGTTACCCTTCACATCCCTTGCTAGCTGCAATTCGAGTTGTGCTTTGGCCTTCCTGATATAAAAATAAGGCTTCTTTAAAATACAGCCAGCTCTCCTGGACTCCTTTGCCCCTCATATTAGCCTCCCAGGGGATCCTGTCCATCAGTTTCCTGAGGGAGTCAAAGTCTGCTTTTCTGAAGTCCAGGGTCCGTATTCTGCTGCTCTCCTTTCTTCCTTTAGTCGGGATCCTGAACTCGACCATCTCATGGTCACTGCTGCCCAGGTTGCCAGCCACTTCTACTTCCCCTACCAATTCTTCCCTGTTTGTGAACAGCGGGTTAAGAAGAGCATGGCCCCTAGTTGGCACACAGTAACTCTTAAGGCTCCAGAACAGGACTGAGGCATGTCAGTAGGGTACTGTGGGGAAAGCTTAGCCCTGCTGCTGTGCCCATTTTGTGGATCAAAGGAGCTCTGTCTCCCATACTATCAAACCTGGTACCTGCCCTAAGCACTACAAACAAGAGTTAAAGGATGAACAGTGAGAAGCTGATTTTACATTATTTGCATCAGTGCACAGTTGCACCCCTGTATATAACAGCAGGAATGGGCCCAAAGATAGTACGTATATTTCCTTTATTCTGATTCATATCTAACCATCGTTTTCTTAACTGTCAAATGAAAAGGCACACAAGTAGGGAAATCTATATTCCCCAGATAAAAGTGAAGTTGCACTATATTCTGTTATTAAAAGAACTTTCTTCATTCATAGCACTACAGAACTTGAATTTTAACTCATTTGTTTCCTGGTGGAAAAGAATAAGTATTTTTAATGAACACTTTATTATCTATATAATTTTAGTATAGACAGTCAAATTCAAAGGCAATCCAAGTTACATAGATTTGATTCACTCAGCACTATGTCAGCATCAATTCTAACCCAGGCAAGGAGTCCATACACTTACAGGCTGTGCAAGACACTAGCAACACCTGCTCTGTTTGGAGGCCATTGTCTTACTGATGCCACTTGGAATGTCAGGAACTAGCCAGGATCAGCTAAAGAACTTGCTGATTTAGCCTATTCATCTTCCATGCAGCTTCAATATGCTATAGATAAGATTCCCCCAAAGCAACTTAAAGTTGCCTACCCCATGCAGAACTCCAGGGAGCGAGGTGGGGCCAACACCATTCGCCCTTTCCCAAGACTGAGTCCATGCTGGGCTGCAGTCCTATGAGCGTAGCTGTATCATTAAGAATGGATCCGAATAAATTAGAGCCACCCAGAAACTTTCCAAACTTCCAATCCTGAACTCAGCAGCTTTCTGATATTTCTGAAGCAATTACACAGTGTGTGTCCGTGTGTGTGTGCGCGCACGCGTGCGCACAGGTGTGCATCTGCACACAGCTGTATCTGAGGGTGGCATTCCCTATTATTATAATAGGAGTTCCCTATTATTATTAATGTGGGGCACCTCTGCTCTTCTTCTTGTCTCCAGAAGGCCAGAGAAAACCTGTTCACACAGAATTTTAGACCAAAATCTAACAATCTCAGCCTGTTCTTCTGAGATTTCCAACCAAATTTTGAAGTCAAGTGGGCTGAGTAAGCTTCAGACAAACATCTCACTTAGTTGGTTCTTAAACATGTAAGCAGGGTCTGAATGAGTTCTCTCCTGACATCTAGTGATGAACCAGGAGAAAAGGACTTCAAGAGCAGACCATACCTGAAGGGACACATCTACTCTGCCTAAGTGTTCAGCAGGTAGAGCTGCTTTTCCCAAGTAATCAACTGTGGCTGTTTTGAGTTAAAATACACATGAGTATCGAATGCAGGGATAACAATGTTGCTACACTTATTGTATGAGTAAAGGGCAGCAGAACGGTACTTAGCATGCCCTGTTTGAGGGGGCCACCCTAAACTGACCATCGCTTGCTAAGCAAGGGGTGCAGATGCCAAATCCCAGGGAAAGTCAGAGTGGGTGGGGACAGGAATTCATACCTGGTGGTGTGGACTCTGCTTAAAGAGTCCTAGGCATCCTTTGACCCCTGCACCTGACCTTCCTGCTCTCTTCCTCTCCCCTCCCCTCCAGTGTTTAAAGCTGAGTGGACTCAATTGAGAAAGTAATCACTAGAGCTGAAATCAGTGTTGAGCAGGTCTAGGGGTTAAGCCTCAGACCTGGTGTGGGGACAGAGTTGCCGTGACAGACAGCAAAGAGGCAGCAGCAGCAGAGAGGTTTCTCATGACCCAGTGAAATCACTAGGAGCTGGGCTAAGTGGTGGAACCTCGGACCGTGGCATTGCGCAGCAAGCAGCAGCGAAGTGGCCGCAAGTAGCCGGCAGTGGTGGAGATAGCAGCAGCAGGGAGCCAGTTGCAGAGGCAGTGACAGCAGTAGAGGCATTGCTTGACACTCGTCCCCCTTTTCCAGGGATGGGAGGTGAACCCATGTGAATGCATCTCTGAATGCTGGGTCTTCACTGACCAAGGACAGCCAGCTGTGGATGGGGTGGGATGGAGGGAAAGGTGAGTGGCGTGTTACAGGGACATTCGTTCATTGGACTTTCACAAGGTGGGAAACTGAGGCAGAGGACACTGTCCAGTGTACTGTGGGGTGGGTGTTTGCTTATGGTTACATGCTTTTGTATCCTGGTTGTGGTGTTTTCCCAAATTAATGCTGGGTTCCCTTTCCCTTTTAATAAACGTTTTCTTTTGTTATACCCAGACTTAGTCCTTGCGAGAGGGGAAGTATTGCCTCTTAAGAGGCACCCAGGGTGGTTTTGATCTTTCCCAGATTACTGGGTGAGGGCTTGAGCCGGTCTGTTTTATACAGTTAAAAGGAACCCCTAGATATTGAACCTGGCCCTTGTTGCTGCTGACGCCACCTGACAGAAGGGTTACAAATGAACTACATCTGAACTGCTCCAGAGTCCCTCTGCAATAATTGCCTTTCTGTGCTTCCTAGTTAAATGGCCAGCGTGGGGGAGGATGGAGAGCACTGTTAGGCTGGCCTCGATGAGATTAAATCTCTGGCCGCCCTGAATGCTAATGCATTGTCCACCGAGAGCTGACCCTGGCTGCCCAGCCAAGTGCTGAGTCGTGATTACATTAATCTGTCTGGATCTCCTGCTGACAGCAAGCAGAGCAGCATGACACCAGCGATCAATGATGCGAGCGGTTTAAGCACCAATGGCAGTAGAGACTTTCTTCTATCTTGGGACACTAAGGGCCAGATCCTCAGCTGGTGTAAATCAGCATAGTTCCGTTGACTTGGTCCTCACTATCTTGAGCAGCCTAGACTAAAGGCATATTCAAAAATCTGAAACTTGAAACCAGTGCATAAATTAAACACAAGGTTACACCCCAATCATACCATGGGCTAAATTGTGCCTTATAGCCCTGGCCTAGGGGAGGTGATTCAGCCACGGTCTCCTAGAGCACCCCAGTGCGTACAGGATGCACCATCACCAGGCTGCCCTGATCCACTCCACTGGCCTGCTGCCAGAGCAGGGCCGGCTCCAGCATTTCTGCCGCCCCAAGCAAAAAAAAAAAAAAAAAGCCGTGATTGGCAGCGGCAGTTCAGCGGCAGGTCCTTCGCTCCTAGAGGGAGTGAGGGACCTGCCGCCCCCAAATTGCCGCAGGTGCCGCTCCTCTCCCTTGGCCACCCCAAGCACCTGCTTGTTAAGCTGGTGTCTGGAGCCTATGCCAGTGAAGGATGTAGGGTTGATCAAATGTATGAAGACTGTGTTTGAGCTGGTTATTGGGATAGTTACTGTATGGTTACAGTGGCTAATTGGGATGTTTACCATATGCATATGTTGGAATAGCTGAATAGAAATGCTGCTGGGAAACAAGCAGGAAGACAATACAATAGCTTCATAATCAATCTTCTGGTAATACAGGAAGGGTCCTTAGGTGACACTGCCTGAGCTATTAGCTGGGAAGATGCGACTTCAGGCTCCAGCCAAAGTTCCACAGCTGTTTTGCCAAGAGTGGGGACAGATCAAAAGGACTGTAACAGTTAGAAACTCAGCCTCTACCCAAGGGATGGGGGCAGCTGTCAGCGAGATGTTCGCAAGGGAACAGACTGGCACTTGCAGACAGGGTTTGAAAAGTTGTGCCTTTCTAAGCTTCCAGTAGAGGGGTAAGCCTTAGGTAAGATAGACATCCACGTAAACCTTGTATTGTTTTAAAAATATTTTTCTCTTATGTTATACTTTATTCCTGCTCTTAAGATTAAGATTGGTCTAAGAAAGCTGTCTGGTCACCTTGAGAATTAGTCTGAAATCCACAAAACGAAATTCATTAAAGACCAATTTTCCTTTGGAAGGAAAAAATCAAATGCACAACTACAGAATGGGGAAGTGCTGGTAGTACTGCCGGAAAAGATCTGGGTGTTATAGTGGATCACAAATTGAATATGAGTCATCAATGTGCTGCAGTTGCTAAAAAGGCTAATATTCTGGGGTGTATTAACAGGAGTGTTGTATGTAAGGCACAGGATGTAACTGTCCCACTGTACTGGGCACTGATGAGGCCTCAGCTGCAGTATATGTCAAGTTCTCAGCATCACCCTTTAGGAAAGATGTGGACAAATTGGAGAGAGTCCAGAGAAAAGCAACAAAAATGATTAAAGGGCTAGAAAACCTGACCTACAAGGGAAGATTACAAAAATTGGGCATGTTTAGTCTTGAGAGAAGAAGACTGAGGGGGACCTGCTATCGGACTTCAAATATGTTAAGGGCTGTTATAAAGAGGACCGCAATCAATTGTTCTCCATGTCCACTGGAGGGTGGACATGAAGTAATAGACTTAATCTGCAACAAGGGATATTTTAAGTTAGATGCTAGTGTCACCCACACACCTCCTGGGTGTGGTGGTCTGTCCCATCTAGTGGCACGAGACCACTTAAAGAGAAAGAGTTAAATGAGTCTGCTTTATAGCTTTAGCTAACAGGCAGTTGGCTTTTAGCTCATGCAGTAGAGGCTCATGCACTAAGCTCCAGAGATCCCTGGTTCAATCCTGTCCGCCGCCGACCGGGGTCTGTTGGTGTTACACTAGGAAAATCTTTCTGCCTATAAAAGTAGTTAAGCTCTAGAACAGGCTTCCAAGGGAGCTTATGGAATCCCCATCACTGGTGGATTTAGGAACAGGTTGGACAAACACCTGTCAGGAATGATCTAGGTTTACTTGGTCCTGCCTCAGCACAGGGGGCTGGATTTGATGACTTCTCAAGGTCAATTCCAGCCCTACATTTCTATGATTCTATAATTAACCATTGGTCACAAGCTCCTAAAGGGAAAAACTGCAGATATGTGATGGATCCGTGTAGCAATCGTAATTCGTACACAAGGCATTGTAGTCTTGGACCCAGTCATAGAGTAGGAGAATCGCATGATTCCAACTAAGAGAGTAGAAAGCATGAGGCCTGTCATCTGGGTGGGGTGTTCTCAGAAAGATCAGAGGAGGAGTCAGAGGTGCAGCTAGACCTGTAACAGTGAGATTCCTTTTGGGGGTAACTAACACCCAGGGCTGATTATTACATATTTATATTATGTTAGTGCCCAAAGACCCCAATCAGTCTTGCCAGCCCCCTGTGCTGGGTGCTGTACAAACGTAGAAAGAGGCAATCCCTGCCCTGGAGGGTCCACTATCTGAAGAATGCGGCCATACTGTGGGGAGAGAGATGTTAAGGCCTACACTGTGCCGTACCCCCGCACAGGTGTACAAAATAGCCTCCCCCACTTGTACACCTATGCTGGGGCCGAGCACAACTGCAGTTGTTGGCACAAGAGGTGTGGGAGTCTAGTGCTCCTAAAGATTAGTTATCCCAAGAGAATTGGGAGGAGGCGGCAGGCGTGACTCCATCCACCCTCTTCTGCACTGACCAGCACTGCTCTCCAGCCATGGTGGAGACTGCTAACTGCCCCCTCTGAAGGGGCAACACACTTGTAGCCACACTCAGCCATTTTGCACAGCTCTGTGAAACAGTTTGAACCTACTCCCAAAATAACCAACTCCCGTCACTCTGATTGACTCACTCTGCAGGATCAGCCAAGGGATTAGTGGAAAGGTTGGTGAGACTGGTTTTTGGGACACACCCTAAATTTAACAGCCTTATTTTACATAGAAAGTAGGTAAGTGTGAGGTGAGAGGAACGGCCAGCGACAGGGTCAAGGCTGATTGCCCACTCTAGCGCTTCGAGTGCAGAAGGCGGGGGCCCGCAAGGACTCTAAAAATTAATACCGGCCACTCCAGGCTTGTATTAAACTCCCAAGGTTACAACTTCTCTCTGACCTTGGATTGGTAGATGCTGCCACCATTCATTTGGGTGGACCCCTTTGAGAGCCCAGGAAGGTGCACTTGGAAATTCTTTCAAGCCCTTTCACTCCCCCTCAAGGGAAGAGCTGAGAAAGAAAAAAAAAAAGGAAATCAGCTGTTGCCACCAGCTAATTAAACAACATGCGCACAAACTTCTTAAGACACAAAAATCCGATTTTGTTCTTAAAAAAGGTAATTTTTTTAAATAAAAAAGAGAAAGAAAATACATCTGGGAACTCAATCTATTGCTAGATTTTTTTTTAAAAGAGCAACTACAAGGATTAAGCAACAAGAATAACTTTCTTGCGGTCCAGCTTAAAGGTTACAAGCAAAACAAAAGTATTTGGGGTTACCACAGAGGAGTCCACAAGCCATAAAGAAATAAAAAGAGATAAACTTAATTGCATTTTCCTAGACATTTCCTGACCTACTTACATATCTGGGGTTTTAGAGGAGTAGTTTCTAGGTATGATATTGATGATTTTTCATGCCTGGCCCAAGCTTCTTACAACATAACTTTCTCATGGTTGTCTCTCTCAGAGAACAACCACACACAGACAAAAGGGGAGTCATTTTTTCAATTTTAAAAAGTTCTAGCCTTCCCATTGGCTCTTTTGGCCGGGTGTCCACTCACTTCCTTTTACCTATGTATAGCAGTGAGACTTTTTAACCCTTTACAGGTAGAGCAATTAGAGAACATCTACTAAGAGGGATTTTATAGCTTCTGTCTGGCTGGATGTCCATAAAAGGGAGCTACCCCATGCCCCTTCATTTATCACAGACAGGAAAATACCTATCAAATCAAAAAGTAAGATGGTAGTTATGCCTGTACTTTTCTATGGCTTCAAATGCTGGGCCCTGAGGAAGAGACAGGAGCGGATCTTGAATGCAACGGAAATGAAAATGTTAGGAAGGACGCTTGGAGTTACTATGGGTACGTCTATACTTACCTCCAGGTTCGGCGGTAAGCAATCGATCTTCTGGGATCGATTTATCGCGTCTTGTCTAGACGCGATAAATCGATCCCGGAAGTGCTCGCTGTCGACGCCGGTACTCCTGCTCCGCGAGAGGAGTGAACGGAGTCGACAGGGGAGCCTGCCTGCCGCGTCTGGACCCACGGTAAGTTCGAACTAAGGTACTTCGACTTCAGCTACATTATTCATGTAGCTGAAGTTGCATATCTTAGTTCGAAGTGGGGGGTTAGTGTGGACCAGGCCTAAGATGGACCATGCTTGAAAAGAACAAATTAGGGGAAGTGCGAAGGTGGTACCAATTATAGAAAAGCTGAGTGACTCCAGGGTTAAGTGGCTTGAGCATGTGAAAAAAAGATTGGAAGAATATACAGGAAGCAGGGGGTTAGAAGACCCAAATCTAGATGGATGGACATCATACAAAAGGAGTTGATTAGATGTGGAGTTTCCAAGGAACTGCTTCAAGACACATTGGAATAGAGAAGGATTTGACGAGCCAACCCCATATAGGTGGGACTACAGCTAGAAGAAGTACAAGTAGATTTTACATAGGAAGTGCAAAATCATAGGAAGTGGAAAGAAGAGGCCTCTCTAAGTCTCCCAGCCTTTTGCTGCAGGAGTTGAACCCAGCCGCTCATGCTGGCTACAGAGTAAATTCATATCAGAGTCAGGATTAGAATGCAGGAGTACCTTTTTCAGGGTCCTGTTCCTAGTCCTTCCTTCCTCAAACTATTGAGCTTCCCTTCTGTATGGGCAGAGGTCACATTGGCTACAACCCAGCTGTATGCAGCCAGCTGGTACTAGGGTGCCCAGACAGCAAATGTGAAAAATCGGGACGGGGGTGGGGGGTAATAGGAACCTATGTAAGAAAAAGACCCAAAAATCAGGACTGTCCCTATAAAATCAGGACATCTGGTCACCCTAGCTGGTACAAAGTCTGCAAAAGTGCTATGGCCATCAATGACAGACTGTGTCCCCTACCCTCTTACAGCTGCAGAATGATTTGGGATGAAATTCTGGCCCCACTGAAATCAATGGCAAAACTCCTATTGACTTCAGTGGGATCAGGATCTCATCCCTGGTGTCTTCCTAAAAATAAAGTGAGTGGTATTCCTGGTTTCTATGGACCTGAAAGGCCTGCCCATTAATGGCCTGAAGCAATGACCATTGGAGATAATGGAAAGACTCCCAGTGACTTCAGTAAGATTTGGATAAGGTTCCCCTCAGAATCTTGTCTGAAAGTCACCAGTGCTGTGTTAGGATACGATTATATTGAAATGTCTAGAACATCTTCACTGTAACTTAACAGCATCCAGAGCAAATGTATGTGCAATCAAACTGTCAGCTACCTACAAACCTATTTGGTTCCTTTGTTTCATGAAAGAATGATAACTAATTTAATAGAAGCAAAAGCTATTGTACACTTGTTTGTTACGTTATGCACACGAGATTTGTGGCAGCTGTTTATCTAGAGAGCTAATTGCTAATGATGACAAACCAAACCAAAAATCAATACAAATTAATTTAGCAGGAAGAATTTGCCTCACCTCACTTTCCTGTATTGATAAATAACCAACCATGCGCAAGCTGAAGGGCCCTATTATATAATGAAACTGCAAGGCAGTCAAGAACTGCTTTCAATAAATTACACCAGGTTTGCTTCAAATGTAGTAAATGTAATTTCACCCTTTATTCCTCCCTGACAGTATAATATCATTTATTCACATTGATCACTGGAGATCAGGAGGTGACACTACAATGTGCCTCTGACATTTCAACTCAGGCTTATTAACTTTCGCTTCCTTCATTTTACCCAATGTTCTTTGGGTGGAAACTGATTTATCACCCTGGCTTATTTTGATAAATTGGTTCTTTATTTCCAGTCATTTCATTTAATTTCTTTCTCACACATCTTTAAATGCCATAATTGCTTCCTAGACATCACTAGACCATTCTTTTCTGTTTCCTACCAATACACAACTAAGAAGGCAGTTACAATTTATATTTATATACTCAATTTTGATAATTTATTAGAGAAATTATTAGGCAATTTGCAGTTTTTATTAGCCACAAGAGACTGAAACACAGAGGGGTTGAAAATGAAATAACAAGCCCAGAGATTTAAAAGCATTTATTTTTTCTCTCCTATAGTCATCAGGTTCTGGTTCTCTTTGGACGATTGCTCACTCCTGTGACAGCTTATTGCCACTAGCCTCATAGAACATTGCAGCTGCGGGGGCCACTCTAACCTGCCATTTTCTAGTATAAATCAGAGGCACACTACAATTCTCTGGCCATAAAATCCTAAACAAACAGCGCAGTAATTCCCAACCCTTCACAACAAGCTTCAGAGCAGGGTGAATTCCCGATCCATTGAACTCATGGCACAACTCGCATTGAACTTAATGGGGTTGGAAATTCACTCCACATGGAAAGTCAGCCCACAGGGAGTGTTTTCATCTGATTTCATTTTACTCATATGGACAAGTCACAAATATTGTTAATTTCCCTTCTACAATATCCATTTAATCCCTGCTTCTCATTCTTCATAGGTTCTGTCGTAGGGCAGGTCTAAGTCGATATAACTTACGTCACTGAAGGGTGTGAAAAAGCCACCCCCTAAGTGATGCAAGTTACAGTGACCTAAGTGCTGTCCACACTGGTGCTATGTCAGCAAGAGTCGCTCTCCTGCAGACCTATCTTCCACCTCTCACAGAGGTGGAATAATTATGCCGACGGGAGGGCTCTGTCCTATCAGCATAATGCGTCTTCACTTCAGCTGCGCTGCTGTAGAGCTTCTAGTGTAAACTAGCCCTAAATAAAAACACTCTGCTCTTATATAGTTTTTCATTCATGGATCTCAAAGCACTGTAAAAGGAGGCCAGTATCATTAGATTCATTTTACAAATAGTGAAACAGAAAGTGATTTATCCCCATAATATATGGCAGACCCTGAACTAGAACCCAGGAGTGCAGTTTTCTAAGCTAGGGCTCTATTTATTAAGCCACACTGCCTACTAGCAAACCCATGCTACTCACTAACAGGAAGGTTAATAAATGAAGCTTGCCCTTCAATGTTATATAGTAATGATTTTATAACTGGGCAGGATAGTGAAACTACAGTATGTTTCAAGAAGAAGAACAGGAGTACTTGTGGCACCTTAAGTACTCCTGTTCTTCTTTTTGCGGATACAGACTAACACGGCTGCTACTCTGAAACCTGTCAGTATGTTTCAAGTATCAAACTATCAATCAATATGATTTACTAGGACCAGGCGAGGGTTTTTATTCTGATAAATGTTAAGAGAAAAATAAAACTGAAACACATATTATTTATATTTTCTAAATTTTAATCAGTTTCTGAAGAAAAAAGTGCTTCCATGCATTTGTGCATGCACACACAGAGAATACAGAATATATGAACTCTGCTCATGATTTTTCTAATTGTATATCACTTTTCCTAGTTCCAGTGTTTTTCATCACTGAATCCAGCACAGAAACCAGAAATCAATCAATAAAGTAAGCTTCCAGCAGCAGACACTTGCTCATACCAGACTGGTATGCACTATTACACAGCACTGTGTCATCTGAGTCTATAGCACTGTTCTTCAAAGGCACAAATATAAAGCACATTGTGGGACATCATCCCAGAATGAGAGGAATAAAGAATTACCAATGGAGATAGTTTCAGAAGCTGAAGGATTTATGTTCCCTTCATAATCTAAGATTCACAGTTCAGGACTTTAGATGTTAAAGGTAAACTGAAAGGGACTAGATGGCTGCAGGGATTGGTTAGAGATATGGATCTTTTTGCCTCTTGGTTACTAGGCTGTACACTGCTTAGGTAGGTTGGTATGTATCAGTTACTTTCTGATGACTGTGTGCTGATATCTGATTCCCTAGGATTCAAAATGTGGTGCTCTCAATCCAATTCTCGTAAGCCACAGAGTGGAAACCAAAACTCGCACCCGTGATGCCACAAACTGGTTTGGAATGAAGACTATACCATGCATGAGAAAGGGACAAAATTCCAGCCATTCCTCTAGCAAACCTACATTTGTGCAAATGCAAACTTGCTCACACACATGTGCACCGGGGTTATATTATGCAGGTAAATATACCTGCACACCCACATCAACATTTTTAACACGCGTGTATATGAACATAGAAGAATTTAGACTTGCAAAAGGACAAATGAGTTTTGCAGGTGAAAATTCTAGCACTGGTGCACGCAAAGTGCAAGTGTATGTAGGAGTGGGTGCAATTTTGCAGGTGCACAAGGGGAATCTGGGTAGATACTTGGCTAGAAATGTGGCCCTTTAAGTAATCATCATTAGGGTTCTGAGTTAACACCCTCTTTAGATGAATGCCTATCCATCCACATGTATCGTTACATGGATAATCCCCATCACCAGTAGAACCTGAACATCTCACAATCAATGAAAAGTAAAAAAAACCCAAGAATATTACACTCCCTTCCTTCCTTGTCAGGTTTGGAAAAAATAGCAGGGCTGGCTAAATACATAGACATTAAAGGTCCATGCTTATTTCCCCAGCACCTGGAGTTGAGCGGTGGCATTAGACTCCAGCTTTCATGTTAAAAAGGTATGTTTACAGAGTTATAGTTGCAACGAATCCTTTCAAGATGTGACGCAAGATAGAGCAATGTGTGTCTAAATTTGCAGAGAGACTAAGCAGCAGCTCTGAGAGGCGTGAGCTGCCCCATTCATCTAACAGGGCTATTAATCCTGAACCCTACTGCTTCCGGGGGCCCCATCAACACCATCCCAGCAGGTGAATCTAGCTGGGAACCCTGTCTGTAGTCTCCTCCTCATGACTCAGCAGGCTTTGTATTGGGACAGCTAACATCCACACAGAGATAAGTGGAGGCTGAGCTGACTTTTGCATTGAATGCTGTGATGATGGTGATCATTTTAGTCTTTTGCAGGGGACAAATTCCATAGTGTGTACCTTGCTCCTGGAAAAATTCTCTCTCCAGGAGCCATGACGCATGAGCCTCCACATTCTGGGGGAGGTCATGTAGCAGCGGGAAAGCCAATCTCCCAGGTAGCCAGGGCCAATGCCAGTGTAGAGTGGAACATGAGGGGGATGTGTTTCCAACAAGCTGTGTTGCTAAGCAGAAAAGATGCTGTGTTTTGTATCAGCTGGAGCTTTCTCGGTTGTGTGGCTTCGTCCCTAGAGTGGCAATAATCCAGACTGCAGGTCACAAAGGACATCAGATCGGGGAGACTGGAATTTTAGGAAAATAAATGCTGATCATAATTACAGGACATTTTATTTAAAGGAATCTAGGGCAGAAGAATGATGTGTCTGCCCTACAAGCTAGACTGAGACTGATTTCCTGGTATAGCACCTTATTATTTATTTGAGGCTGATCAATACTTCTGCTGAAAAAGTATCATTACAATGCACAAGGTTATTTGATGATGTCCTAGTAACAGCCACACAACTTCTATACTGCAATGGGGGATAGAAAACGAAGATAATTTGGGTCAGGTAGATTTACAAACTGCTTCAGGGCTACCTGTGAGCTACAATATGAGCAATTTTGCCCTACATCCGGGCTAATCTTTACAGATCCCAGTCCAAGATAAGTTTATCCCCTGGAACAGCGTTTAATCCAAGTATTGCTGAATAGCTTTGGGTGCACATTTTTATACTGATTCAGGCTCTTTCATACAACATGACCAGTAGGAATTCCAGACAAAAGAATTTAAAAAATATAATAATAATGGCAAGACCGTAGACAAGGCTAAACAACTGAGGAAGCACGTGCCAGAGTCTGTTTCTGAATCTCAGCATCTAAAGGTGTAAAAGCCCTAATAGATCATCTAGTCACTCCCTTCAGGATGGGATGGTTTCCCTTCTGTGCTTGCAGCACGCACAATGGAGCCACAATCCCACTGGGCGCTACAGTCATACAAAGCTTTCCTACTATTACTTACCAATGCAGGATTGTTCCGCACCATATGTTGTCCAGAGGTTTGTCCAGTCTGGTTTCAGGAAGTGGGGCTCCTTGGGAGACAGCTTCATAGCTCTCACTGCCAGAATGCCATCTCCCTGGTATGAAGCTACATTTCCCCTTTTCTGTCATTTCATCCCCTTGCTCCTAGCTATCCCCGGTGCTTGTCCCTAAGGGTGAGGCTGTGCATTACACACACAACCCAGCATCGGGGTCATATAGAGAGCAGGACAGTGCACAGAGACATCATGCCTCAGCTGGTCCCAGGAACAGGGCATCTACTTGCGCATTCCCAGAACACAGGACGCTGTGGTACTTCCAGGAATGGTATAGGCCTGCCAGCATGCCCCTGCCCCTGAAGGTGTGACCTCGCATGTACAATGGTGCATGCAAGGTCACACTGGCGAGGGGCAAGGCATTCTTAAAATGGCATCTTCTGTCCGATACCAGACATAACCACGTCCGTTTCTGCCTCAGTCCCAGACAGGGGAAAAACCTTAGAAAATCCTTAAAACCAGACAAATGGCCCACCAAGGCAGGGAAGGGGAATTTACTACACCCCTATAGAAGATGCAGCCTGCTCTCCGGTGCACCCCTGCCTCGTGTGCAGGGGCTATGATTCTCGGTGCCCCTTGTGCAGGCTGCACAAATCAGACTACATGGCCATAGCCATCCCTTTTGGCCTTCAGATCTCTGACAGTGTTGGGGGAGGTGAGAAAGTATCCATACTCCCTCGCCCCACCGCATGGCCATGAAGAGCAAGGCACAACATAATCATAAATAATTTCCCACCATGCTTTGTGTTTAACACCTTTCAAATATTCATAGTGTCATGTCCACAACTGAGGTGCTGCTTTGCCCACCAAGGTGTACAGGGCCAGGTCTTCAGCTGGTGTAAATCAGCAGAGCTCCCTCAGTTTACACAAGCCGATGTAGCTCTTTTCATCTCTCCTTTTAAGTGCAGATGGGTGAACACTGGAAAACGATGCCCTGTACTTATTCATGCAAATGTTTGGATGATCCACTTTGATTGCATTCATACCCCAGTTAGCTTCGCAAATATCCTAGCGGATGTATTTGCAGGCACCAAAACAGGGCATGTTTTCACCAGAAACAGATTTCAGATTCATAATCCCAAACATCCACTCTGAAAGACATATTGCAAGAGGTTCCCTCATCAAGTCAGAACTGGAACTTGCCCTAATTTGGGCAGTGGAGTAATTGCTTGGGCCAATTTTGAGTGAACAAGAAAGTTCCCTTTAAATTGGTAGATTGTTTCTCATTCATCTCTCCGAATTTCATGGATGGCACTTTTCTACCTGGTTATATCTACCTCTTTTCCCCCCTCATCCTCCCTTTCCTTATGCAGCAAATCCAACTTCAAATGTTCAAAAGTCATGAGTCAGGCCCCCCCAAATCATGAGATTGACTTAAAAATCACAAGATTTTAAAAAATTATAAACTTGGCATTCTTTTTATTTGCCTTCTGATTTTTTAATCTTTAGGGTGCATTTAGGTCATGATTTTAGGCTTTTCTCTGCAACCATGAGGGCCAGCAACTTTCATTTTGTTTTAAAAAAATAAGGAAGCTGATATTTTCATCTAATCACAGGATTCCAGGAACTGAGGCTTTAAGAAATGCACCAAATATCACAAGACTCGTAATAACATTGCGAGAGTTGACAATACTGCTTCTGGTTTCTTCTGTTTTTTCTTTCTCCTTTTTAACCTTTTTGTATCTAGCAAACCCACTTGGCATTGGCTGAACACTGAACAGACAGACACGGAATGCTGTTGAAAATCCTACTCTTCTTTCACTAGAGATGGTTGGAAATGTATTGACTAGACTTTTTTTTTGGTTGAAAAATGCTGATTCATCTAAATCTGTTTGCAAATCAGAATCCGTTTCCACAAATCTCTGAACTCAAAAAAATCTTGAACAAAAATAAGTTTAAAAATTGTTGAAATGTTTCATTTTGACAAAAACAATCCCATTTTCCAATTCAAAATGGCTTTTCATTTAGAAGTTTAAGCTAATTAGACTAAAAAGTTAAAGAGAAAGAAAGGTTGAAATAAAAATGAAACATTTCTAAATTTCTGAAACAAAATGTTTCAATTGACCCTGAGCAACAACAACGACAACAAAATGTTTTTTAGGTTCATAAATACTGTCAAGATTTTGACTTTTCATTCAGATTTGAAACATGAAAAAATGTCAAACTCTTGAAAATATTCAAGGGACGGTCAAACCGGTTTCAGCCCAGCTCTTATGATCACAAATAGGTGAAGTTTGGGATAAGCAGAGAGCAATTCCTGCCACCAGAAGATTTCCCTATATTCAGAAAAGGAAATAAATACAGCAATAATTGTGTGATATTCTTCCCAAATGTTGACTTTTTAATAGCAACTAGCATATTTCATAGGGATGTGCGCAAAGACTGATTAGTTCACATCTGCAGACTGCACTAGAAACTTAAAGTGACATCGAGGTGATAAGTGTTGTCTTTCCCCCAGTTAATTTAGTGTTGACACATGTAGTTTCCCACTGAGAGCTGCAGTTGCTTCCCTGTCAAACCATTTCACACTGTGACCCCTGATACCATGCTTACACAGGTTTCAGAGTAACAGCCGTGTTAGTCTGTATCCGCAAAAAGAAGAACAGGAGTACTTGTGGCACCTTAGAGACTAACAAATTTATTAGAGCATAAGCTTTCGTGGACTACAGCCCACTTCTTCGGATGCATTCTTCGGAAGTGGGCTGTAGTCCACGAAAGCTTATGCTCTAATAAATTTGTTAGTCTCTAAGGTGCCACAAGTACTCCTGTTCTTCTTCATGCTTACACAGTCTTTATCCAGCCAGAGTTTGCCAGCCCCTACAGTTCCTCATATCTCCTTGCCAATTTCTGGAAATGGGCCATTTTCATTACCACTACAAACAGTTCTTTTTTTCTCTTCTGCTGATAAAAGCTCACCTTAACTGATCACTCTCCTTATAGTGTGTATGGTAACACCCATTGTTTCATGTTCTCTCTGTGTGTGTGTGTATATATATATATATATATATATATATATATATATACATATACACTTCTTTTTGCGGATACAGACTAACACGGCTGCTACTCCGAAAACTGCACTTTGTGAATCATGTTGCTTATCTCACTTACTGACACTGTACTTGCTCCATTCAGCACCTCTGAACCAACCTCTCTTTGTTGCTCCTGCAGGTCAGACTTCCCAGACACCTGAACAAAATGCTGTCTGCAGCTTTCAGGGTTCATGGCTGGCTTCAGTCTGGAAAAGGCTTGGCTAATTTCATTCTTCATTCAGAGTTCTGCAATGTTTCAGGTTAATTACCCGGACACTATGCCTCATGGAAACAATTCATTTCTCTATGTATAAATCCCTATGAATGTGGTGAAATGGGTCAAAGCTCAGTTGTGCCAAGTCTCGTTGCTCTGTACCCAATCCTGGAATCCTTACTTGGGAAAAACTTCTGTTGAAGCCAATAGGAGCTTTGGCTTAGTAAGGAAAGCACAATTGAGTTCTTTCATCCCATTTCTCCAACCCCTTCCTCTGGTTTCTATTTTCTAACTCTCCTTTCCCCATTACAACATATTGTGCAGAACCAGTATCACCAATGAAGTACATGAAGCAGACCAAGGCTGTGATCTAGCAAGCACTGAAGCGCATACTTAACTGTAATGCCAACGGATCCCGGTTGTTGGCGGGCGGGATTGAACCTGGGACCTCTGGTTCTTAGTGCATGAGCCTCTACTGCATGAACTAAAAGCCAACTGGTTGTTAGCTAAGGCTGTAGAGCAAACTCATTAATCTCTCTTTCTCTCTAAGTGGTCTCGGTGCCACTAGATGGGACAGAAAATCACACCCGGGAGGCACGTGAGTTACATACTTCCCCTAGCTGAGGAAGCAGGAGCACCGCCAGCTTTTTTGCCACCCTAGGTGGCAGAAGGTTCTGGTTGCGCCGGCCCTGTGAGGAAGCACATCCCAACTTCAGAGACTTCCTAGTTGAAATCCCAGACGAGCCCCCACTTGTAATGCCGACAGACCCTGGTCGTCAGTGGGCAGGATCGAACCTGTGACCTCAGTGCATGAACCTCTACAGCATGAGCTAAAAGCCAACTGGCTTTTAGCTAAGGCTGTGGAGCAAACTCAATCAATCAATCACACATGCACACACACACACACACACGATGGGACAGAACACCACATCCAGGAGGTGTGTGGGTTACATAATCACGAGTAGCCCCACTAAAGTCAACGGGACTACACACATGATTAAAGTTAAGCACATGCTTCAATGCTTTTATGGATTAGGGCCCAATAAAATGTGATCCAATATAATGAACAGATTTGGTGACTGCTCCCCCAAGAAAACCTCTGTCTGCCTTTTGATTGGTGCAGAAAGACGGATGTTTAAAGCATTTTAACAACAACCATCTTTTTACAATGAAAGAGGGGAACACAGGTATTTAAAAAGTGTTAATAAAATATATCCATTAGAAAATGATGGCTTTGAAACAGCCCTACTGATTATATTAGCCAGGGATTTATTGCGACATTTAAAAAAACCTGCTTCACAAAGACAAATTCAGCTACTTCCATAGACAAGGGGAGCAAGTGTTTAAAGTGAAGTTCTGCTCTGAAAAGCAACTCCGCACAAATGAAGTTGTGGGGTGCTATGTTTATCATCTCTCAATGAGCCCCAAAACAAACAGGCTCACGTTTGAAAGTGTAACAAGATGTTTCTCTAACTATCCAGCAAACTCAGCCTGAGCTCAGAGTCAGCTGGGTTCTTTCCTGCTGGGTCATCCTCACTAGTATGAAAGGTCCCACACAGGGAGGGACTAAGACCATTTGTGGGGCTCTAGGTACACCTGATCATGTGGGGTCCTGTGGCCCTGCCCTCTCACTTGCTGTGGTTCTGGCAGGGGCCCCTCAAAGCAGAGAGACCAATACTTGCTTTCCTATTTCTGACTTACACAGATGGTGAAAGAAGTTCCCCCCAAGCTAGGAAGGACAGGAACAGAAGTTGCCATGTAGGAAAATATACTGTTTTCCTGATAAATAATTTCAATAGCTTGAAAGACAACTTGGGGAGTAATAGTATGTGTATTTCACACAGCAAATGCATTCCCATTGATACAGACTGTATTGTTTGTTTGCCTGCTGTCGTGGTTTTCAGCACATTATAAATAATAAATAAGACTGCTTGTGACATTCTTTCTTCATGCCCAAAACCCCCTAGAACAAGGATCGGCAACCTTTCAGAAGTGGTGTGCCGAGTCTTCATTTATTCACTCTGATTTAAGGTTTCGCGTGCCAGTAATACATTTTAACGTTTTTAGAAGGTCTCTCTCTATAAGTCTATAATATATAACTAAACTATTGTTGTATGTAAAGTAAATAAGATTTTTTAAATCTTTAAGAAGCTTCATTTAAAATGA
Source organism: Chrysemys picta bellii (assembly GCF_011386835.1). NCBI lineage: Eukaryota > Metazoa > Chordata > Testudines > Emydidae > Chrysemys > Chrysemys picta. Next base: position 190,551,837 of record NC_088793.1, read on the forward strand.
AATTAAAATGCAGAGCCCCCCGACTGTTGGCCAGGACCCGGGCAGTGTGAGTGCCACTGAAAATCAGCCTGCGTGCCGCCTTTGGCACGCGTGCCAGAGGTTGCCTACCCCTGCCCTAGAAGAAAAACATTGTCATTGGGCCAAAGCCTGAGAGGTTGTGAGCCCTTGCAAAGAATTCAGTGGGAATTGTGGATACTCACCAGAAGGAAAAATCCTGACCCTCCCTCACTGAAGTCAGTGGCAGCTTTGTCATTGACTTCAATGGAGGCTGGACTTTTAGGCATTTGACTAGCCCATAAAAGTGCAGGTGCTGGGTATGAAAATGTTGTAATGGTACAGGAATTTGTTATATGATTATTCGTAGTAGCACTTAGAGGCTCTAATTGAGTTTGAAGCTCCATTGTACTGGGCACTGAACATATACACAGTAAGAGCCAGCCCCTGTCCAAAAGAACCTACAATCTAAATAGACAAGCATAAGAACATAAGAACGGCCATACTGCATCAGACCAATGGACCATCTAGCCCAGTATCCTGTCTTCTGACAGTGGCCAATGCCAGGTGCTTCAGAGAAATGAACAGAACAGGTAATCATCAAATGAGCCATCCCCAAGCCAGACAAAGGGTGTGAGAAAGGAAGGATTGTTATTTTTATTCCACAAGACAGGGAGCTGAGGTGCAGAGGCCAGATTTGTAAAGATATTTAGGCATTGCTGTGCTCAGCATTTCAATGCCTAATGGATGTAGGCGCTTACATCTTGTTTTCAAAAGGGATTTAAGCACTTAGGAGCCAAAATTCCAATGACTGTCAATAGGATTTAGGCTCTGAAGTGCCTAAATCTCTTTTGAAAATTAGACAGACTCCTACATCAGTTAGGCATTTTAACACTGAGCAGAGCAACACCTAAATACCTTTAAGAATCTGGCCCAAATGACTTGCCCAGGGTCACAGAGGAAGATTAGTAGAGAAAACTAGAAAACTAGTGCTGGGTCGGTCATTTCTGAAGCTTCTCTTCATGCTGTTACAGAAACTGGTGATACTGCCATCCAAGCCTTGCAAGCACTTTACCTGTTGTATTGCACTCTGTCATATGAACATCTGACAGTGATCACTTTGCAGCTATAACATTCCTCAGGGCTTGTCTAAATGGGGCACTCAGGGAAGTTAAGACAAATCAGCTAAAGGTGTGAAGTTAATGCTTATAAGTTAAAGTGCATTAAACCCCGGTGTGGGTGCTCTCCTTGAGATGTAAAGTGGCCTTTGTAAAGCTACATTCCCCATGTGGACAAGCTCTTATTTACAGTAAGATTGGCATCTGCCTGCTAATTACAATGGAGTGGAGACAACTGTAGTGGCTGGAGTATAGACCTGGGACCTGAAAAGTCCTGAGCTCTAATCCAGCACTCATGGTGCTCAAACCAAATCACTCACTTTCTCTGTAGACTAATGATGGATGAGTCTGTTTAGTCTGGCATTTTAACCATCAGGAGACTCGTTGTCAGTGACTAACTCCTAAAGTCACTAAGGTGCTTCTGAAAATTTTACTCCTTGTACATGAATATGAGAGATTTACCATGGGACTCTACAGATCAATAGACATTGGCTAAAACTTTTCACAGCTGACATGAGATGAGCCAAGAAGCCTCTGAAGTACTCCCCACATTCATGCTCAAATAAATTTGTTAGTCTCTAAGGTGCCACAAGTACTCCTGTTCTTTTTGTGGATACAGACTAAGGGCTGGTCTACACTGGGGGGTGGGGTGGAAATCGATCCAAGATACGCAACTTCTGAAGTCGAAGTATCTTGGATCGAATTACCTGGGGTCCAGATGGCACGGGATCGATGGCCGCGGCTCCCCCGTCGACTGCGCTACCGCCGCTCGCTCTGGTGGAGTTCTGGAGTCGACGGTGAGCGCGTTCGGGGATCGATATATCGCATCTTAACGAGACACGATATATTGATCCCGGATAAATCGATTGCTAACCGCCAGTACAGCGGGTAGTGAAGACGTACCCTAACACGGCTGCTACTCTGATTCCTAGGAATGTTCATCAATCAACAAACACCCCTTTCAGCTATGCTAAAAAAGGGCATTTAGCTTCTCTTCATCCCTGAACAAACCTGTGATGATGAGCATACACTGCACATGCGAATGCTTAGTAACACAACAGAAAGAGACACCTCTTTCTCAGATTAATATTTATTTGTATTTGGAAGGCCATGGTAATAGTATTTGCACACACCTCTGTAAGGTCAGTGCCCTTGATATTATGGTCCTTTGGTACCTGGGTTCACAGGGGTAGAGTCAGCTTTCAGAGCAAGAGATGAAAGCAAATTAATTCATGCAACAGTGCCCTCTGCTGCCTGGTTCACAAAGAGCAGGCGAGTGGGCTCTCAGGTCCATACTGAATTGCTGATGTGTTCTCCCAACAAAATAGGCAGTATTTTTTTTAAAATAAAGGGGTCTAGAAAAAAAACTACAAAAGTAATAATTTTTGTCAAGTTTCCCCTGGCAAATAAAAAATCTTTCTATCGATTGGCCAGTCTGTTCAGAATTTAAATCAGAGTAAGAAGGGAAAAAATCCAGCTTCCATAATGTTACCTGCTTTGTGGGCAGGGGAAAATTCAGAGGTGATGTGAATGATGGTATCAGTTAAAATGGACTAGATCCTCAGCTGGTGTAAACTGGCATAGATCCATTGAAGTTAATGACGTTTAATATCTGCACCATAGTTGGTAAGTTGGTGTGTCAATTGGTTTAAGTTACTCTCTGAGAGGAGTGTAGAAAATGCAGCTAACAGAGACATGTAAACAAGCGTAAGCCACCATGGACCCCTGTGGAATAACTCTATTATACCGTCTTACACTGCTGCTGCCCTCAGCTCATAATTTACACCTTCTTATGACAACTTACTATTATGTATTTTAAAGCAACAGGTGCATCACCTCTGAATTTGACTCCATATCAAGAGCAGTGAGAAACACACCAGTCCACACTAGTTCTACAAACCAAACCAGGGATGGATGGTAGTTTGCCAGGTTGTCAGCCCTCAAAGCACCATTTAAAGTCACTTGGAGTTTTGGATTCAGAGCAACCACAAATTGCAAGACCTGCAGTATCCCGGAGCAATGTAGCATACAAGTTTGTGGAAGGGATATATCATTTGAGGCTTGCTATGATTGTGTTTAAAAGGGCCAGGTGACTTACATTTTCTAGTATTTGACATTTCCTTTTTTCCCAAATAATTACAACATTTGGAGGGGTGAAATCAATTGGTGTCATCCCTTGATTTGTGTATACAGGAGGAATTCTTTTTTTTTAATGACAATCATCAATTATTGGATTGACTGACAATAGTGCTGCATTAGTCAATATAGACTTCATGCCGGTTCTTAGAACATAAGAACGGCCATACTGGGTCAGACCAAAGGCCCATCACAGCTCTAAAAATCCACTGCTCCCCAACCCTCCAAAAAAGTTGTAAGACCAGTAAAATGTATGTCACATGATTTTTATGGGTGCTGTAAATTGGGAACCCCTTACTCAAATATCCTCAAACTTTGGATCACTAAATCTAAACTCTGATCCCATTGAAGTCAACGGTAAACACTGCGTTTGTAAAGCCTTGTTATAATCATGTTCCATTCAATCAGGTTTGAGATAGCAGTTGTCTCTTGGTAAGAAGTGAATTTACATAGCGACAATGGAAAAATATTTTGCAACTCGCTAAGATTAAGTTTGGACCATTAATTTAGTGGCAGAGGCTCAGAAGTACGGGGCATTTACAGACCTTTTCATTCTAAGCTGTAATTGTTTCCTTTTTCACAATCTGTCCTAACTGACTGATATTCCAGCACTCTCATATGTGTACAGCTCATTGGATGACTGGCAAATTAGAGAACGTAGATGACTTCTTTAGAGCCCATTTGCCACGCCATGCGCTGAGTAACTGTAGAGAACAGTTTACTACTGAAAGGCAAATACACCATCCCTCCACAAGCACATTCACAACTACCTCTCCAAAGTACTGGACACATTTTAAAAGTCAATGTACCCTTGGCATTAGGACCGCTCAATCAAAACACCACTATCTATAAGAGAGACATCTATTTACTAGAGATACATTTAGAAATGGGGTAAATAATTTGGAGCAAACAGAAGAGCCTGTGTCTGTGAAGAGTGTTAATAATGTATCATATGCTATCTGATCCTTTTCACCTACCAAAGTCATTTAATGTATTTTTGAAGCAGCACTTGCATATTTTAATGATGGAGCTGGGTAAATTAAAAAGAATCAGTGTCAATAATAATGATGTTATTTTAAAGGTAAGTATCTCCCATAGTCTAGGTACCCACACAGAATCTGTACATGCAGATTAAAATCATAAAGAAAATTAAAACCATTCATGTGCCTCGCAAAAGGCCGTTTGAAATAAAATAATTTTAAATCTATATTTAGAAGAGGTAAACTTAGTGTTTCTACTGAAGTTAGATGAAACACAGGACCACAGAATTCAATATAGGAATGATTTTTTTCTCATCCTAAAAAAAGTCCAGCCATTCCATACTCTAGGGGCGCTAGACGAGGTAGAGAGATAGATGGATTTGGGGATCTGGGGAAAGAGTATGGAAATGACCAAGTTTTATTTTTGATGGTGGAGGAAGAATAGATTACTTTACCTAAGGAATGTTACATGTATTGCCAGCTGAGGTGCAATATCTCTCAGGTCCTCCTTATTAAAGTTTTTGCAGCACACATCACTGAATATATTCATGGGTAAAAAGCAGAGAAATAAACACGCATCTTCTCATCACTATACTAATTAAAACAGGTCTGTCTCAAAGGAGGGTCTGAGTGTACTGGGAGAACAGCAGTCACAGAGTTCATGACTACACCATTATATCGCCAGGATTTCACTGCTCACTACAACAGGCTGAGGAGCTCTAGATTAAGTGACATGCACAATTTACATACAAAATTGAAAACTTGAGCGCATCACAATTCGCAGTTTTTCCTTTCCCTTTCTTGATTAGCATGCTTAGTTCCCTGTCAAGTTCTTAGCAGCCACACTAACAGTAACAAACCGCAGCAGAAGCAAGACATTGATTTGAAAATTGTTATTTTGCCTGCCAGCCTGAGAAAAGAAGCCAGAGGTGCTTTCCATGTTAAGAATGTTAAAGGCTGGCTATTCTCCACTGCAGATGAGCATTGGAATTTTGATACTACAGTTTGCTGAATTCCTGTCAGATTATTCTTTAGACCCCTAATTACACTTCCTAAATCATAAATGTAATGGGGATAATTATTCTGATTTAGTGCACCTGGTATTCTGAAAAAAAAATTGCTCAACACGTCTGCAAATGCTCTCACTATAGTTAAATTAAAGGTTCTAAGACACATAATGACAAACATTGTCAAAGGCAACTAAATGCATTTTTGGGGTCATACTTCTCAATAGCCAGATGAAAGCCATTTGGGGTCATCAAAATTTCCTTGAGAAGGTATGTTCTAGAAGGTGCATGCTATCCATTTCCAGTGGAGATCAGCATTAAACTCTTACTTCAAGTCACAAATCAAAATGAATCTGGTGGCTTCACCCTAATCTACTATGTAAAAGCATCCCACCATTCAGCACAACTGGCAGGTTTTGCTTGAGTGAGGCTAGGATGGGGATGTTGCTGCAGATTAAAACTGAGTTGCATTGGCATAGTCAGACAGGAGAAACTTTTATATGCTCAGTCTCAGGCTCAAGCCAATGCTGTTAACAACTCCCTGAAGTGTACTACATTCACTCAGTCAGAAACTTTTAATCAACTAAATGGCGCAACAAAATAAGTGTTCCTAACTGTAAGTGTGCTGCAAGCATTAATAAAATGAGCCCATCACATCTTGTGTTCTGCTGTTCTGTCCATCCATGCTGCAAGTCCATCCAAGCCTATTAAAATAAATACAGTTGGGATTAAGAACAGCTGTTCTGGGGCTAGTAGACCATCCAGTTGTTTGAAGGTATTCAGATCCAGGGTTCATCCTTGTGCCCAGATCCTCAACATTCAGACCACAATCTGGGTTTTGATTTCATCTCCACTCCCGAAAGCCTGGAAGAGTCTGGAACTGGAGGTCTGGCCCCTTATAGAGATATGGTCCATTAGTAAAATATGGACCTAGATCTGTGAATTCTCTAAGCACCCTCTCCTCCAATATTTCAGGATATTCAGAACTGGGGTTTGGGTTCATGTTTAAAGATGAGCTAATTAAAGAAGCCTTTGATGATTTTTATCAGTTATTTCATTCCTAACAAATTTCAAAGACAGCACAAGCTGTATGTTCACACTTACTTAATTCTATTAATTGCGGTTTTTAATTGTAAAAGTCTAGTTATGATGGTGGAATTAAGCACCAAATTTGCATCCTACTTAATCTAGGTTTCTGGTGCTGACCAGCTCAGTAATTATTAATCCTAATCCTTAGCCAGTTTTTAGTGGAGTTAGCAGCGAAGCTTCCACTGACTTCAGAGGCAGGACCAGGCCTTAGGTTAAGAGGCATTTCAGGCAAGAAGGCTGAGCTCTTATTCTATTCTCTATAAGAACCAGAAAAAATAGAAGTTTTTTAAAAATGGAACCCTGAAGAATCCTGCAGTAATAGAAAAAACTGTTTTAGAGTCTGCTCAATTTCTAGCTAACCTGTTCAGTCAGTTGAACAACTGTCAATTTTTCCTGGATGACCAAGCACAACAGAGCTTATGACAGTTCTCAGTCATTGCCTTTCTTTTAGTGAATTCTTGAGACAGAGGAAAGTTACCTCTTGCAGGTCAGAAAGTGTAGGGATAAAGTGAGAACTGTCAAAAGCCAAGCAGAGCTGGACCTTGCAAAGGAAATTAAAACCAATAGTGAAAGGTTCTATAGACATAAAAAGAAAAAGAAAACAAGGCAAGACGTGGGACCGCTAAGCATTGAGGATGGGGTGGAGATTAAAGATAACCCAGGCATGTCCCAATACCTAAACCAATACTTTGCCTCAGCTTTTAATAAGGCTAATGAAGAATTTAGGGGTACTGGCAGAGTGGCTAATGGGAATGAGGATATGGAAGTAGAAATTACCACATCTGAGGTGGAAGTCTTAATGGGACTAAATCAGGGGGCTCGGATAATATCGATCCAAGAAGATTAAAGGAATTGGCACATGAAATTGCAAGCTTAATAGCAAGGATTTTTAATGAATCTGTAAACTCAGGGGCCATACCTTATGACTGGAGAATTGCTAAAATAGTACCTATTTTTAAGAAAGTGAAAAAAGCTGATCTGGGAACTAGAAGCCTGTATGCAAAGTGTTGGAACACATTTTGAAAGAGAAAGTAGTTAAGGACATAGAGGTAAATGCTAATTGGGATAAAATATAACATAGTTTTACAAAAGGTAGATTATGTCAGACCAACTTGATCTCTTTTTAGACAAAGAAAATGCAGTAGATCTAATCTACCTGGATTTCAGTAAGGCGTTTAATACAGTTCCACATGGGAAATTATTAGTTAAATTGGAGAAGATGGGGATTAATATGAAAATTGAAAAGTAGGTAAGGAACTGGTTAAAGGGGAAACTACAACAGGTCATACTGAAAGGTGGGTGAACTGTCAGGCTGGAAGGAGGTTACTAATGGAGTTCCTCAGAGATCAGTCTTGGGTCCAATCTTATTTAACATTTTTATTAATGACTTTGGCACAAAAAGTGGGAGTGTGCTAATAAAATTTGTGGATGACACAAAGTTGGGAGGTATTGCCAATACGGAGGAGGACTGGAATATCATGCAGGAAGATCTAGATGACCTTGAAAACTGGAGTAATAGAAATGGGATGAAATTTAATAGCGCAAAGTCATGCACTTAGGGACCAACAAGAAGATTTTTTTTGCTATTAGCTAGCTTGGGATTTGTAAGTTGGAAGTGACAGAGGAGGAGAAAGACCTATGCATATTGGTTGATCACATGACAACTATGAGCTGCCAATGTGATGCAGCCATGAAAAAGGCTAGGATGCATCAGGTGAGGTATTTCCAGTAGAAATAGGGAAGTGTTAGTACCATTATACAAGGCACTGGTGAGACCTTCTCTGAAATACTGCAGAGAAGGGCTCCTAGGATGATCAGAGGAATGGAAAACCTGCCTTACGAGAGGAGACTCAGACAGTTTGGCTTGTTTAGAGTAACCAAAAGAAGGCTGAGGGGAGATATGATTGCTCTCTATAAATACATCAAAAGGATAAATACCAGGGAGGGAGAGGAGTTATTTAAGTTAAGTGCCAGTGCCATAAGGACAAATGGATATAAACTGGCCATCAACAAGCTTAGACTTGAAATTAGATGAAGGTTCCTAACCATCAAAGGAGTGAAGTTCTGGAACAGCCTTCCAAGGGGAGCAGTGGAGGCAAAAAACCTAACTGGCTTCACGACTGAGCTTAATAAGTTTATGGCAAGGATGGTATGATGAGACTGCAGACAATGGCATGTAGCTGATCTGCGACTGCTAGCAGCAAATATTTCCAATGGCCAGAGCTGGGACACTAGATGCGGGACAAGGGCAGCACTCTGAGTTACTACGGAGAATTATTTCAGAGGTGTCTGTCTGGTGGGTCTTGACCTTGCGTATCAGTTAGAACCTGAGCATGTGGGCTAATTGGAGTCGGGAAGGAATTTTCCCTCGGGTCAGATTGGCAGAGACCCTGGGGCACAGCTCACTTGCAGGTTTAAACTAGCGTAAATGGTAGATTCTCTGTAACTTGAAGTCCTTAAATCATGATTTGTGGATTTCAGTACCTCAGACAGAGATTAGGGGTCTATTACAGGAGTGGGTGGGTGAGGTTCTGTGGCCTGCAGTGTGCAGGAGGTCAGACTTTCTCACCGCAAAGATTCTAATGGCCATTTCTCTCACATGACAGCTTCTTGACTTATCCATTCTCAGCCCCATAGTACTTTTCTACCCCATCATTGTAAGGCTTGATACACTGACCATTGAAGTCAATGGAAAGAGTTCCACTGACATCAGTGAGCTTTGGATCAGGCTCACAATCCTAAAGGATTGTCTTCCCGCTACACTTCCTCACTCTTCACCTTCCCCTCTCCTTCATTTTGGATCCCCTGGAGCGTCTTATTCCAAATGTCATGTTCCTCCCCTTTGTAGTTCCCAATGAATGGCTTCCCATTCTCTCCAGAGATCCCCAATGGAATTTGCGTCCTCCTTTTCTGCTCCCACTATCACATCCCTTCTCAAGAACTTTCCAATGGCACTTTCCTACAGACAGTTTTGCACAGAAAACTGTCCCTCATCCCCCATGTTGCCTGTCCCACACAGGCTCCCCAGCAGCTCACATATTTCCAGTAGGGAACCTGAAACCATCTGAAATTGAGATTTTTTTCTGATGTTAGTTAAAATAACCTACCAATAACATTGGACATAATCATTGTGGAAAATGTACTAAACTTTGTTTCTGGGTTGTATATCTGATGAATATTAATAGCTACTGATCTATTATTATGTGCACTATTTATTTGTTTGGAAAGACTGCTTTTCTTTAGAGGCAGGGGAAGTTCATCAGTACTAGGTAGAACTAGAGTCACAACAACAGTAGTATAGACGACAGCCAAAAACGAAGTGGCTCATTTTTTGCTATTGCATAGAAAAGCCAACCATTTAAGTAGCATCCCAGCCTGATTCACCACCCCAGATACTTTGCTAAGCAACAACAAATAATTAAGCCCTCTGATGCAAATGACCTAACGAGGGAATATTGTACACTACAGTATAAAGCGAGAAAAGCTACATAAAATATTATTTATTCCACTGTCAGGAACAAGAACTGCCTCAACTAATTCAGAAGAGCTAGTGAAGGACTATGGTCCACAATATAACAGCAAACAGCTCAATATTTGCCAACCTCACAAACCTGGTCCAGCTTTTATTTGCTCCTGACGGTGTTTCTGCCAGGTGCATTACACATTTGAACACACACACAAAATATTCAGAAATGCTTTATTTACTTCCCCCGTCCTCTTCCAATATAGAAATGTGCTAAGAATGCCAACAGCAGGGCACTGCAATCTCACCACATTCCCATTTCTTTTAGAAGGTCTCTCTTGTTTTATTCCCCCAGGGGGGTACATTTCTGGGTGGTTGGTGTGCTAGGTTTTCACAGAACTTGCCATGTGGTTTTTATTGTCAGTAGAATGACTCTAAAGCTGCTTCCCTGTTACTACAACAAACCTGCTCCCTGTGTTTCATTCAAATTTATCTGTTGAGGATTTGACAAAAATATGTATTGTTGTCCCCACTACAGGGCCAATTTTGCTGCAGTAGAGCAAGTTGTAGTCTATTCAGAGGCCACTCACAACCATCTGCCACCCTATGCAAAACGTCAGTGTGCCCTTCCTCAGAGGTGTACAGCAGCAGATTTGGCCGGTGGCCAAATCTTAGTGAATGGTGTTACAACCTGGTGCATGGGGTCAGAATGCCACTCGGTTTGACCCAGCCACCCCTCTGTCATGATGGAGGAGTGTCAGGCCAGATCCGCCACCCTATCCTGGTGCACAGAAACCTATCACCCTAGGCAGCTGCTTAGTTTGGCTATAGCTAAAGCAGCTTCCTCATAAGCAAAATTGCTAGATCAGGGCCAAATCCCCACCTCTCCAGCACAAAGTGTGGTATATTGAAAACTGTGTTAAAATGATAACCTATCACTTTAACTTATAAGGGGTTTCCTGGTCCTGATTACAGGTTAAGGGGCTCAGTAGGGAAGCATGCAGTCTGGGTCTTTCAGCAATCAGCAGACAGTCTGCAAAAAGCCAGCCTAGAACAAGGTGGATGAGTTGTCCCTCTCTGCCTTAGGGAGCAGCTTTCTTTCTCTCTCTACTTGTGGTTCTTGTTTGCTAAGGTCCTGGATTTCAAGAAATGAAGTAGTGTTACAATGCAACCTTCCAGCAAGAGCATTTATGTTATCTATTTTATCTGTTTGTAGATTATAAACATAACAAAAGTTTGTAGACACACCATGCTAAGCCCTTCTAAGGCAGATGGGACAGGAATCCTCACCTCATTCTGGTGGATTGGGATAGAGATGTTATCCACTGCTCCTCCAACAATGCATGGGCTGAGCAGCAGCTGGGATCTCCCTCCCTGTGGATTCACCAATCACAACCTCTTCGACTGTTTCCTTCTTCCCATCTCATCCTCACCCGCACCCAGAGACTTCACCCTTGTGGAGCAAATCTGTTCCCTTGTCAACCAAAGAGTGTCTTCCCCAGCCTCAGCACCTCTCAACTCCTCCAATGAGGGACCCCAAGGGAGTTAGGAGAGGAGCCAAGGGAAGGAAGAAGGAGAGTGCTCTGGAGAAGCTGCCCAGTTTGTGTGAGCATGAGATATTATAGGGAGAGGACTACTAATGGAATAGGGGTGGACTGATAGATCAGGGATTGATCATGGACTGTTGGAAGGGCGGAATTGCAAGGGGAGATAATTAATCAACTGGGATGGGAGAGATGAAGTGATTAGAGTGGGAGAGAGGATGTGCAGTGAGGACAATTGGTGTAACACACATAGAGATGATTGATGTACATATGGGGGATCATCTTGTCATGTCCTCATACTGCTTCCCACCACATCTGTGCACATGTGTTTACCCAATCATTGCACTCCACCAGGTCACTGGAAGAGCATTTGTGCTCAAACAGCTGGCATTACAGGAGATGCTTCGTATTTTGAGGCTCTCTGTTGCAGTCCCAGGTATTGGGGCCAGTGATGAAGCACCACTTGGCTGTCACATCTCTAGACAAGCCAAGTCCAGTGTGGAGTCGATGAAGGTCATGCCATATAGCCCAGGGCTGATCTGCAATGGATGGCAGGTGCTCGACTGGTGGGAGCCAGAGTGCACAGGCTGCAGGGTTATTCTCTACTCTTGTTTGCCATAACTGAACACTTGTCTGTGTGACAATGTTAGAGGTTTAACAATGGCAAGAAAACTGTGTCATGACTTCAGTGTGCGAGATTAACTGATGAAATTGGGGAACTAATGTATTTGTAGGATCTGTGTAATGAGGCACCTACATTTGGTCTTTAAAATCTGCAGGAAATTTGCATTAAAAGTTTGCAAAGTCAGCTCATCAACAATGTGGAGTCTCCCAACAAACGGCATAGCCCCATTCTGTGTTTAAACCCTACAGCTCACTGCAGAGTTCACAGACTGTTGATGAAGCCAAGAATGAGCTTCCTTTCTGAAGACAAGGTTCTAGCTATACTAAAAGCTTTAGAGCTGCCCTCAACAAATCGTATTGTTGGTAGACTGGCTGATGCAGAAGAAAATGATCCAAGTGGTCACTCTCATGAAGAATTTCTAACTGGTGAACCAGCACCTTGAGTGGGACCTGAACTAGCAAATGTAGAGAAGGTAATACTATATGGAGATATACCTATCTCATAGAACTGGAAGGGACCTTGAAAGGTCATTAAGTCCAGCCCCCTGCCTTCACTAGCAGGACCAAGTACTGATTTTGCCCCAGATCCCTAAGTGGCCCCCTCAAGGATTGAACTCACAACCCTGGGTTTAGCAGGCCAATGCTCAAACAAAATAAAGAGAAAGAGAGAGGAAAAGGCTAAATCTAGAACCAAAGAGAAAGGAAGCCAGGATGAACATTAAGGAGGAGGAAAGAGGCCAAGCTTTATTCCCTGTAAAGGGCAAGATTAAGATCAAGGAGGAGGAGGAAGAAAATGCCAAGCTGGAGTCAAAGACAAGACAAAAATGAAGCTCCAGAACAGAGCAAAGCACAGAATATTAAGAGAAACAGGATGGATAAGCAGGGCCGGCTCCAGGGTTTGGCCGCCCCAAGCAGCCAAAAAAAAAAAAAAAAAAAAGCCGCAATCGTGATCTGCGGCGGCAATTCGCTGGGAAGTCCTTCGCTCCAAGGCGGAGTGAGGGACCGTCTGCCGAATTGCCGCCGAATACCTGGACGTGCCGCCCCTCTCCGGAGCGGCCACCCCAAGCACCTGCTTGAGAAGCTGGTGCCTGGAGCCGGCCCTGTGGATAAGAGATGGAATATTCCTTTCAGCCGGCTCCAAGGTTCAGGCAGCTATCCTGTTTTCCTAGTTGGAATTAAAAGTGTAGGTCTCATTGGGCTTTTTACTACCAGTGTACATCAACAATTGTGATTATAAATAGTCTCAGGCTCTGGCAGTATAAAGCGAATATAGAGTGTGTGTTAATGTAATTTATGCCCACTTTAAGGTTACTTTACAGAGCCAGAGCTGCATATAAGGCCTTAGTATCAACAAAACTAGGCCCGGGTGTTTCTCAGACTAGCTAATGCAGGTCTCTCTATACCCAGGAATAACGCTGCTTACTTGTGCCGATTCCAGGTTATTACTCATAAACCATTTACCTCTGCTGCGGCCACATATGTCCATGTCCATGCTCCTAGTTCCTGCCTGCACCACCATGTGAAACAGATGGCCCAAAATATCTTCTGCTGTGCTCCACACTACTGCAAGGTAAACAAGAGACCATTTGATGCTTTCCCAACACCTGGAGTCAAATATTCAGGGTGCAAAATATTTTTAGAACCCAGGTGGGAGATGTCATTATGTCCAACTTTGAGGACTAGTTCCATTCATGTACATCCTTTGAGCACTTTGGGCCAGTATCGTTCAGCTGAGGTAATAGGCCATTAAAGCACTTTATTTGGTACAGCTTTGTGCTGAGATCACCAGGTGGGATATCTTGCCTATGAAATGTGAAAAAAACGACCAGGCCATTAGCAGGAATATGCTAAAGGAATAAAGGATCTGTATGAGTGGTTTGTTAGCAGCAAAAGTTAAGAAATTAGCAACTTGCCACTAAATTTTAATGATCAGTCCTGCCTTTAAGCTTCAGTGGGAATGGCTGTAAAAGCTTTCCCATCCTACTGTATAAGAGGTGGCAACTGAAAGCAATTTCCATTACAATGGTTGGCCTTTTTGCAGTGATATATGCTGTTTACAATAGAAGAGACTTTGGCTGCTGAACAAACAAGCAGGATTTATATGCCAGACGCTGGTGCATATTGCTTTCTCTGGTTTCTGCATTTTAGTGGTATTTAGTAATAGGTTGAAGATGAAAATAAGTTCAATTAAAAATAAGCCACTTCAAACTGTATGGTAGCATACAAAAAAAAAATCATCATAGCTCAGAGAAATGAGAGGTAAATATCATGTACCTAACGGAAAGGAAAATTTACCATGTGCTCTTAAACATGAAATATAGTTTACACATCTAATAAACCCACTTCATATGTAGTTTGCTGTCAGCCTGCAATTGCTGAGAACTACACAAATAAATGTTTATTTAAGTTTTGCCAAGGAAGCGTCTCTTTAACGGTTCAATTGTTGTGTAGTGGGAAGATGCCTGGCTGAGAATTTTAAACAGAGTAAAATAAACTTTTGATTAGCTGCTAATTACAGTACCAGATCCACCTACACCTCATTACTGCTGTTCTGCACATTGGGCCAGCCTGTTTTGTTTTTGTTTGTTTGTTGGTTGGTTGGTTGGGGGGAAGGGGGATGTTTCATGGCCTGGAAATAAATTATATCACTGCAAAGGGCCTGGCAGATTTCTCTGAAATCTGAGAAATTACAGTAGACGTGAACCTACCAGACCAGAGTTAATTCTATCCAGTATATGTGTATTGAAGGTAAACACAGAATAGCTACAATGCAGGAAGATAGGAAAGTGGGAAGAAACTGAGAAGCAGCTTGGCTTCTCCAGGCTGGTCCAGTGGTCAGAGCACTGGTCATGGGCTTGGACTGGAGGAGTGTTGTGAGGATAGATACATTAAAGACCATGAGGTATTCAGATACTACAGTGCTGGGGTCAGTAAGTATCATAGGTAGAAAAGAGCACTGTAGTGAGGAGGGAAAGGGTGCAAAACATGTTCTATGGAAAGAAAGTCACACAGGCCTCTATTTTTTCTGTTTAGTGAAGGCAAACTCAGCTCTGCTATGGAACAGGAGATATGACTACTTGTATGAGAGTTACCAAAGCTTCAGGAATGAGAATACAAACTAAAGTCTATACAGTTAAGGCTAGTTGCTCTAGTCCTTGTGGTTTTGCATACATGGAAAATGCTAGGCTTGTGGCTGCAAAAATAGGCGATGACATTTCAGACATAGCGAGGAGAGACATAAATGTTCAGAGGAAACAGCTGTCAAATGTGCTTTGATTAGAGACAGATTCTAGCTGCCAGTGACACCTGCAGCCATACACGTTATATACCATTGGCAGGGTTGCCAAGTCATCAGGTTGGGCCCTCCCAGCCAAAGCCCAATTCATGGGGGTGGGGAGCCCCAACCTGAGCTCTGGCTGCAACTGGTCAGGTATTGGTGCAGGAACCGGCCCCACGGCAGCAGCAAGGAGGGGGAGTGCTGGATGCCCCACTGCCTGATCCGATTTGGCCCCATCACCCCTCTGTCATGATGGAGAGGCTGCTGGTCCAAACCTGAGGGACACTGCGACCCACATACACCAAGTCGCAATGCCACACACTCAGTTTTGGCTTTGCTGCCCCCTTCCTTCCCCCCCTCCACCCCATGATGGAGGGGCTGCTGGGCCAAACTTGAGCCAGTAGTGGGGCAGCCAGCACTTCTCTTTCTTGCCTCTGCTGTGGGGCAAACTCCTGCACCAGGGCTCCCACCTGGGGGCCTGCCCGCCCTCTAGGGTGACCAGACAGCAAATGTGAAAAATCGGGACGGGTGGTGGGGGTAATAGGAGCCTATATAAGAAAAAGACCCCAAAATCGGGACTATCCCTATAAAATCGGGACATCTGGTCACCCTACCGGCCTCACCCTGCTTCCAGCAGTCCATGTCCCCTCTGCTCTGCCCGCAAGACTCACTCAGCGATAGCCTCAAGACCAGCTACAAGTACCAGGAGGGAAGCCTCAGTGAGCGCCCGCACAGGAGAGCTGGTTGGGAAAGGGGTGGTGGGATTTGTGCATTCCGGTGACAAATTTCCAGGGGCACCTCTGCTAGCTGCCAAATTAGGATCTGGATTTTGAACACAAAGTTCAGGGTGGTTGAGATTTAGATCTTGTGTATTCTAGATCTAATAGATAAAGACATGGATGGTCTTTTTTTACCTGAATCTGAGAGTATGTGTAGATTTCCTAGAGACATTTGGTCTCACAATGTAGGTCTCCTTAAAGCACTGTCAACATGTAGGTTTTAGGTATTTATATTTTTTAACTGATAGCTCACCATTGGGCAAGGGAAGTAAGTCAAATGGGATTCTCTCAATACTGGGGCTGTTTGCAGATCACATTGTCCTGAAAGAATTTCTCTAGGGCTGCCATAATTACATACCAGGTGTTTCATTAAAATCTTTGTTTTCAGGGGATTTAAAGTATAGTAACTCATTTTAAAGTTTCTCCCCAAATTGAAGCTTGGCACATAATTAAGAATCAAATAGGGTAGGGCCTTATTTCCAAAGTGTCCCTTTGCTCCCCCGCCCCAAATAATAAAATGAATTATGAATTGTCAGCACTAGAAACTGAAATAATCAGTCTGTCTACAGAGCAAGGACAGCATAGGCAATAATAGTGAAAGCTTCATTTCAACTCTACACTATGTCTTAACTCTGTCCTGGATGGATACTCCCTGGGAGGAGAGTTGACTCTCCATGCCCTTTGAATCATTGGCCTTTCTCCTGAGATTGACAACAAGACAGATGTCAATTGTGCAGCTTCTTATTTGGATACCTTGCCACTAGAAACTGGACAAAGATGAATTTATTTAATCACGATATGGCCATAACAAAGAAGCCAAGAGCCTTTGTTTATGATTAACCTGGTCAGGATTTGAACCAGTGACGCCAGGTATCGTTAACACCACATGATTCATCCAGTCCTTGCCATTCTTAACTGTAAAACCAGAACTGAATTTAGAGTTGTGCAAACTATTCAGTGTAAAATTGGAAGGAAGGAATGATGGAGATCCAGAGGGTAGGAGACTAAGCAGGGACTCAGAAAACCCAACTCTTGCTCTGCCACAGACTTCCTGTGTGATCCTGAGCACATCATTTAGTCTATCTGTGCCTCAGTTTCCCATCTGTGAAAGGGGATAATAGCACTTCACTAACCTCACAGAGGTGTTGTGAGAATAAATACATTAAAGATTGTGAGTCATTACGTAGTATGGTGATGGACACCAGATAAGCACCTACGGTAGATAAAATTAAAAACCACTTGTAATCTGCCCATGTTTTAGTTCATAGGGTTTTCATAAACATGCCATGTTCCATATAAAGGACCATTGTGAATCCATTACTTAGCATCAACCCACACTCACAGTCCTGCTGAAGTTGTGCCTTTTCAATCAAACCCCTCCACAGATGTGGCCCAACCTACCTGAGGAACTTTATGATCAAATCAGTCCATGTCTCAGATCTGATTTATCTGTGTTGGCTACCAGGGATTACTTATTATTATTAAATGGTGGAGTGATTTCTGCCTTGTTAAACTATGAGCTGCAGTCATTTGTTTAGTCTGTATTTATTCAAATCTGATTCAAGCTTGTTCATTGTTTCTTCAATTTATCTGAAGCCCTGGGGTGAAAACAAATTCAGTCGCTTTTTGCCTAAACTTGCAGAACTCTTCCCAGAAGTACAAAGACATAAATTGAATTGCTGTTTTCAGTCAACACCTTTTAAAAGACTGATCTCATTTCCCTGTTATTATTAGGCATTTAACAACCATACTATAGTAGAGTAGCATACGTGACATAATTAAACCAATCTCATGGCAATTTCCAGATTGACTGATCCATGTAGCAGACTCTAAGTTGTTCTGAGTTGCAACTATCATAACTTGCATTTATATTGATTGTTCAGTTTGAAATGTTCAGTTTTGACTCAGCAAGAGGGTTTCTCCAAGAAAAAAAAGTGAACTACTTCCATTTCCAGCTTTCATCACTTCCCACTAAAGAGCCTCACTTACAGTCCTGCCAGTCCCAACAGAGCGAACCTCCAGCCATACCCGGTGTTACATCTGGATTGGAAGACTAACTGAGTCATGTGGGAGGAAAGCTACCCAGGGAAGTCTCACTAGATACACCTAGAGAGACTAAGGGCCAAAATTGGCCCTCCTATTGGATATTACCTATCTCTTACGTTGTGCCTTTTATTGATAGGTCTCAAAACACTTTGCAAAGGAGATCGATATCATTATCTCCATTTAGCACATGAGGTAAATGAGGCACAGAAAGAAGTGACTTGTCCAAGTTACCCAAGAGGCTAGCAACAGAGCCTGGCATAGAACTCAGCTCTTCTGAGTCCCAGACCAGTTTGCTAGACATGTTGCTTCCCTCAAGCCCATGTGTAATCACTAGCTCACTGAAGCCAATGGAGGTGGCACCTGCATATGCCAGGGCTAAAAGCTGCAGTAAAATATTCCAGTTGCTCAACTGGTATAAATTGGAATAGCTTCCTTGAAGTTAATGGAGCTATGCCAAACTACACCAGTGAAAGGTCTGGCCTTTGTGTCTAACGTAAAGGGGCTTCAATTTACTTTTTCCCCCTGACTAGATAGATGTCTAACTCTAATTTTAAAGTTAAAAATCGTGTCCCTTCTTGAGAGTAGAGCAAATGCATTCTGAGCTATTATTTATCTTCTAACAGGTTTACAGAAACTGCAGCTTCTCATTATTCAAGTTTTAAGTTATGAGGGGAAAATGTTCTTTATGTAACTATATTTTGAATGCATTTGTTTGAATTCAGACAGAAATGTGGTGTATTCATCCCACTCCTTATGCATCTTTTGTTTTGTTTGCATTTTAACTGCCCCTAAACACTAGGCATGAATTTTCATTGAGCTGGCTTCTGTAACACCCATGTCCTACCATTTAACGTAAAACCAGTGAGGTGTACAAGTAGTTGAAGTGATTTATCCTAGTGAACACTGCCTTATATTTGCCATCACTGAATTTTAAATGGCATTTACTACAGTGCTATCCATTCACCTATTGGAGTGAATTTCCCCTTGAAGTTCCCAACACACTTCTTTAAACTGCACTAACCTATATAATTTTATGTCATCTGCAGTTGTTACCAATACCCTTCTTTTCCAGTTCACTAATAAATGCATTTAAGGTGGGCCCAGAGAGGAAGAATGGTCTAGTGGATAGGGCACTCATGTAGGAGTTGGTCAACCCATGTTCAAAACCTGCTGTGTCCTGGCCGTCCTGTGTGACTTGCATCAGTCATGCAGGCCTAGAGGCCTAAAGCTATTTGGGATGCATCCGAGGGTGTTGAAGGAATTGGCTCATGTGATTGCAGAGCCATTGGCCATTATCTTTGAAAACTTGTGGCGATAGGGGGAGGTCCCAGACATTTGCCTTTTTCCAATCATCTCCATCTTTAAAAAAGGGAAGAAGGAGAATCTGGGGAACTACAGACCCATCAGCCTCACCTCAGTCCCTGGAAAAATCATGGAGCAGGTCCTCAAGGAAACCATTTTGAAGCACTTGGAGGAGAGGAAGGTGATCAGGAACAGTCAACTTGGATTCACCAAGAGCAAGTCATGCCTGACCAACCTGATTGCCTTCTATGATGAGATAACTAGCTCTGTGGATATGGGGAAAGTGGTGGATGTGATATATCTTGACTTTAGCAAAGCTTTTGATACAGTCTCCCACAGTATTCTTGCTAGCAAGTTAAAAAAGTATGGATTGGATGAATGGACTATAAGGTGGATAGAAAGCTGGCTAAATTGTTGGGCTCAACGGGTAGCGATCAACGGCTCGATGTCTAGTTGGCAGCCAGTATCAAGCGGAGTGCCCCAGGGATTGGTCCTGGGGCTGGTTTTGTTCAACGTCGTTATTAATGATCTGGACATTAGGATAGATTGCACCCTCAGCAAGTTTGCGGATGACACTAAACTGGGGGGAGAGGTAGATACGCTGGAGGGTAGGGATAGGGTCCAGAGTGACCTAGACAAATTGGAGGATTGGGCCAAAAGAAATCTGATGAGGTTCAACAAGGACAAGTGCAGAGTCCTGCACTTAGGACAGAAGAATCCCATGCACCGCTACAGGCTGGGGACCGACTCGCTAAGCAGAAGTTCTGAAAAGGACCAGAAAAGGACGTGGATGAGATGCTGGATATGAGTCAGCATTGTGCCCTTGTTGCCAAGAGGGCTAACGGCATATTGGGCTGCATTAGTAGGAGCATTTCCAGCAGATCGAGGGAAGTGATTATTCCCCTCTATTCAGCACTGGTGAGGTCACATCTGGAGTATTGCGTCCAGGTTTGGGCCCCCCACTACAGAAAGGATGTGAACAAATTGGAGAGAGTCCAGTGGAGGGCAATGAAAATGATCGGGGGCTGGGGCACACAGGGCCAGTGCAAGGAAGTTTCACGTCCTAGGTGAAACTTCCACCTTGCACCCCCTCACCCCAGCCCTGCGGCAGCTCCCAGCCCCCCCCCACCCTGAGGTGCCCCCTCCCATAACAGCCCCCCCCCGGGTAGCTGTGCGACAGCTCCCCACCCCAGCTTACCTCTGCTCCGCCTCCTCCCTGAGCACACTGCCCCCGCTCTAATTCTCCTCCCTTCCCAGGCTTGCGGTGCCAAATAGCTGATTGGCACTGCAAGCCTGGGAGATGGGAGAAGTGGAGCGGCAACCGTGCACTCGGGGAGGGGGCGTAGGAATGCTGTAAAAAAAATTGGGGGCACCACTTTTTGGCGCCCCCAAATCTTGGCACCCTAGGCAACCGCCTAGTTTGCCTTAATGGTAGCACCGGCCCTGGGGGCACATGACTTACAAGGAGAGGCTGAGGGAACTGGGCTTGTTTAGTCTGCAGATGAGAAGAGTGAGGGGGGATTTGATAGCAGCCTTCAACTACTTGAAGGGGGGTTCCAAAGAGGATGGTGCTCGGCTGTTCTCAGTGGTGGCAGATGATAGAACAAGGAGCAATGGTCTCAAGTTACAGTGGGGTTGGTCTAGGTTGGATATTAGGAAACACTATTTCACTAGGAGGGTGGTGAAGCACTGGAATGGGTTACCTAGGGAGGTGGTGGAATCTCCATCCTTAGAGGTTTTTAAGGGCCGGCTTGACAAAGTCCTGGCTGGGATGATTTAGTTGGTGTTGGTCCTGCTCTGAGCAGGGGGTTGGACTAGATGACCTCCTGAGGTCTCTTCGAACCCTATGATTCTTCTATGATATTCTGCACTTAGCATTGCAATACCTCACTGATTTAGGAACCTAAATATCATTTTCATAAGTCTATGGGACCTTTATACCTTTAAATACCTTAAAAATAAAGATCTAAATACATTTAAAAACTGGGCTTTAGTCTCTGTCTGCCTCAACTCCCCATCTGTGAAATGGGGATGATAGCACTGCCCTACCTCACGGGGCTGTTGAGAGGATAAATACATTAAAGATTGTACGGTGCTCAGATATTACAGTATTGGGGACTATATAAGTATAAGAGATACTGAAACTTGGGGTTCTGTTTGTGATATTGCAAACTTTTTCCTACTCTTTGTCTCCTGTTTCTAGCAGGCTTCCATTTCTAGGCAGTATCTAACCTCTCACTCCAGGGGTATTCATTTCCACAGTATTGCCTTGTTAGAGACCTAATCAAAGGCTTTTTCAAAAGCCAAAAATATATGGGCCAGAGGCGGATTTACAGTAAACACAGGGTGCCCTGGCACGAGGGCAGAAGCTTGGTCCTGCTGGCTCCTGCGGCTCCTGCTGCAGGCTCCGCCCCCACCAGCAGCCAAGCTCCTCCCACCCCGCCTCCTCCCCCAAGCATGCCGCATTCCTGCCCCTCCCCCACCGCTGTTTGCCTGTGCTCAGGTCGCTCCGGGAGGGAGAGGGAGGAGCGGGGCTGCAGCGCACTTGGGGGAGGAGGCAGAGAAGAGGTGGGGGCAGGGCCTTGGGGAAGGGGGTGGAATCGGGGCGGGGCGGAACAAAGGTGAGGCCCCTGCACTCCCCCTACACATCCCCCCCAGCCCCCTGCCCTGACTCCTGCACCACCAACACATACCCAGCACCCCACACCCCATGCCCTGACTCCTGCACCCCCTCACACACACCCAGCCCCCTGCCTTCCCTGACTCCTGCACCCCCTCACATCCCCACCCCCACGCTGAGCACCAAACGGGGCTCCTGCACCCACCCCACAATCCCACCTGCACCCCTCACACCTAATGAGAGCTGCCCCAGGTAAGCGATCCACACCCCAACCTCTTGCCCCAACCCTGAGCCCCCTCCTGCATCCTAGCTCCTGGCCAGATCCTGCACCCCAATCCCCATCCCACTCCTGCACCCTAACTCCCTCCCAGACCCTGCACCCCCAGCTGTGACTCCTGCACCCTCACACACTCCCAGCCATGACCCCTGCACCCCCTCACACACCCCCAGCCCCCTTCCCTCCCTGACTCCTGCACCCTCCTCACACACTCCCAGCCCTGACTCCTGCACCCCTCTCACATACCCCAGCCCCCTGCCCTCCCTGACTCCTGCACCCCCTTCTCACATCCCCAGCCATGACTCCTGCACCTCCTCACACACCCTCAGCCCCCTGGTCCTCCCTGACTCCTGCACCGATCCAGTCTGCCAATTCCTATTTATTTATTATTCCTAAATATTTCTTTCCACCGTTGGACCAGCTCTATTTCCAACTCTCGGCTTGCTTTCAGCTTGTTGCAAAATTTATTAAAACTTCAATAATACTTTACTTTCTATACCGACTAGAGAAAATAAACTAATTATGGAAGTTCACTCTGTAAAGGATCCAAAAAACTCTGCCAAAGAAGAGAACAGAAGGGCAGGGACTTATTTTTTGCTTGTTTTTTCACATTTGTATCTCCTTAGAAAAGGAGTGGAACACCTTAGTCAACCATCATTCTCGAGCCCACTACTGTTTTTTCCTGGTTCTTTCATTACATAGTCTGATGTTTCAATCTGATTTCTGGGCGTGCTTTTGTTTTCTTTCATTCATACACCCTCAAGAACAGCTCTTATTCTGCTGGGAGTATGTAGCATAGTAGGATTAAGAACAAGGCCTACTGGGCTCCTAATATGTTAATTCCCATTAAGGTCAATGGCAGGTCTCTCATTGACTAAAATCGGAGTTGGACCTGGCCCAGCAAGGCATTGTTTCTGCGGAAACAATCTTTCTGTGAGGCCAAAGCAGAAAGTACTACCCACCCATTCTAGTGATGAAACAGCAGCTAAAGTCTGCTTTGGTTAGTGTTTTAATATATGCCGTGATGCTTCAAATAAACATCGAGCTGCTCCACATCGTATCTTTAGCATATCTTAAAGCATCCGCAGTACACTGACATGAAACACACTGAAAAGGAGGTGTCTGGGTGCAAAGCAATAGGTACAATAATGAGGCATCTTTATTCTCTGGATTTCTTTGCTTTTATCTTTGTCAGGAAGAACCAATATGCTTTTGTGAAAGCCTTACAATGAAGGCAGTTCCTGCTCTGAAGAGCTTACAATCTAAAAGATGAAACTGAAGACAAGAAGTTCTTGAAATCCCAGAGGAAGGATTAACTGAGTTATATTTCTCTCTCCCACCTTGGGCATCAGAGCAGAAATTAATTCTTTGAAGCAGACAGGGTGGTTAGTTGGCAAGCTATCATTAGGAGGGCATTCCAGGCATAGGAGGTAGCATGGAAAGAGGCAAGATAGGAGAGGAAGACTAATGGGCACCGGGGAGAGTTGTGTAGATACACTTAGGTTAGCTCCATTTCTCAAGTGTACAGAGACACGTGAAACCAAATTCTCAAGAGAACTCTAAAACAAGAATGCTGGTGTACCTAATTTGCTTGCTCATGGCTCTTTCGTGTGCAGTTTTCCACATCCACATTGCGTGTGCAATAAATCAGATTTGTGCTCCTACATTTATACAGCTAAACTGGGGCTCTCGCACAACTGCCTCCCTAATTTGGGCAGCCAAGTGAGAATAAGGAACTGGAATCTCAGTTGGGATGAATCAGTGTAGCTCCTTGGATGTTAAAAGAGCTATGCTGATTTATTACACCAGTTGAGCATCTGCTCCAAGATGCACAAATACAAATGTGTACCTGTTATATTTAGAGGTCAGGCTGAACTCCACAATCCAAGACTAGATGTCTTCCTAAATTGTATGTTCTTGTTCTTCCACGAATGATTGGACTAGATGCAGAAGTCACTGGGTGAAATTCTGTGACCCATGTTATGCACAAGATCAGACTGACTAGATGATCATAATAGTCCCTTCTGGTCTTAGAATATGGGGAACAGAACTTGTAAGATAAAACTTTATGCTGGGTTTAATTAGTGGTTAAATCTTAGATTTTATGTAGCCTCCATTCTACATCTCACTGCTCACAGAGGCTTCCCGAATAAATACCAAATCCTCACTCATACAAAGACAACAGTATATTCTCCTGAGTACCCTGAGCCATCCACTGGGCCTCTTCCATTCCCTATTTTCTCTCAGAGAGAAAGGATGGTTCCGTGGTTAAGGCACTTACCTAAGACTTGAAAGACGTGGGTTTATGTCCCTGATCTGCCATAGACTGCCTGTGTGACTTTGCCTCCGCTTCCCATCTGAAAAAAAAAAAGGGAATAATAGCATTGCTCTACCTCACAGGGGTGTTGTCAAGCACTCAGATACTATGGTAACAGGAGCCACATCAGTGCCTTAGATAGTACAGTAGAACCTTAGAATTACAAACTTACTGGTCAACCACACACCTCATTTGGAACCAGAAGTATGCAATCAGGCAGCAGTAGAGATCAATTTTTTTAAAAAAAAGCACAGTATTGTGTTAAATGTAAACTACTAAAATAATATGATGACAGGAGTCAAGGGCAAGGGCAGGGCCTTACCTGAGCAGCACTGCAACCAGGGGCGGCTCTAGCTTTTTTGCTGCCCCAAGCACGGCAGGCAGGCTGCCTTCAGCGGCATGCTTGTGGGAGGTCCGCCGGTCCCGCGGATTCGGCGCACCTGCTACCGAATTGCCGCTGAATCCGTGGACCTCCCGCAGGCAAGCCGCCGAAGGCTGCCTGACTGCTGCCCTCGCAGGGACCGGCAGAGTGCACCCCACGGCTTGCTGCCTCAGGCACACGCTTGGAGCGCTGGTGCCTGGAGCTGCCGCTGACTGCAACCCCAGAGGTTACAATGCCTGGAGCAGAGATCCAAGCCCAGCCAGCCCCACAGCACAGGAGCTGCTACTGTGGGGTGAGTGCCGGGCAGGATCCGACCAAAACCACCTGAGGGCCTCCATCCTCAGACTATTTACTGGGTTGTGACAGGCCATAAACTTTTAAAAATGGATCCTGAACCCAAAAAGGTAGACAACCACTATTTTAGATTATTCCAGTTAGGAGGAGAAACTAGTGATGGAGTCAGATATTTCTTTGATGCAATCTTGGTTTTTTCCAAAGTTTTGTTTACTCATAGACTTTCAGGTCAGAAGGGACCATTATGATCATCTAGTCTGACCCCCTGCATGATCCAGGCCACAAAAGCTGACCCAACCCCTTTCCCTTGACTCTGCTGTTGAAGTCCCCAAATTCTGTGATTTAAAGACTTCAAGTCGCAGAGAATCCTCCAGCTAGCGACCCCCGCCCCATGCTGCGGAAGAAGGCAAAAAACCTCCAGGGCCTCTGCCAATCTACACTGGAGGAAAATTCCTTCCCGACCCCAAATATGGCGATCAGTAGAACCCCGAGCATGTAGGCAAGATTCTCCAGCCAGACTCTCGTTGGCCATTGATACTATTTACCAGCGATGGCACGCTGTTGATTTGACTAAATTCACGTTGTCCCATTAAACCATTCCCTCCATAAACTTATCTAGCTTAATCTTAAAGCCAGACAGGTCCTTCGCCCCCACTGTTTCCCTCGGAAGGCTGTTCCAATATTTCACCCCTCTGACGGTCAGAAACCTTCGTCTAATTTCAAGCCTAAACTTCCCCACGGCCAGTTTATATCCATTCGTTCTCGTGTCCACATTAGTACTGAGCTGAAATAATTCCTCTCCCTCCCTGGTATTTATCCCTCTGATATATTTAAAGAGAGCAATCATATCCCCCCTCAGCCTTCTTTTGGTTAGGCTAAACAAACCGAGCTCCTCGAGTCTCCTTTCATACGACAGATTTTCCATTCCTCTGATCATCCTAGTGGCCCTTCTCTGTACCCGTTCCAGTTTGAGTTCATCCTTTTTAAACATGGGAGACCAGAACTGCACACAGTACTCCAAATGAGGTCTCACCAGTGCCTTGTACAACGGAAGCAACACCTCCTTATCCCTACTAGATATACCTCGCCTAATGCATCCTAAGACCACATTGGCTTTTTTCACCGCTACATCACATTGCCGACTCATAGTCATCCTGCGGTCTACCAGGACTCCGAGGTCTTTCTCCTCCTCCGTTACTTCCAACCGATGCGTCCCCAGCTTGTAACTAAAATTCTTGTTAGTCATCCCTAAATGCATCACCTTACACTTTTTACTATTAAATTTCATCCTATTTCTGTTACTCCAGTTTACAAGGTCATTCAAGTCTCCCTGCAGAATATCCCGATCCTTCTCCGAATTGGCAATACCACCCAACTTTGTGTCATCCACAAACTTTATCAGCCCACTCCTACATTTGGTTCCGAGGTCAGTAATAAATAGATTAAATAAAATGGGACCCAAAACCGAACCTTGAGGAACTCCACTGGTGACCTCCCTCCAACCTGACAGTTCACCTTTCAGTACGACCTGCTGCAGTCTCCCCCTTAACCAGTTCCTTATCCACCTCTGGATTTTCATATCGATCCCCATCTTTTCCAATTTAACCAATAATTCCTCGTGCGGTACCGTATCAAACGCTTTACTGAAATCGAGGTATATTAGGTCCACCGCATTTCCCTTATCTAATAAGTCTGTTACTTTCTCAAAAAAGGAGATCAGATTGGTTTGGCACGATCTGCCTCTGGTAAAACCATGTTGTAATTTGTCGTAATTGCCATTGACCTCAAGGTCCTTAACTACTTTCTCCTTTAAAATTTTCTCCAGGACTTTGCATACTACAGATGTTAAACTGACAGGCCTGTAGTTACCTGAGTCACTTTTTGTCCCTTTTTTGAAAATAGGAACCACATTAGCTATTCTCCAGTCCAACGGTACCACCCCCGAGTTTAAAGATTCATTAAAAATTATTGCTAAGGGGCTTGCTATTTCTCGCGCCAGTTCCTTCAATATTCTTGGATGAAGATCATCCGGTCTGCCCGACTTAGTCCCGTTAAGGCGTTCAAGTTTGGCTTCTACCTCGGATACGGTAATCTCCCCTCCTTTATTCCCCTCTGTCACGCTGCCACTATTCCTAAGCCCTTCATTTGCCTCATTAAAGACTGATGCAAAATATTCGTTTAGATATTGTGCCATGCCTAGATTATCCTTAATCTCCACTCCAGCTACAATCTTCAGCGGTCCCACTTCTTCTTTCTTTGTTTTCTTCCTATTTATATGGCTATAAAACCTCTTACTATTGGTTTTAATTCCCCTCGCAAGGTCCAACTCTACACGGCTTTTGGCCTTTCTCACTCCATCTCTACATGCTCTGACCTCAATAAGGTAAGTTTCCTTACTGATCCCTCCCCTCTTCCACTCTTTGTACGCTTTCTGTTTTTTCTTAAGATGCTCGCTCATCCAGCTCGGTCTAAATCTCTTGCCTACTAACCGTTTTCCCTTTCTCGGGATACAGGCCTCCGACAGCTCCTGCAACTTTAACTTAAAATAATCCCAGGCATCATCTGCCTTTAGATCCATAAATATGTTAGCCCAAGCCACTTCCCAAACCAGTCCTCTTAATTTATTAAAATTAGCCTTTTTAAAATTATAAACCCTAGTCTCCGATTTAATTCTGTTAATCCTTCCATTTAGTTTAAACCGAATTAGCTCATGATCACTCGAGCCAAGGTTATCCCCTACAACCATTTCCTCAACGAGGTCCTCACTACTGACCAAAACCAAATCTAAAATGGCCTCCCCCCTCGTCGGTTCAGCTACTACTTGATGAAGGAATTCATCAGCAAGCACATCTAGGAACATCTGCGCCCTATTATTGTTACTAGCATTTGTTCCCCAATCTATATCTGGGAAGTTAAAGTCTCCCATAATTACACAGTTCCTATTAGTATTTACTTCCCTAAAAACATTAAATAGTTCTCTGTCCATATCCAGGGTAGATCCCGGCGGTCTATAGCACACCCCAAGCACTATCCCAGGGGAGGCTCTAGTAGTTCTTTTACCCAGTGTGAGTATTGCCCAGACAGACTCCGTCTTATCCATTCCATCAGTTATTATTTCTTTACAGTTTACCTCATTATTGACATACGCCACCCCCACACCTTTACCTTTGTTCCGGTTGTTCCTAAACAGCACATACCCTTCCATACCTGTACTCCAGTCATGACTACCATTCCACCAGGTTTCGGTTATTCCTACGATATCTGGTTTCATTTCTCGGACCAGGAGCTCCAATTCCTCCATTTTGTTACCTAGGCTTCTTGCATTGCTGTATAAACATCTTAATGTATGCCGTTTAGCCGGTCTCCCATTAGTTATGCAATTTGTTACAGACCCCTTACTGGTCATCCCCCATTTCCTTCTTATGTCCAATCCCATCCCCCCGGCTATATCTGTTCTTATCTCATCACCCTCCTTTTCAGTGTTGGAATCTGGCGTGGAGATTAACTGGACATCTCCCAACCGTCTCCCCCAAATTCCTAGTTTAAAGCTCTTCTGATGAGATGAGCCAGCCTCCCTCCCAGAAGTCTATTTCCTTCCCTACTCACAGGGGCGGCTCTAGGCACCAGCAAAGCAAGCACTTGCTTGGGGCAGCCCATTTGCAGGGGCGGCAGGGATCCAGCATGGGAGCTGAGAACCAACAGGGGCCCCTGGGAGCTGTAGGTCGTTGGTTAGCTCCCTGCCTATAGAGCCAGCCCTGGAGCAGGAAAGAACTACATTTCCCAGCATTCCCTTGGCCACTACCAACAGGAAAGAGGATGAGGGAGTGAGGAAGCTGAGACCTCATGCTGTAGCCTGCTGTGAATGGAGAGCTGTGCTGTGAGTAGGGATTCCATATTTTAACATTCAAAAAATAGGACACTCCACGGGGAGGGAGGGTAGCCTCACCCTGCCCCCATCCACTCCCTCCAACTGCCCCCCACAGAAACCCCAACCCATCCAACCCCCCTGCTCCCTGTCCCCTGATCATCCCCTCCCGGGATCACTGCCCCAACTGCCCCCCAGGACTCCACCCCCTATCTAAGCTCCACTGGTCCTTGTACCCAACTTCCCCCTTCCCGAGACCCCCCTCAACTTCCCCTCTAGGACCCCACCCCCTACCTGTCCCCTGACAACCCTCTGGGACTCCCATGACTATTCAATTGCTGCCTGTCCCCTAACTGCCCCCCAAAACCGCTGACCCATCTAACCCCCCCTTCTCCCTGCCCCTGACTGCCCCCTCGAACCTCCGCCCCATCCAACCCCCCCTGCTCCCTGTCCCTTTACTGCCCCCCCCGGAACTCCTACCCCTTCTCCAACCCCCCAACCCCGTTACCGTGGCACTCAGACCAGCGTGTCTGGCTTCGTGCAGCGCCAGACACGCTGCTGCATACATGCTGCCGTGCTCCCCTGCGGAGCCACAGTCTCTGCCTCCCGCCCAGCACCTGCCTTTCAGATTTGAACACCTCAAAATTCAGGAGTGCTCAAGCTCAGTTTGGGCAGCTGTTACTTCATTTCTCCCAAATCAAATATACTGATCCACTGTAACTTGCTGTAGAAAAAGTAGGATAAAATTGAGCAAGAAATGCTTCTCAGTGGTTATTAGGACTGGAATTGCTATTTTCAACAGCCATTGCCTTTTGTTTGTTTGTTTGTTTAAAAGGAAGACAGTAACATTGCACTGGCAAACTCCCCATAGAAAGAAAGAGTGGAACAAAAGAATAATAAAGGCACCTCAACTTTTCCTCATTTATGTAGGACAGTCTTATAATATGCATCCAGATATCCTCCAATCACACAAGCTGAAAATTGATCCACTTTACTGTAACCATGTGGGAACTAATCCTGTCTGTGTTCTGTGCACATCTAAAATTCCTGCTGAATGACCTGCCGTGGGAACGAGTTTCCAGTGACCCAGGTCTGCGGCGGAAGGAGGGTGCAGGTGGAGTGGGTGATCCCAGGGCTGGGGCAGCAGGAGGTGTGTGTGGGTGGGGCAATGGTGGGGGGGTAGAGGGAACCCAGAGCTGGGGCAGCAGGGTGTGTGTGTGTGGGAGAGCCGAGGGCTGGTTCAGCAAGGGGGTGCGGGTGGGGGAGGTGAGAGCCCAGGGCTGGTGTGGAAGGGGGGTGTGGGTCGAGGGGTGAGAGCCCAGGGCTGGGGAGGCAGGGGGGTGCGGGTGGTGGGGGAGATCCCAGGGCTGGAGTGGAAGGGGGGTGCGGCGAGGAGCCCAGGGCTGGGACGGGGGGCAGCCAAAATTTTTTTTGCTTGGGGCGGCAAAAAACCTAGAGCCGGCCCTGATGGGGCTAAATACATGCTGGTGTACGGAGTGCTGGCCACAGGTTACTCTGGATCTGGGGGAGCCAGCCTCAGGTTGTCTCTAGGACCCTACACTGCAAAGTAAAGAAAGATCTTCTTTGTGGCGAAGGAGGCCATGAAATTAAAGATAGGACCCTCATTCTCAGCATTGTAAAATGCCACCAGCTCTACCCTAACTCTGGGGTGGCTTACACATATGAACCCAAACCCTAATGCCAAGTGGCCTACCCATAGGTACCCTAACCCTAGGGCAAGGAGCCCTACCCATATAAACCCTAACCCTGGGGTGGAGAGCCCTTTCAATAGGGTGGAGAGCCCTTTCAATCCTAGGCGGGGAGCCCAACAAATACCAACTCTAACCATACGGAGGGGAGCTCAACCCATAGGAGCTCTACCCCTAACTCCAAGTAGCCTACTCATAGGAACTGTAATCCTAACTCCAAGTGACCTATCCATAGATACCCTAACCCTAAACTGGGGAACCGTACCCATAGGAACTCTAACCCAAGGATGGGGATCCCTACAGAAAAGAACCCACAAACTAGGGTGGGGAGTCATGCCCATTGGGGGTATGGTTCCCTGACCTAGGGTTAGGGTTCCTATGGATATGGCTTCCCACACTAGGATTAGGGTTCCTGTGAGTAGGGGTCCCCACTATAGTGTTAGGGTTCCTATGGTTTGGGCTCTCCAGGCTAGGGTTAGGGTTTCTCTGGCTAGGGCTCCCCTCCCTAGTGTTAGGGTTCTTGTGTTTCGGACTCTCTGACCTAGGGTTAGGGTTCCCATGGTTAGGGCTCCCTGCCCTAGTTTTAGTATTCCTATGGGTATGGCTCCCTGACCTAGCATTAGGGTTCCTGTAGGTAGGCCAGTTGGAGTTATGATTAGGGTTGCTAAGGTAAGGCACCCCACCCTGTTATGCTTATAAGAAGCACACGGGATCTGTTTCAGGGGAAAAGGCAATACGCCACATTTATTAAAGATACAACTATTAGCATATGTATTTAATCACCACACACACACACACACACCCCCGCCAGGTGATGTTATAGTTACCAGTCCAGAGTCTGGATCAATCTAGTGACCAGCTAGGTTGGTCACGGGTAGGTAGGAGCCAGGTTCTGTTGGTCACGACATGATGCCCCAGGGAAGTCTTGGCAGGACAAACCCAAAGTTTCATGGCAAGACACCCTGTTTAAACAGTGATTTTCCTTCATTGGGACCAATGAGTTTTGCACCGTCATGCTGTAATCCAGGGGTCTCAAACTTGCGGCCCGTGGGCCAGGTATTTTCTGCGGCCTGCAAGCTCCTCATGGCCCCCCACCCTCCCCAACATTTACCTAGAGCGTCTCCGACCCGACGCGCACCGGGGGAAGGGGAGGCTCCCTGCCTGCCCGCCCTGCCCCCACGCTACCACGGGAAGTGTCCAGAACTTGGGGAAGGGGGTGCACAGGGGTCTGTGTCTTGCTCTTGCTTCAGGCAGTGCTAGGGTGACCAGATGTCCCGATTTTATAGGGACAGTCCCGATATTTGGGTCTTTTTCTTATATAGGCTCCTATTACCCGCCACCCCCTGTCCCGATTTTTCACACTTGCTGTCTGGTCACCCTAGGCAGCGCCCCCTGCAGCTCCCATTGGCTGCAGTTCCCCATTCCCGGCCAATGGGGCTGCTGGGGGCGGTGCCTGAAGCAACAGCAACACACAGACCATTGTGCCCCGCCTCCCCCAGGTTCCGGATGCTTCCGGAGTGGCGCGGTGCAGTGCAGCAGGGAGCCTGACCTGCCCCCGCTGCGCGCTGGACCAGAGCCCGCCCCCTGAAGCCCTTTTGCACCCTGATCCCCTGCCCTGAAACCCCTGCCACGCCCTGCACCCCTCCTGCACCCCGATCCCCTGCCCTAAGACCCTGCCGCACCCCGCACCCCTCCTGCACCCCGACCCCCTGCCCTAAGCCCCCTGCCGCACCCTGCACCCTGACCCCCTGCTGAACTGAAGATGGCAAACCCAATTGCCTGGGCATTGAAACCTAGCAACAAATAACCCAGAGGGAGATGCTGTCCTGGAGTCATTCAGCCCGGGACAGGGACTTGAACTCTGTATTTTGGGACTGTCCCACCCAATTTGGGACAGGCCGTCACCCTGGTTAATTAGTCAATGCTCTGAATGTCACTGCAAATGCTTGGTGAGGTGCCTTAATCCCTGAAGTATACACAAGTCTCCATCAGGAGTCTATCTCAGCTGGATTCGCTGAACACTGCTCCTGGTGTGAAGCAGGAGTGCTGAAGGCCCAGAGGTCCAGTCACAGGAGGCAGTGAAGCCATGTGTCTTACCCTGCAGGAAGAGTGAGACTTCTAGGGGGTCTGGCACATCAAAGGGCTTCCTGAGAGACTGTTCCAAAGCCAGAGTGTAGCACCAATCGTATGGATCCATGGCAGTAAGTGAGGTGACATCAGCGCAGATCTGTGCAGTGACCCCTGCTTGCTGCAACAGGAGGCGATCTGAGGGGTCCGTTCATGTATTCCCAGCCCTGGGCTCTCTGCCGACCCCTTTGGCTCCTCTTCCTCCCAAGGAACCACCTTGGGATGGGTTTCTGCCATTGCCCCTCCCCCCCTCATTGCATCCCTCCATCCTGGCACCAGGATCTCAGTTGGGATTCTCCATTCCCTCATCCCCTCCCTGAATTTCTATCATGGAGCTGGATGTCTGGGCTTGGTCTGGGTCTGTCTTCTCCGTGGCGTGCTGCTTTGGGAAGACTGGTTGCTCTAGAGTTTTGGTGCCCGACCTCAACCTCATGCACAGGGCTGCCCTACTCTAGCCTGGCTATTTTGTTGCCACGAAGCTAGAAAAAAAAATGCATGTTGGACTCCCTGGCTTTGCAGGCTGAACCCTTTTTGTGCCTGTTCCCCCTCAGACAGAAAAGAAAAGAAAAGAAAAGAAAAGAAAAGAAAAGAAAAGAAAAGAAAAGAAAAGAAACTTCCCTGGCTTTGCAG
The DNA here is from genome assembly GCF_011386835.1 of Chrysemys picta bellii. Lineage (NCBI taxonomy): Eukaryota > Metazoa > Chordata > Testudines > Emydidae > Chrysemys > Chrysemys picta. The sequence goes on from NC_088793.1 coordinate 190,585,417, forward strand.
GCTGCCAAAAGAAAAAACGTGTCCTTTTAAAATCCTGAGGTCTGTGCTTCTGGTTCAAAACGATCCCACCGCTCTGCCACCATGTCAAGGCTGATTCCCCACTCTGGCATTTCAAGTGCAGAAGGTGGGGGCCCGCGAGGATTCTAAAAATTAATACTGGCCACTCCAGGCTTGTATTAAACTCCCAAGGTTACAGCTTCTCTCTCAACTTGGATAGGTAGATGCTGCCACCACCCAAATGCAAAAAAAACCCTTCTGAGAGCCCAGAAAGGCACACTTGGGAATTCCTTCCTGCGGGGTACCCTTGGGCCCTTTCACCCCCCTCCCCAGGGAATAGCTGATAAAAAAAAAACCAACAAAGGAAATCAGCTGTTGCCACCAGCTAATTAAACAACATACGCACAAACCTCTTAGGGACACAAACATCCAATCCTGGTCTTAAAAAAAGGTAAATTTTATTAAAAACAAAAGGAAAGAAAAATACATCTGGAACTTACGCTTTTTGCTAGGTTTTAAATAAATAATTACAAGGATTAAGCATCAAGATAGCTTCTTGAGATCCAGCTTAAGGGTTACAAGCAAAACAAAAGCACCTGGGCTTAGCACAGAGGAGTCACAAGCCATAAAGAAACAAAAGAGATAAACCTAATAGAGTCTTCCTAGACATTTTCTGATCTACTTACATATCTGGGGTTTCAAAAGAGTAGTTTCTAGGTATGATCTGATGATTTTCATACCTGGCACAAGCTTTTACAGCCTAGTTCCAGCCCTGTCCCTGCTTTCCGAGAGAACAAACACAGACAGACAAAGGGAAAGTTTTTTCCCAATTTTAAAAAGTTCTAGCCTTCCCATGGGCTCTTTTGGTCAGGTGCTCACTCTCTTCCTTTAACCTATGGACTTTTTAACCCTTTACAGATAAAGCAAGTAGAGAACAGCTAGAAACAGGGATTTCATAGCTAAGTGGGTGGCTGGGTGTCCATAAAAGGGAGATACCCCTGCCTTCATTTATCACACGTGCATAAGGAGCAATGCAGTCGTAAATACTGATACGTTCACTTGAAAAGCATACCTGGCCGTTCTGAAGTTGGGAGACCTTCCTCAGCCACCAGCCTCTGCCCTTCCCTGAATATGACCGTGAACATGACACTCTTGACACTCTTCAACTGAGGGTTTACAATAATAAAATTGTATATAAAGCACAGAGGGAAATGCCTCTCCAGATACTCTGGATTAGATAAAACATTAAAAGAAGGCAATAAATCAAAGCTCCAAAACAGCCCCGCTAACCGCCCAGGAACAATCCTCAACCCTCCCCTGTAACTCTATCAAATAAAGAAGGACCTGTTAGGCTCTGGGGAAGGGGCTGGTCCCCTCTCTTGTACCGGGGAACCAGTCAGGGCCTTTCTGATTAGAAGCCAGGGCAGAGAGCTCTGGTGGTGGAGTGGATATTGGTTGGGTTAGAGCACATGCAGTGGGAGTATGCCAGCTGCTGCACCACTTCATAGGGCTGCCTGCCCTCCAGGCACCAGCGCAGCAAGCGCAGGCAGTCTTTAGTGGCAATTCAGCGGCAGGAACGTCGAAGGCACAGGACCGTCAGATCGCCCGCAGAAACGCCGCCGAATCCACGTGACCAGGTCTGAGTGGGGTATAATGAGTTCTATACATGTACTGGAAATACGCCCCCTGAAATATGTTGAGGGGTCAGACTTGATAAACCAGTTTGGCTTAGAGATAGAGAAGAAGTTCCTGTTTCTTTCATGTTCATAGGCAGGAAGGGAGAAGAAAGTGTACCAGGGCAAGTGCAGGGGTAGGATCAGGTCAAGTGCCCAGCTCTCTCCCAGGTTTGTGGGTGAGAGCTAGGACAGGTCTCTGTTGGATAAAGGACAACGCCCTGCTCCTTACAGTCCTCTGTGTCCATGGGAGAGAAGGGATGAATCCCTCCTTGAGAATCTCAGCAGCTTCCTAGGAAGGAGCCAGTGCTCTTCTCAGAGGACCTTCTCCTGGACCTCACAGGGGTCTGAGGCTCTCACTCCACAAGCCTGCCTGGGGCCTTGGAGTTAGTGCTCAACAGAACCAGGCAGAGCCCTGTTGTCGAGCACCAGAGCCTTCCCTCTATCCCTGAAGGTGGAAGGGCCCCAACACTGCCCTGCACTCACTGCCCTGACCACGGATGGCTCTCAGGTAGCAGGACACAATGGAAACGTGGATCATCCAGTCTCTCATTTCCAGGCCTCCCCAGGGCTAAGGTAAAATTCCTGCTCCCCCTGACCATTATGCTCACCTCCAAGTTGTGCTGGAGATTGTCTGTGCTGGGGGTTGCTGTCAACAAACTCTTCAGCATGGCATCCATGTCTCTGGGCAGGCCTTCTTCAGAGCCTGCGGGCGGAGGGAGACCATGGGTCACGGTTATGGAACCTGGGGCTACACCTGCCAGGATGACAGCTGGCTCTGCAGTCCTTTCCCAGAGCAGCTCTCTGCAGAGGGCCTGGTGCACAGCAGGTAGGGAATAGCCAAGCTGCTAGGGATGGGAGCTGGGCTTCCTGGCAGAGTCCAGCATCTGCAAGGAAGGGATTCCTTACAGAGGGACAACATAATCTCCCTCAGAGGGGGAGTCTGCCCCTGACACTTGATTAAATCCTACGGCCTGTTCCCACCTCTGCCCACCTCACCCCCAAATTAGAGCAGCTCCAGCTACGTAAGAGAGCAAAAACCAGAGGCCTTCCTGGCCCTTGGGACAGAGGAGTAGGTTGATGATCTACCTGGAGGTGAATTTTGGTCTTCTCCGTGCCTATGCTCTATACTCCCTTCAGGATAGTGCACAGGAACCCACCATGGACTGCTCCACTCTTGTGTTTGTCCCTACTTCAGTCTGCTTCATCTCTGTGCCAACCGTTTCCTCCTTCACCTCCCTGCAGCACCCGAAAGGGTGTGTGTGTGGAGGGTCAGCATGGTCCCCTTAAAAGCCCAGTCACCACTTAGCCAGGACAAGAAGAACTTGACTCCAGACAAGCTCTGCACTGCCTCTGCCTCCCCAAGAGGAACACTCCTAACCCACAGCTCCTGCAGCAGCAGATCCTACAGCCAGCTGGAGCCAGCCCGCCTCACCCCTCCTGGTGTTGGGAGGGGAACAGGAGAAAGGACAAAAGAAGGAAGAGATGAAGAGAAAGGAAGGAGGGATGGAGGAAAAGGTAAAACGAAAAGGACAAACCCTAATGTCCCCAGTGATTGTATGGGACAAAATCCCATGTGGGGAATAAAATTCTGCCACCTTAAACTAGTGCTTCCCATGCCTAGAATTCGGCTGGCACCAGGTGGATCAGACTGAACAGGTTCCAAACATCTCATTGGCTCTTACCTTGTAAACAAGAACGTCTGTTTTCTAGAAAAATCAGTAAAAGGAAAGGAGAAAACTCGAAAGAGGCTCCTCCTCGCACGCACGTACATGAACCCTAATACTCTCCCAGTCCTCAAAAGAGAGACCTCGAGAAGGAGACTTGCTGAAGCAAAGCCACAGGGGTCTCTGAGGTTTCCCTGGCCCTGCGCCCCGTCCTGCCTGGCTGATGTCAGCATCTCTCTGTGAGGTCACCACCTCCCCACCACCTTTGACCAATACGCTGAGGTCCTGCAAAAGGCCTTTGTGATGTCACTGCCACACACACCCCTCCCCTGAAGTGCTAATGTCCTGCTGCTGGCCAGACACTTTGAAGGTTTGAGCTTGTCATAACTATAAAGGGAAGGGTAACAGCCCTCCTGTGTACAGTACTATAAAATCCCTCCTGGCCAGAGACTCCAAAATCCTTTTACCTGTAAAGGGTTAAGAAGCTCAGGTAACCTGGCTGACACCTGACCCAAAGGACCAATAAGGGGACAAGATACTTTTAAATCTTGGTGGGGGGAAGGCTTTTGTTTGTGCTTTTTGTTTTTGGGGGTTGTTCGCTCTTGGGACTGAGAGGGACCAGACATCAATCCAGTTCTCCAAATCTTTCTGAACAAGTCTCTCATATTTCCAACTTGTAAGTAAACAGCCAGGCAAAGCGTGTTAGAGATAAAAACTGTTGTCTCAACTTGTAAATGTACCTTTTTGCTAGAGTGTTTATCTCTGTTTGCTGTAACTTTGAACCTAAGGCTAGAGGGGATTCCTCTGGACTCTTTACGTTTAATTACCCCGTAAAGTTATTTTCCATCCTGATTTTACAGAGATGATTTTTACCTTTTTCTTTAATTAAAAGCCTTCTTTTTAAGAACCTGATGGATTTTTCCTTGTTTTTAGATCCAAGGGGGTTGGATCTTGATCCACCAGGAGTTGGTGGGAGAAAGGAGGGGGATGGTTAATTTCTCCTTGTTTTAAGATCCAAGGGGTTTGGATCTGTAATCACCAGGGTATTGGTGAAGAGTCCCTCAAGGCTACCCAGGGAAGGGAATTAGCATCTTGGGAGTGGTGGCAGCGGACCAGATCTAAGCTGGTAGTTAAGCTTAGAAGTTTTCATGCAGGCCCCCACATTTGTACCCTAAAGTTCAGAGTGGGGAAGCAGCCTTGACAGAGCTACTCTCTGTGGATCACCCCACTCAATGCTTGTTCATTCTAGGAAGCAAGCAGGCTAGACAGTAAAACATCAGAGGCTGCTCCCAATGCTACACTCAGTTTTTCCAAAACTAGTAGACTTGATGGCCAGAAGAGACCTTTAGAGCATCTAATCTAACCCCCTGCATGATCACGGGCTTCCTGTATAGTACAATAGTTACTTTTGGGGAACACACATTCCAGAAAGGCATCTAGTCTTCATTCAATGACATCAAGAGATGGAGAATCCACCACTTTCCCTTTTAGTGAGTGCCAGGGGGCTCCATTTTCCCTTCCACTAGCTCCCCACTTACAGTGAGCCAGAGCAGTACCTGCAGCAGGGAGCGGGAGTTGCTGATGGCCTCAGAGGCACAGCCCCTCCAGTGCCTCAGGCATTTGGCGCAAGTGCTGGATGATGCGGAGCTGGTGCATCACTTTGGCTGTGAGGTCCTCCTGCTGCATGGGAAGGAGAACCTGTCAGAGACACAAACGCCCCGAGGAATCGGGGAATTAAGAGCACCTGGAACCAGCAGCATTTCCACACAGCACTTGCCCACCACTGAGGGATGGATTCACCTCCTGACCCCCAGAATGGAGTCTTGTTGTCCTTTCTAGTAACTTCCAGTGCCAAACCCCCTCCTTGAAGGGTGAGCTCCTGCCACCTCCCCCTCAGCGCCCTTGACAGCTGATCCACCTCCAAACCACAGCTCAAGTTCTCAGAACCCTCTCCTCCCACCCCCACCCAGGTTGGGCAGGGAGGGGCCTCTAGCAGGGGTGGGCAGGAGGGATTCTGGCAGCAGTGAAGTGGGTTGCGGGGAGGTCGAGATCTTGCGCCAAGTCATCCCAAACACTAATGCTGAAGCCACAGGATGGCAGCCCTGGTGAATGGGGCAGATCAGCAGCCCCTGCTGACTGAATCCTCCCGTTCTCTCTAGGTGGTGGCTCGGGTGACACAGACACTAGGCCACTGGCAACTGGGTTAGGCCCTCTGGACTCCTCTGCTCTTCCCAAGAGCAAAAGCACCGTACCCTGAGAACATAAGTCCGTGATGAGGTAACGCTTGTCATTAATTAGCCTTGCTGAAGAGCTGTGTTGGAGCTGCTCCGGGGACAAGCTGGTTCCCTCCTGCTCATGGAGGTGAATTCATCTCCCTTCACAGTAGCACCTGCTCTCGCTCTCATTCCCCACCAGGCTCCTTGCTGACAGGCCAGCGAATGGCGATAGGATGGGAATGAGGCCTGGGCCCCGCCCCAATCTCCTGAGTCTAATGCAGCTGCTTAGCTTGTCCCACATCAGCTCTTGGGCTTCCCCCAGGAGGGAGTAGGCCAGGACCAGCCCAGCCTGGCTGACATGCACAGGGCCAGCTCCAGGGTTTTTGCCACCCCAAGAGGCCAAAAAAAAAAAAAAATCCCCATCCCGCCCCATCCCAGCCCTGGGCTACTCGCCGCACCCCCCTGCCGCCCCAGCCCTGGACTCTCACCCCTTGACCCGCACCCGCCTGCCTCCCGAGCCCTGGGCTGTCACCTCCCCCACCTGCATCCCCCTGCCGCCCGAGCCCTGGGCTCTCCCACACACACACCCTGCTGCCCCAGCTCTGGGTTCCCCCTAACACCCCCACCATTGCCCCCCCACACACACACACACACCACCTGCTGCCCCAGCCCTGGGCTCACCCCCCCACCTGCACCATCCTTCCACCGCAGCCCTGGATCACTGGTAACTCGCTCCTACGGCAGGTCATTCAGCAGGAATTTTAGATGTGCACAGAACACAGTCAGGATTGGTTCCCATATGGTTACAGAACTGCAATAAACTGCTTTGCTGGTGCCTAGAGCCGCCCCGGCCACCACCCCACCCATCTGGCTGACAGCGTTTATGGCCTTGGGACCCAGCAAGGGGGCTAGATACCGGGGCTTTTCCTCAGAGTCCCCCTGGTTCAAATCGCCAGCCTGCTCGAAGGCCGTGTGGTGAGCATCCACATCCCCCCCGTCCTTAACCAGGGGCAGCAATTTAGTGTCGAGGCTCCCTGCGGAACTGGCAGCCCAGGGACTATCCCCACTCACCCCGGGGAGCCCCCTATGCCTCTCCGCTCCACCATCGCCAGTCCTTGCTGCTGTTGCTTTTCCTGCAGCTTTTCCTCGGGCTCTTGCTCTCTCTCACGGTCCTCTCGCTCTCTCGGACTCAGCTCCAGTCCCATCCGTCTCCGATCCCCTGATGGGGAACCCAATCGTGAAGACCCCCATCTGGTTGGGGACCAGACTCTTGGGGATGCCTGGCTACTGCTCCACCTGCTCCCAAATCCTCTTGTAGCCCCGTCTGGGTCAGGAATCTGCTCCTTAGAGCGCTCCTCGTCCTCCAGCTGCACGATTAACTGGGCCTTGGTGAACTTCCCAATGCGTAACCCTCTCTTTTTGCACAGGATTACAATGTCCTTCTTAAGGAGATGGTGATAGGCCATCCCTCCGCTGTTCCCAAGTTGCTTTGGACTCACAGGCCCGTGTGCTCTCAGCTCCCCCATGGTTTCCAGGAAGAACCCGTAGTGTGCCAGCCCTTCTCGTGGTCACCACCTCTTTGCCAGGGTCGAGCTGCAGACTCCTCCGCCCCTGGGACCGCTCGCTGCAATCCCCAGGGGAAACCTGTTACAGCAAACGTCCTTCTCTCTTCCAGGGTCAAGCGGCAAGCTCCTTCGCCCCGGAGACTGCTCGCTGCAGTCCTCGGGACCCCGTTACTCCAATAGTCCTTCTCGCTGGTCACACACTCCTAGGGGTTAATCGCCCCCTGAAACCATCCCCCCTCCGTTTTACTGCTCCCCAGTCACTTACTGCAAGAAATGCCATTCACGGGGTGCCGTACATCCCACCCCTGCCACCAGTTGTCACGGAGTCCCAGGACGATGCTCTGGCATTGCTCCCCACAAAGCCAGTCAGGACTTTGGGGAGCCTCCTCTCCTTTGGAGCAGACTGTCTTCAGGACAAGAAGCTCACACGGCTTCACCTCCTGGGTCTCTCCTGGGAGAATTCAGCATATGCCCCTCTGTGCGCTTCCCACAGCGAGTCCGCGCAGGCGGGGTCCTGGGGAAGCCAAAGGGTTCTGCACCCGCCACTTCGCAGTCAGACGTGACTCTCAGCCAGCCAGTAAAACAGAGATTTATTAGATGACAGGAACATGGTCTAAAACAGAGCTTGTAGGTACAGCGGCGAACGGGACCCCTTGGCCGGTCCATTAAGGGGTTCAGAGAGCCAGATACCCACGTCTGCCCTCACTCCTAGTCCCCAGGTAGCTCCAACTCTGAAACCCCCTCTAGCCCCTCCTTCTCTTGGCTTTGTCTCTTTCCTGGGCCAGGAGGTCACCTGATCTTTTTGTTCACCTTTAGCTATTTCCTTCCAGGGCGGGAAGGGACCCTGGCCATTTGTTGCCAGGGAGAAAGAGTGTCAGTGATTTATGCACACTGGCCTTTCCCCACCACCTAGAGACTTAAGAAATGCATAGGGGAAACTGAGGCACCCACACAGTATTCAGAGGAAACATGAAGAACAGTCCCACTTCGTCACAGGCCCAGGCCTCATTCCCATCCTATCGCCATTCGCTGGCCTGGCGCAAGGAGCCTGGTGGGGAATGAGAGCGAGAGCAGGTGCTACTGGGAAGGGAGATGAATTCAACTCCATGAGCAGGAGGGAACCAGCTTGTCCCTGGAGCAGCTCCAACAACGCTCTTCAGCAAGGCTAATTAATGACAAGCGTTACCTCATCACGGACTTATGTTCTCAGGGTACGGTGCTTTTGCTCTTGGGAAGAGCAGAGGAGTCCCCTAAGTGCCCTCTGCGAGCCTCTCCTCTCCCAGAGGGCCTCACCCAGTTCCCAATGGCCTAATGTCCATGTCACCCGAGCCACCACCTAGAGAGAACGGGAGGATTCAGTCAGCAGGGGCTGCTGATCTGCCCCATTCACCAGGGCTGCCATCCTGTGGCTTCAGCATTAGTGTCTGGATGACTTGGGGCAAGATCTCAACCTTCCCGCAACCCACTTCACTGCTGCCAGAATCCCTCCTGCCCACACCTGCTAGAGGCCCCTCCCTGCCCAACCTGGGTGGGGGTGGGAGGAGAGGGTTCTGAGAACTTGAGCTGTGGTTTGGAGGTGGATCAGCTGTCAAGGGCGCTGAGGGGGAGGTGGCAGGAGCTCACCCTTCAGGGAGGGGATTTGGCACTGGAGGTTACTAGAAAGGACAAGACTCCATTCTGGGGGTCAGGAGGTGAATCCATCCCTCAGTGGTGGGCAGGTAATGTGTGGAAATGCTGCTGGTTCCAGGTGCTCTTAGTTCCCCGATTTCTCAGGGCATTTGAGTCTCTGACAGGTTCTCGTTCCCTTGCAGCAGGAGAACGTCACGGCCAAAGTGATGCACCAGCTCCGCATCATCCGGCACTTGCGCCAGGTGCCTGAGGCACTCCAGGGGCTCTGCCGCTGAGGCCATCAGCAACTCCCGCTCCCTGCTGCAGGTACTGCTCTGGCTCACTGTAAATGGGGAGCTAGTGGAAGGGGAAATGGAGCCCCTGGCACTCACTAAAAGGGAAAGTGGTGGATTCTCCATCTCTTGATGTCATTGAATGAAGACTAGATGCCTTTCTGGAATGTGTGTTCCCAAAAAGTAACTATTGTACTATACAGGAAGCCCGTGATCATGCAGGGGGTTAGATTAGATTCTCTAAAGGTCTCTTCTGGCCATCAAGTCTACTAGTTTTGGAAAAACTGAGTGTAGCATTGGGAGCAGCCTCTGATGTTTTACTGTCTAGCCAGCTTGTTTCCTAGAATGATCACGTGTTGAGTGGGGTGATCCACAGAAAGTAGCTCAAACCTTCAAAGTGTCTGGCCAGCAGCAGGACATTAGCACTTCAGGGGAGGGGTGTGTGTGGCAGTGACATCACAAAGGCCTTTTGCATGACCTCAGCCTATTGGTCAAAGGTGGTGGGGAGGTGGTGACCTCACAGAGAGATGCTATCACCACCCAGGCAGGATAGGGGCGCAGGGCCAGGGAAACCTCAGAGACCCCTGTGGCTTTGCTTCTGCAAGTTTCCTTCTCGAGGTCTCTCTTTGAGGACTGAGAGAGTATTAGGGTTCACGTACGTGAGTGCGAGGAGGAGCCTCTTTTGAGCTTTCTCCTTTCCTTTTACTGATTCTACTAGAAAACAGACGTCCCTGTTTAGAAGGTAAGAGTCTCAGAGAGGTTTGAAACCTGTTCAGTCTGATCCACCTGGTGCCAGCTGAATTCTAGGCATGGAAAGCACTAGTTTAAGGTGGCAGAATTTTATTCCCCACCTGGGATTTTGTCCCATACAATCACTGGGGACATTAGGGTTTGTCCTTTTCGTTTTACCTTTTCCTCCATCCCTCCTTCCTTTCTCTTCATCTCTTCCTTCTTTGGTCCTTTCTCCTATTCCCCTCCCACCGCCAGGAGGGGTGAGGCAAGCTGGCTCCAACTGGCTGTAGGATCTGCTGCTGCAGGGGCTGTGGGTTAGGAGTGTTCCTCTTGGGGAGGCAGAGGCCGAGCAGAGAATGAGCTTGTCTGGAGTCAATTTCTTCTTGTCCTGGTTAAGTGGTGACTGGGCTTTTAAGGGGACCATGCTCCAGGTTCATGCCTTCCTGTCATCCTGGAGCAGCTGGGGAAGCAAGTCCTCATGGAAGGCCCTGCCCATATCCCTGTTCTCCAGGCTCCCTGGGGGGCAGAGGAAATTCAGGGTCTAGCTCTAGCTTCTATCCTCTAGCATCTCCTGCAGAGGGGCTGAGGGGAAAAGTAGTCCTGGCCCACGGTGGACTGGGAGCTGGCAGGAAAATGCTGATGGAGTCCCCTCTCCCTCTCCGTTCCATTAGAACTGAGCAGAATTCCCCAGGATGGGTCACCACGTGGCACTGCTGGCTCTGTTGATCAGTGACCCAGCCAAGGACATCAGCCGGCAGCCCAGGGAGGGGGTTTACCGGCTCTACCAGCTGCTGCTGCACCAGAGGGAACCCAGCTGGGAAATGGCACCCGATAGAAGAGTGAGACTGGGACCCCAGCCAATTTCTCTCAGACTGACCCTGGCTGGAGGATGAGTCTCTGTCTGTCTCTTTCTCTGTTCTACACCCCTCCCCTGCAATTCTGTTGGGCCAGGCACGCAGCGAGGACTCTGCCCACTGTGCAGCCACCAATGGGATTGGAAGGACACAAGCACTGCAACCACAATGACAAATGTGTGTGTGTCTCTCTTTCCCCGGGCTGAGCATCCATGAGGCCGAAGACCTGTGGTGCTGGGACTGGCACCAGGACAGCAGGCTCCTGGGCTACAGGAACACAGCCAAGGTGGGGGAGGTAAGGACACTCTGCCAGGGCATGAGACAGCTCAGGGAGTGGGGGTGGCTGGGTCCCCTGCAGTGGCTGCCTCCAGGGGCCACTAGATGGAGATGCCGTTCTAGCCCCAGGAGTTGGAGCCTGGATCTGGGCAATCTGCTAATGCCTCACATCCTGTTGGTTTTAGGTCTTCGGAAAGTTCTTCTCGGAAGGGCAGAGAAGACTCTTCCTCCGCACGGCAGTGCTGGCCATCCACAACCCCCTGCTGCGTGTCCAGGGGCGGCTCTAGGCACCAGCAAAGTAAGCACGTGCTTGGGGCAGCCCATTTGCAGGGGCGGCAGGGATCCAGCATGGCAGTTGAGAACCAACAGTGGCCCCTGGGAGCTGTAGTTCGTTGGTTAGCTCCCTGCCTATAGAGCCAGCCCTGGAGCAGGGAAAGAACTACATTTCCCAGCATTCCCTTGGCCACTACCAACAGGAAAGAGGATGAGGGAGTGAGGAAGCTGAGACCTCATGCTGTAGCTTGCTGTGAATGGAGAGCTGCGCTGTGAGTAGGGATTCCATATTTTAACATTCAAAAAATAGGACACTCCACGGGGAGGGAGGGTAGCCCCACCCTGCCCCCATCCACTCCCTCCGACTGCCCCCCACAGAAACCCCAACCCATCCAACCCCCCGCTCCCTGTCCTCTGATCACCCCCTCCCGGGACCACTGCCCCAACTGCCCCGCAGGACTCCACCCCCTATCTAAGCCCCACTGGTCCTTGTACCCAACTTCCCCCTTCCTGAGACCCCCACCCCCAACTTTCCCTCTAGGACCCCACCCCCTGCCCGTCCCCTGACAACCCCCTGGGATTCCCATGACTATCCAACTGCTGCCTGTCCCCTAACTGCCCCCCCCAAACTCCTGACCCATCTAACCCCCCCTTTTCCCTGCCCCTGACTACCACTTCCAACCTCCGCCCCATCCAACCCCCCCTGCTCCCTGTCCCTTTACTGCCCCCCCCGGAACTCCCTACCCCTTCTCCAACCTCCAACCCCCTTACCGTGCCACTCAGACCAGCGTGTCTGGCTTCGTGCAGCGCCAGACACGCTGCTGCATACATGCTGCCGTGCTCCCCTGTGGAGTCACAGGCTCCGCCTCCCGCCCAGCACCTGCCTTTCAGATTTGAACACCTCAAAATTCAGGAGTGCTCAAGCTCAGTTTGGGCAGCTGTTACTTCATTTCTCCCAAATCAAACATACTGATCCACTGTAACTTGCTGTAGAAAAAGTAGGATAAAATTGAACAAGAAATGCTTCTCAGTGGTTATTAGGACTGGAATTGCTATTTTCAACAGCCATTGCCTTTTTTGTTTGTTTGTTTGTTTAAAAGGAAGACAGTGATATTGCACTGGCAAATTCCCCATAGAAAGAAAGAGTGGAAGAAAAGAATAATAAAGGCACCTCAACTTTTCCTCATTTATGTAGGACAGTGTTATAATATGCATCCAGATATCCTCCAATCACACAAGCTGAAAATTGATCCACTTTACTGCAGTTCTGTAACCATGTGGGAACCAATCCTGTCTGTGTTCTGTGCACATCTCAATTCCTGCTGAATGACCTGCCGTGGGAATGAGTTACCAGTGACCCAGGTCTGTGGCGGAAGGAGAGTGCAGGTGGAGTGGGTGATCCCAGGGCTGGAGCAGCAGGAGAGGTGTGTGTGTGTGTGGGGGGGGCAATGGTGGGGGGATAGGGGGAACCCAGAGCTGGGGCAGCAGGTTGTGTGTGCGGGAGAGCCGAGGGCTGGGGCAGCAAGGGGGTGCGGGAGGTGAGAGCCCAGGGCTGGTGTGGAAGGGGGGTGTGGTTCATGGGGGTGAGAGCCCAGGGCTGGGGAGACACGGGGGTGCGGGTGGTGGGGGAGAGCCCAGGGCTGGGGTGGTAGGGGGGTGCGCCGAGGAGCCCAGGGCTGGGATGGGGGGCAGCCAAAATTTTTTTTGCTTGGGGCGGCAAAAAACCTAGAGCCGGCCCTGGTTCTGTAACCATATGGGAACCAATCCTGTCTGTGTTCTGTGCACATCTAAAATTCCTGCTCAATGACCCACCCTGGGAGCGAGTTACCAGTGACCCAGGGCTGGGGCGGAAGGAGGGTACAGTTGGCAGGAGAGAGCCCAGGGCTGGGGCGGAAGGAGGGTACAGTTGGCAGGAGAGAGCCCAGGGCTGGGGCAGCAGGGGGTGCGGGTGGAGGGGGAAGAGCCCAGGGCTGGGGCAGCAGGGGGTTTGTGGGTGGGGGGGATAGAGCCCAGGGCTGGTGCGGTAGGGGGATGCAGAGGTGGGGGGAGAGCCCAGGTCTGGGACGGGGGGCAGCCAAACATTTTTTTGCTTGGGGCGGCAAAAAACCTAGAGCCGGCCCTGCCTACTCAGGTGTAGTCCATCCCTTGAGAACAGCTGTCTGTTCCCGAAAGCCTCCCAGTGGCCATACATCCCAAAGCCCTCCTTATAGCACCACTCCCTTAGCCAACTATTTATCCTCACAATCCTGTCAGCCCTTTGCTGCCCTTCTCTAGGAACAGGCAGAATCCCACTGAAGATGATCTGAGCCTCGATTTCCTTGAGCGTCTTCCCCAGCCTGGCATAATCTCCCTTGATTCTCTCTAACGAGAACCTAGCCGTGTTATTCGTTCCTACGTGCAGGATTATCAAGGGGTTCTTATCTGCTCCTTTTAGGATCCTTTTCAACCGTAGGTCCACATCCCGTATCTTAGCACCCGGTAGACAGCACACCCTTCTGTTCTCTGGGTCCGCCCTTGTCACAGGCCTGTCTAACCTCCTCAGTATGGAGTCCCCAATCACGTAAACCTGCCTTTGCCTGGCGACATTGCGATCTACTAATCTATTCTCTGTTCCCTCTAGTTGTAACCCGTGTCTGTTCCTATTTTCCCTTATACTCCCCCTTGTGTCATTCTGTATCCTCCCGGGGCCCAGATTTGATGCTGTCTCCATCAACTCCCCCCCCCCCCCTATGGGACTAGCTGCTCTTCTCTTCTTCCTCACCCTCCCACTTTCAGATACCACCTGCTGCCCCCCCTCCTCATTCTCCAAACACCCAAACCTGTTCCTGAGTTCTATTTCCCCTTCACTGGCCCTCCTTTTCCTTGGCCTGCTTCTCACGGTCACATGCTTCCACTGCCCTTGTTCTCCCTCTGATAATCCCCCCTCACACACTGTAGCCCCTGCTTCCACCTGAACCCCTGAGCATTCCCCTTCAGCCCCTCCTTGCCTTTCCTCCATCAACTGCTCAAATCCCCTTCTAAACTCTACCAGGGTATCTACCTGCATATCCAACCCTCGAATCTTTTCTTCCAGCAACTCTATTAGGTGGCACTTCATACAAACATACCTCTGTTCAGGCTCCCCTGCTAGCACCATATACATACCGCAGCTTCCACATGCAATCATCTGCATTGTGACCCCTGCTGCTTGACTCATGGCTGCTGCAGTCTCTGCCCACTGCATCTGGGGACACGGAACACACAACACACCGCGCCCTCCTGCCTCCCCTTCCAAACTCCCACTCAAACTCCCCTGTTAGCAGCCTCCTGTGCCGCTGCCTGGCTGGGCGGCCGCTTTTATAGGCCCCCTACTCAGCCAAGCTCCGCCCCCTAATCAGGGCTCGGCGGCCCTCCCAGCACACTGCCCCTACAGGCCTCTGCACACACAAGCACTACAAAGACAGACGCAAGTACAGATACTTTCTCCTCCAATGAGACTCCCACTCAAACTCCCCTGTTAGCAGCCCTGTTTGCTGCCTCCTGTGCCGCTGCTCGCTGTTTACTTGAACATAGTAAGAATCAAACAGCAGAAAACAATTCCTTTACTTGCTGTTCCAAACCTGCCTTTCCAGCCAGTGATCTATGCTCCAAAAAGCGTTCTCTCTATGTATTTTGATGCCCCAAGCATGGCAGTGAGGCAGCCTTCGGCAGCATGCCTGCGGTAGGTCCACCGAAGCCGCAGGACCCTCACGGCGATTGGCAGGCCGCCCCCCACGGCTTGCCGCCCCAGGCATGCGCTTGGTGTGCTGGTGCCTGGAGCCGCCCCTGCTCTCTTAGCTTTTTCTCAGGGACACATTACCAACACTTCTGTTCCTGTCTGATTAGCTTTCCTACTGCTCTTGTCTCTCTGTCCTACTTCTCACTCACAACTGCACATACACCCTTACCCAATGGAGGCCTAGCCCACATTGTTCAAATTCTTGAGTGGCCTTGGATCTGCCTTAAAGTTAGCCAGACATGGGCCTGCATTTGGAGCAGAAGTCACTTAACTATTTCAGCTACCAGACTGCAATGGCATCTTCACCTTTATCCTGAGACCCGACCAACAAACAACAAATTTTAACCGAGTCCATAACAAAGCTATGACATTTATCATTTGTCATTAGGAAAGAGATTTGAACTAGTCACTGAAACACATTTAAATAACTACTTAATGATTCCAGAAAGCAATCAATTAATCATTAGTAAAGTGTAGTCAACAGGTGACTTTTATGGTCTTTATTAAATATATTAAGATCAGGTATTTTTAAAAAATTGTGAAAGGATGTTTTTGTATTGTTGCGTAACTGACTTGCCGGTTGGCATGCTTGACATTTGATATTCATTATAAAGGAACCCTTCCAGTGCACCGACTTCATTACTCTTATAAGTACCTTTCCATACAAAAGGGGTGGGAGTGGGACATATTTCAGGGAGTTAATTTTAAAATGATGGGTTGTCTGCTACAGGAAATGTACTGACGCAACAGGAATACAGAAGAGGTAGATTTCAGTGTAACTGTTCGACATTAGAGAGTTTATTGAGAAATATTAAGTCTATAATCAATCTGTACTCTAGAAAAATGTATATGCAACAGACAGATTTCAAATCAAGTAATTGGCACCTCACAATATGTAACCATAGGACCATGCAGTATATTTTAGTGCTAATGCACATACAGCTCATTGAAGAAGGGAGATGTAAAAACTACTAGACCAGATGATAGGGATTGTAGAGTTGACACTGTGCCTGAACTGAAATTTGCTATTTGCCCAGCTTACAAGAGAACTTTGTAAACATAATTTTAAAAAAGTGGCCAATTGTTTAAAAAATGGGGGCCTAAAGGTTCTACATCCATATTTAGGCATCTAAATAAAACAGATTTTCCACACCCCTGACTGACATGGTTACATAGTTAAACCAACGTAAGTCTGTAGTGTAGGCCAGCCTGTGCAGCACAATGGACATGGCTTACACCTCAAGCCCAGGGTGTAATTCCCATCCTGAGGAGACATACTGGTATTAGCTCTCATTGAGCAAGCAGCTGCAGGACCCAGCTGCCCCAAATACGTAACCCACCCAATACCATAGGCACATACTCAGGTTGGCCAACCTGGCCGCCACTAAGACTACACTCTATTTTTACCATGCTAGTTTGATCAGAATTAGCTCAAGTACATGGATGGCGTGTGAACCACTGTCTGGGGGATGCTAGCCCCCAACCCTGCCCCTTCCACTCAAGGCCTCGCCCCTTCCAAGCGCCCTAGAACCTAGAGCTCCCCCCCACTGTGTACGCCAGCCCCCGCATCAGGCTGGCTAGTGCCTGCAGCTCCCCCAACCCCGGAGTACCAGGAAGGAGAGCGCACAGCGCCGCCGCAGCCCCAGGAAGGTGGGCGGCATGTCCCCAGCCCCTGGAGCCCAGCGGCACCGCCGAAGCAGAGCTCTGGCTGTGGAGTGTGGGTGGGGCCATGCCTGGCTTTTTGGGGAGTTACAGCCTCGCAAAGTCTCCCCTACCTGCTGCCAATGCTTAAGTATCTCTCCTCAAGATGGGAATCATGCTCCCAGCTCAAAGTGTAGACATACCCACGGCTTGTCTTCACTACCAGGGAGATCGATGATGCTGCAACCGATGCAGCAGGTGTCGATTTAGCGGTGTCTAGTGAAGACCCACTAAATCGACGGCAGAGTACTCTCCAGTCAACTCCGGTACTCCAACTGCCCCAGAAGAGTAAGGGAAGTCAACCGGAGAGCGTCTTCCATTGACACAGCGCAGTGAAGACACCTAAGCTATGTCAACTCCAGTTATGTTATTCACATATCTGGAGTAGCGTAACTTAGGTCAACTTACCCCGTTAGTGAAGAGAACCCCCCCAGTGTTACCACACAGGAGCTGCCTAAATCCTAGCTTGGAATAAGATATCATGGAATGGATTGCTAACTATACTACATTACCCGTGAAAGAGCTTAACCAGTTGAAACAGCCAACCACTTGTCTATGAAAAGAAATAATTTAGATGTTAGCTCTTTCACTTGTTCAAGTATCAACTGGTGGCTCGTTTCCTTTAAAACCAAGAAAATTATTTATGCATTTTGTGAACATTGCTTTGATAGACTTTACATTTACAACTGTAATTGCCTACCTCTGGAAAGAATCATGAATCTGAAGCTTCTAGTGGTTACTAGGGACCAAGTTTTCAGAAGCTTGCACAAATTCAAATTTCCCAGAAGGAGAATAATCTCCCTCCAGCTCAATCTTTGGGTACTTCATATTTGTTGAATGAATGATGGGGATCTCAGCTAGTGATTCTGATGAGCTGCTAAACAGCTAATCATCCAGATTAGTTTCTGGTTTGTTTTCTGCATCCTCAGATTGTGTTTAATTAATTTATTGTTTAAGTAAATAAAACCCTTAAGAAAAGCTTATGAACCTGAACTCCAATTATTTTTCTTTAAGTTAACATAACATTTTAAATGAGGGTAATTAACTATTGGGACAACTTACTTAGACTGCAAGTGATGGAGAATCCATCCCATCCCTAAGACTTGGTCTACATTTCAGACTTAGGTTGGCGTAACTATGTCTCTCAGGGGTGTGGAAAATCCATACCACCACAAATGAAATAGTTATACCGACCTAACCCCTCCCTCC
Organism: Chrysemys picta bellii; assembly: GCF_011386835.1. NCBI lineage: Eukaryota > Metazoa > Chordata > Testudines > Emydidae > Chrysemys > Chrysemys picta. The sequence continues at coordinate 190,603,238 of NC_088793.1, forward strand.
CCCCGCCCCGTGTAGACAGTGTTATGTAAACAGGAGGGCTTCTCCCATCAACATACCCACCACCTCTCAGGGATGTGGAGTACCTATACAACTCCAATTAAATTCAAACTTGACTAGTATCTTTTTCGGCTTAACAATACTCAATTTATATTTTTGCAGCATTGTAGTAAACACAAAGGGACACCTTAAAATAACAATAAGGTTTCACAGACAAATAATATGTTTAATTTTAATTAAGATCTTCCTATACGTAGGATTCCAAGGTGTCAAAAAATCCTCAAGATATTAATGATAAAAACTATAACCTAATCTCTTGCTTCCCAGGTTTATTTGTATCTATCTTTTAACTAGAAATGTCATCAGGACAGAGAACTAAAAATACACTTGCTGTTTACAGATATACAAAGTAACTAGACAGTAGTATTCTGATATTATAGGTGTGTTGAATAGTCAGGGACTGGAGGGATGGCAAAGACAAATGAACAACAGAAATACTCTTAAATTATTCAAAAGGAACTGTTTGTTCTTATAATAAAAGACATGCGGACAATAAGCAAAGAAAGCTCATCTACCTTATTAATATGAAAGGACATCAAGGCTGGGAGTCGCTGAAAGAGCATGAGTGCTGTAATAGTGTGTACAGAAATTCCCAATTAAGTCTTGCAAGTCATTTCAGAACAGGAGGTTTTAGAAAACCCAGCTAAGCATATTGCAAAACCTAGAAGAAAGCTGGACAACTCACAGATCTATATTCTGATCTGTGAAGAAAGGAGATTTCTAGGGATATATAAAAAACAGGCCTGTAGCACCAAAGAACCCTGTTTATCTTTTTAAACCAAATTTTTGTTAATAATTAAAAACAATGTCAGCCATTAAATTGTGCCACTGTAAATTATCCTTGCTCTGTGCTCCAGGGAAGAGCTCCCAGCAAACTTGCCTTGTTTCAAGTTTTGAATTTTTTCTAAGTTCTCATCTTATCTTATAACCAAAAAAAAAAAAAATGTTTTTAATGAGAAATTTGAAGCCAAGTAGCCTGTGCTGTTTAGAATGCCCTGGAGTCAGAATTTTTTAACAGGAAAGACCAGAAATTTCTGTTCCAACCATGGGACCAATTCTGCAAGGTACTGAGCACTCTCATTTCCCAATTATTTCCATGTGATTTTAGGGTGCACAGTACCTCACCCGTGTAGCTCACCAGTTTGTAGGGTCAGGGCAAGGATGTGGTGTAAAGTGAGATACCAGTGACTTGCCAGCATTTTAATTAGAACAGTTCAGGGTTTTTCAGGGTTTATCAAGTGAAAGTGATTGAGGCCTTGTCTACACTACACAGTTTTGTCAACAAAAGTCAGATTTCCTTGACAAAACAGTGGAGGTGTACACACTGCAATGCTACTCCCACTGATTTAACTCTCTGACTATGCTGACATAATAAAACCACCTTGATGAGAGGCATAGAGCTTTTTGCAATGAAGTTAGAGCGACGCAGTGTCAGTGTAGACACTGCGCTTGTTTATGTTCCCCTAAGTGGCCTCCAGGAGGTGTCCCACAATGCCCATCATAACCACTCTAGTCAGCAGTTGCAGGAACCAGTGGCCTCTCTTCTTGTAGGGAGCTTCCAGCGCTCCTGGTAGGGTGACCAGATGTCCCGATTTTATAGGGACAGTCCCAATATTGGGGTCTTTTTCTTATATAGGATCCTATTACTCCCTACCCCTTGTCCCGATTTTTCACACTTGCTGTCTGGTCACCCTAGCTCCTGGTTACAGTCCATAGTAGCAATCATGAAGCTAAGTGGCTGGAGTATGCAAAGTGGAATGTTTGCCCCGATTCAGGATCAGTATAGGAGTAAACCTTGCCTAGTTCACAAGATCATATCTGGAGTGTTTATCTGCCATGTCAGAACATTAGCATGGCAAAAAGCTAACTTTCCAGTTCTGGAAGGCAGTAAAATCACAGTACATCCGCTCTCTACCTATGTGTTGTGCTATAGATAAGACGAACTGAAATGCTTGGAAGTTGATTGTACTGCTGTGGTCACAGATAAGTCAGAGTGCAGGAACACTGAAGTGATGAGGTTAAAGAAATGTCTCCTGCCACCCACTTGATATTAGCATGAGTAAGGAGAAGAATGGTCCATTTGCTTTGAATGTTCCCTGAATAAGAAAAAACCATCTTAAGAGAATCCCACTGGCAATATAAAATATAAAAAATCGATTAAAGAAGAGCAATTGTTAGATATCAGCGTGCCTTTCCTCATGCACCTTAGCAGGTAAGAAGAATGACAAATGTGTGCAACAGAGTAAAGCATTTTTAGATACTTTAGGTACACTACATTTGATGCTCTTCAGATCATAGACCCTGTCAGGGGAAATAGGTGGCGCAATTAAATAAATTATGTCGAGTACATTTGTTTTGATTTTCAAGCACAGCCTCAATGAACTTCTCTAATGCAAAAGGTAGACTACAACTCAATGCATTAAGCTACTATATGAGAATCATAGCCTGTGTTACAATCTGAACAATGCAATGTGTTTCTTAAAAGCTACGATGCATCACAATATCAAGGTTTTCATTTTGATGCAGTTTTCCTTGTTGAAGTTATTTTTTTTTTTAAAATCTCTCATATGAATGTATCCATAGAGTTGTTTTCATTTGTCTCTGTGTTCTGGTGATATTATGAACCACTTAAGCTTTGCTTGCATAATTATAGGTGTCACCAGAACCCATCACTGGAAAGTAGCTTTTTTATACACAGTGCCCGTCACGTTTCCATTGAAAAACAGGGGTTTTTAACCCAGGAGCAGAATTCAGTTTATGTTCACCTAGTTATTTATGATAGTATAGATGTGTAGAGTGCACTTATGTGTCTTTTGCTTGAAAAGCACCTGCTGCTTAGAAAGATAACATAACCAAAATAGATAATATTGCAGGAAGGTTGGCACAACAATGTACATTCCTGCAGTTCTGAAGTTAGTTTCTGTTTGCCAAAGAGAATGTGTGCTAGAAGCAAGCTGAACTCAGTGGCTTCAATTGGCCAAGCTTACAGAAAGCAACCTCTTATTTTAAGGTGAGAGTCACTAATAATGGATGTTTCAAAATTAACTCAAAGCATGTATTTTTGTAGTAGTCAGAAATCTAATCGATCTAAAAATGCCACAGCTGAGGCTGACTACAGGGGATATTAGCAGGAGAAGCTACTTCCTAAAGTACATGGAATGTACATAATTTACCAGTTGAGAATCTGCCCAGTGTGGTTGTAGTCTGGTTCTCATAGAGTTTGCTATGTTCTGAACTGCCAGATTTCCACTACTAATGTTTCTTGAACCTATCACTAGCAACAGTCAATCACTTATACATTCAGAGAAGTCAGTTGGGTTTTGGGGTGCTTTTAAAGTGCATTGTGGGCCAGCACAATATAAAGTGCTCTTATAGCCACTTCTCCCACTGCATGGGCTGATTCTCTAAAGTCATTTAAATGCTTTGGGCCCCAATCCTGCAACACAGTCACACATGCACAGAAGCCTGGATCTGCATGGAGCACCATTGAAGTTAGTGGGGTTGAGTGCTGGCACTGGCTTCTGTCTGAGTGAAGCTTAATGCAGGATCAGGGCCTTAGCTTAGCTACAGATAAAATAACCAAGGTTCTTCAGGAAGTCAGGGTTGCTGAAGGGAGTAAAGAGTACCCGTGCCTCATATACCTTATGGCATTACAGTTCTGAAACTGCCATTGGAGGTTTTTGCTGCAGACTAATTTATGCTTCCTTCGTCAAACCCTATTTGTTAACAACAACATATATTTACAAGGCATCCCACACCCAAAGGCATAAATAATCTGGTACCTTTGGTCTCAAAGGTTAGCTCTAATATGCAGCCATGGGACTGATGACTAATGAGTACAATGGAAATAAAATAGAGACAGTGGGGCCATAAATGCTCTCTTCTTCATGTCATTTTTGCAGCAAAACTAAGCATTTTTGTCTGCCCGAATTCATCAATTATTTTTGCTCTTCCCAGGGCCTGTTCCTCCCCTGCAGGATACGAGTTACTATCACTGAGATCAGCGCAAGCTACTTGTATCCTGAGGGGGAGAAGAACTGGGCCCCAGCTGCGTGAGACCGAGAAAGAGATTCTCATGGAAGAATCAGTGAAGAAGCAGGAGGGAGGGCTGCAGTAACAGCAGCATCCGAATCCAAGGGTTTGTATGGGCCAAGATTCTAAAGAGGACAGATATAGCAGGAGCTTTGTTATTCCACTGCAAGCTCTGAGTAAGGAAAGTGAGGAAAACCCCAATGACTGATCTACAGAATAGAGATGTAACAAAGAGGGCCTAGGGTTAGAGGCAAACTGTGCCTCCTATGAACAGGCACTGCCCTCGGTGACGGTGGTGCAGAGAAGTAGACTGGCTGCATCCTCTCTTATGGGGTGCACAATTCACTTCCCTCCTTGGCCATCCAGCTCTACTTGTCTACGTCCCACCCCAGAGGGCATTAGCAGAGAGCAGTCCCTGCCTGCATACATATGCAGGGACTAACTACAGCTATGGTTTGTGTCTACACAGCAATGTAAACCTAGAGTTAGTGGGACTCGTGTCAGCTGACCAGTGTCAGGGAACCCTAGGCTTGAGCATCTACACTGCATTTTAACCCTAGGTTAAGAATTTTCTGACCTGTGCTCGAACCTAGGGCTCTGGCGCCCACGCTGCAGAGCACAGACCCAAGTCAAAGTAAACATATCCCAAAGTGCCTAGCCCCTCAGCCCCACTGTCAGCACTTTACCCTAGGAACATAGTGCACTGTGGGGAAAAAAAACTCTACTGCCCACCCTGTTTCCTAACTGTGGAGGTGCTATTGATGGGACTCAGGTGCCCGTAAGGAGCACACGAGTACATAAACTGTATAATTAGCTCTTTGGTGGTTGTCTCAGTAGAATGACTGCAGTCTGAGAAGGCTTTATACTGAACTACCATCTAATCCAGTGGTCCCCAAACTGTGGGGTGGGAGGAATGTTCGGTGGGTGCAGCATGGTCCGGGTCAGTCCCCTGGGGAACGGGGAGGAAATGCCACCCAGCTTCGTTCTGGCCTCAGCCCCCAGCCTTGGGCCTTGGCCATGGCCCCTGGCTCCGACTGTGACTCTGCTCCCAGCTGCGGCCCCAGCTTTAGCTCTGGCCTCAGCCCCCAGCTCCCGGCCCCATCTGCAGCTCTGGCCCTGGCCTCAGCCCCCAGTTCCCTGCCTCAGGACCTAGCCGCGGCCCTGCTCCCAGCCCCAGCTGCATCTCTGGCCCTTGCCTCAGCCCCCAGCTCCCGCTCTCAGGACCTAGCTGTGGCTCCACACCCAGCCCCGGCTCCCAGCTCTGCTCCTGGCCATGGCCCTGGCCCAGCCTGGACCGTGGCTCTCCTCCCATCCCACCTCCCAACCACAGCTCCAGATTTCATTACGGGCAAGTCGGGGGTGTGACAGAAAAAGTCTGATCTAATCTGAAAATTGGGCTCTCCACCTCTAGGAGGAGTCACATGGGCAGGAAAATGCCCATCTGCCCCTGTTCTGAAAATAATTAGGACATATGTGTCCATGGCTGTCAAACTTTTAAAATGAAACTTTGCAATTCTTAAATTTTTAAAATGGGATGTTCAATGAAGGTATTTATTTTTGTCTGTTTTGACATAAAATGTAGGTTACAGAGGAAAAACACACACACCCCAGCCTGGCTGCCAGCTGTGGAGCGGTGAAGTGCATCCCCAGCGAGGCAGGAATAAGAGCTCCCCGGGATGCTGTTGGGAAGTTTGGGGGCTGGCTCCCACTCACTGCCCTAACAGAGCACACTGCCTGGGCACCCCCGCACATGCAGCCCCGGGGATGTTGGGGAGGGAGCAGGTGCTAGGAACAGAGAGCGACCAAGTTGCTGCTCCTGGCTCAGCCCAGCCGAGGAAGGGTTGACCCCCAATATCCTGGCAGCTGGGAGCTGCCTCCCGCCTGTCAGCTTTGCTCCCTGCTCTGGGCAAGCTCCATGCAGCAGGGATGCAAGGGGGGGGGAGGGTTGGCTTGAGACCAGGCTCAGACCCAGGCTTAAACTGTTATGTAGACATAAACTATGTCTGGCACCAGCACAGGGACACACAAATTAGGAGAAGACTACTTATACCCTGCACATTGGCGAGGCATTGGGTTTAATGTACTGTTCTATTCCTAGCTCCATTTAAGACATCATGTAACGCTGACAGACCCCGGTCGTTGGTGGGCAGGATTGAACCTGGGACCTCTGGAGCTTAGTGCATGAGCCTCTGCCGCATGAGCTAAAAAACAACTGGCTCTTAGCTAAGGCTGTAGAGCAGACTCATTTTCGTTTTTTCTCTCCCCCCCACCCCTACTAGATGGGACAGAACACCACACCCAGGTGTGTGGGTTACAATCACACCCACCAAATAGCCCACTAAAAGAATCCTCATAGGAAAAAAGTTCAGCGTGTAGTGGGTGCTACCATACATAACCATCAAGTAGGGGATTTGCCTGTGAGACACTTTGCCTGCAGATTGCAGCATGTCCATATCTTACTAAGTGCAATTGTGGCATTTTTACACTTGGAAAACTTCCTGCAGCTGCTATCCATGAAGATGTTATTGGAGATTGGAGAGCTATAATGCCCTCTCATTCTCACTCTTACTCCTAGGCCTTCTGTATAAAATGTAGAACAAGGAAGATTAGGGCCCCTTTATTTCTGAAATCCTAGCTAACCTCTCGGATTCTATTTTAAATCATGAATGGTTATCAATTTTCCAAAGGCACCATCCAATGCAAGGACCCAAAACTGCTGTCTGGACGGCTGGTGAGACAAGTCATCTGTACCCACTGATCCATTTATAGACCTCCTGAGATAATTGCACTGGAGAACAGACCAAACTGCAAACTTCTTGGTGTTCTCAGGACCTGACTGTAACTTACTGCCCTGGCCACAGACTGTTTACATCCCTTTATTGACACATGATCTCAGGAAATTATTAAAGGATAATTTGCTTAGGACCTGTGTCAAGGCTGAATCCCAACTGTCAGTCACTCTGAGTGCAGAAGTGGGGCCCGCAAGGATTTTAAAAATTAATACTTGCCACTCCAGGCCTGTATTAAACTCCCAAGGTTACAGCTTTTCTCTGACCTTGCCTTGGTAAACGCCGCCACCACCCACATGCAAAAAAACCAAACGAACCAAAAAAAAAAAAAAAAAACCACAACAACAAAAAAACACCACACCTTTGAACTCAGGAAGGAGCACTTGGGAATTCCTTCATGTAGGGCAGGGGTTCTCAGACTTTTGTACTGGTGACCCCTTTCACACAGCAAGCCTCTGAGTGCAACCCCCCTTATACATTAAAAACACTTTCATATATATAACACCATTATAAATGCTGGAGGCAAAACAAGGTTTGGGGTGGAGGCTGAGAGCTCACGACCCCCCATGTAATAGCCTCATGGCCCCTTGAGGGGTCCCAACCCCCAGTTTGAGAACCCTGATGTAGGGTACCCTCAAGCCCTTTCATGCCCCCTGGGGAAGAACTGAGAAAGAAAACAAAGGAAAGTAGCCGTGGCTACCAGCTAATCAAATAACATGCACAAACCTCTTAGGACACCAAAAATCAATCTTGTTCTTAAAAAAAGGTAAGTTTTATTAAAAACAAAAAGAAAGAAAATACATCTGGAACTTAGGCTTTTGCTAGATTTTAAAAGAGCAATTCCAAAAATCAAGCACCCAAAATAGCTTTCATCGGGGTTCATCTTAAAGGTTACAAGCAAACAAAAGCATCTGGGGTTAGCACAGAGGAGTCCACAAGCCAATAATAAATAAAAGAAATAACCCTAATTGCGTCTAGCTAAACATTCTGATCTACTTACACATTTGAAGTTCAGATAAGTAGTTCTAGGCGTGATCTGATGATTTATGATCATACCTGGCTTAAGCTGCTCACAGCATGGCTGCTCTGTCCCTTCAGCCCAGAGAACAGACAGACAAAGGGAAAGTTTCTTTCTACATTTTAAAAAGTTCTAGCCTTCCCATTGGCTCTTTTGGTCAGGTGCCCCCCCCCTTTTTTTTTTCTTTACCTGGGGGACTTTTTAACCCTTTACAGGTAAAGCAAGTAAAGAACAGCTACCAAGAGGGATTTTACAGGTAACCGGCTGTCTGGGTGTCCATCAAAGGGAGCTATCCCCCCCTTTATCACAACCTGTCTACACAGGGACACTCTGGTGAAATAAGCTAGGATGTGAATTTAAAGCACAATAGCTATTCTGCTCTCACTCTCTTATTCCTCACTAACATTGTCTTTGTTCAGCTCAACTGCACAAACGCACTCATAAGGTATATGTCTATACTGGAGGTGGAGGGATAATTTCCAGCTCAGGAAGACAAATCCATGCTAGGTTTGATGATCCCTCCACCTCCAGTATAGACATATCTTATGAGTGCTTTTGTGCAGTTCCGCAGCTGTATGGGTGATAGGATGGGCTAGCTGCACACGTACCATCCAGCTGAAACCCTAAATACATACTCAGAGTGGCTAGACCCATCCCACCACTCACATAGCCACAGCTACTCTGCTATTCTTAGTGCGCTAGCTCAATCAAAGCCAGTGTGGGTATGTCTGCCCGTGCTAGAAATTACACCTCTAGCTCCTATATAGACATACCCAGAGGGTGCAATAAGAGTATCGAGACAGGGTGCTGATGTGGAATAGCTATTCCAGGCTATTTCCCCATGTAGACAAGCCCTTAGAGAAACTTCTATAAGATCTAGTCACTGAAGTGAGGGATAGAATCAAATCTATACTGTTTTCCATTTATTTCTTAGTTAGTTCTATGCATTCTGGAAATTTCTCACAACACCCAAGTGTTCACATCCCAAGCAGTTAGGTGAGTGTGAGCTATCAGTGGTGTTTAGCTTTGATGGCAAGGTATAGAACTGCTTAAGCAGTTTCACTGATGTTTCTCTAACAGTTTTGTTGGCTGCACATTTTGAGTGCTTTTGATTTTCGTAGTCATGGCAGACTTTACCTCCTGGGTTTCCCCTTTGAATAAACGTTGGATGGCCTCTGATCTGAGGCGTTTACAATCTAAAGATGGCATATCCTTGTCCTACAAAATATGTTAAAGTGATACAGCAGAAAGCATCCTACATTTCATACACCATTGACAAATTCTGCTTGCAGTTATGTTGCTGTATATCTGGAGTGACTCCCTTGACTTCAAAGCACTTGTTACATCATTTGGTTTCACTGGAGTTATAGCAGATATACGATGGTGTGAATTAGAAAAATTTGACCCCACTATCTATAAAAATAGGCCAAAATGTAAAGTGATCCCAATATGGAAAAAATGGGCCTATTGATACACTATTTCAGCCTTAAGAAGAACAGGAGTACTTGTGGCACCTTAGAGACTAACAAATTTATTAGAGCATAAGCTTTCGTGGACTACAGCCCACTTCTTCGGATGCATATGCATTAGTCTGTTCTTTTTGCGGATACAGACTAACACGGCTGCTACTCTGAAACCTGAAATATTTCAGCCTTATTACTACTGCTGATTGAAAAAAAAAAAAACTATTTTTCACAGAAAATTTTTTAGATTTAAAAACCATCATGAATTTTTTTCTTAAAAAAACTGAAAAAATGAAACAATTTTTGTTTGCATACATTGTTTTTGGTTTTAAAATGGGGTTTAGTACAAATGTTGGTTTTCTAAAAGTCAAATTTTTACTGTAAAATTTTCAGTTTTCAGTGTCTGGCTTGTCATTGGGGAAAAAAATGGAAGATTCCAACTAAAATTAAAATTTTCTGTGAAATGCAAAATTTTTCATTTTCTCGAAAAGCCATTTTTCATCACAAAATGTGAACCAAAAATATGAACCAGCTCTAATTATTACCACATAATTAAGAACTTTTAGAATTTGAAACTACTGAAACCTCTTTCCCTTTCATATATTCCAGAGGGTCTCTCTGAAGTTCTTGAAAGCATTGCTCATGTGCTCTAATAATAAAGCACCACACTTGTGGAACATGATACTTATTTTCTTCTACTGCGGTCAGAAATTTAACTTGATTTTTGTTTATTGCTGTCAATGAAATTTCAACATACTGAGTGTAAAGCTTTTAGATAATGGCAGACTCATCTCTAAACACAACCTAAAACAGATTAAAGAGGGTCACTAATAAAATGGTTAATAAAAACACATGCATGGAAGCTTATGCTTTTGCTAATAAATCATCAAAAACAGCTCCAAGCACAGTATATACTCTTGTTAAATAGGCAAGTATCAGGGGTTAGTCTTTAAGGTGCCACCAGACTCCTTGTTGTTTTTGTTAAATAGGCAGACACTATAGTATTGGGACCTGTAATGATGTTTTTACTTGTAGTACCTTATTCTGCCACTAGATGTGGCTGTGCTGTAAAGAGTTCTAGATAGGGTGTGGTCCCTTATTACAAAGCTAGAACTTGATTGGTCTGGAAGCCTGTTATCCTAGTAATGTTCTTAAATAAACGCCTCCTGTTTAAAACACACCGTGATTCTCCTTAGCGCTGGTTGACAACCTATTCACCATTGTGGGGCACATATGCAGATCTCTAAGTGTTATGTGGGCTGCATCCAACAATATATACACTAGCTGTACATCTACAAAAAAATAAAGTTTAGTATTTGTGACGACAGCAGTACAATTAAAATCGATGCAGCACCTTTCATTTCAACACTGGCAAATGTCTACCATGGGCATTTTAAATGAGCAAAATAAGTCAAAACATCAACTGTTAAAATTAATTTACTGTAAGGGTGGCATGGCATGGTGTATTGTCACCCTCACTTCTGCACTGCTGCTGGTGGTGTGGGAGGGCTGAGCACGCAGAGAGTGCGGATGCTAAGCCTGTCTGCAAAAATCGGTGCCGGGCACCCTCCCCCCAGCCAGGGACTGCCCCCCCGCCATCATCCAATCCCCGTGGGACTGTTCCCCCCAGCATCCAGACCTCCCCAACACCGGGCTGGCTCATGTGCCAGCTGTGTGCTGATTGGGCCACAAGTGGCCCATGGACCGCAGGTTGAGAACCACTGCTCTATAGCATGGCAAAGACCATGAAAATTTCTAGACAGATATATAGAGGATGGCAGACAAAGTTGGCTTCTGCCATCTGAACGTTGTAAAGAATATGTAAAAGAATCATGATTATAAAAAGTTGTTTTATATGATAATTTCAAATAACTTTGCCCAAATAAAATAGAGATCCTGTATAATAATTCTGATTAGATTAGTCCACAGCTGTCTGTCACAGCAACCTCCACTTCAGGCAGTGTAAGACTAATGCCTGGAATGTGTCAAGTCTAATATATCAAAAATGGAAACAAAGGAATGGAAGAAAATTTGTCATTTTAAGCCAACAAGCTTCAATCTCAATTGGATCACTCAATTTACTTAATTCTCCACCAAATTCAGTATGCCTAAAAGGCTTAAAAGAAAAATTCTCAGTGCATAGTTACAAGTATATGTCAAAAGCAATAAGCGGATTCAAATTAGTAGAGGTACTGAGTCACTATATAGTCAAACAATTTGTAATCTGCAGTGAATCAGAACAAACAGAAGCTGAGTTTATAATTAAAATATAAAAACAAGCCAAGTGGCTCCAATGATTGATATATTTTCCCAAAATTGACAGATGTTGATGGTTGCTACAAGAGAACATGAACAGATTCGGGCAGGATACGTATAATCCAAAAAAGTGAGCATCTCTAGGGACAATCATATTTTTCAAAAGGGTAAATCACTGCATATTTGCTAGCGAACAGGAGCAGCTAACAGGGGAGTTTTGTGAGGGAGTTCTTCAGGTGAAGGAGGAGCGATTACGTGATCTTTGGGGTAAGTTTGTTGTCTGTAGTCTGTATTTGTGACCGTGTGGACTATTTGTTTGGGGGACCGTGTGCTGAGCCTAGCGGCCTGCTAGGCAAAGGTGAGAGCTTCTTAACAAAGCTTTGACCCCTAAACCCATCAACCCATAACCAAGGGGTGGGGCTACTCAGGAAGACCAGAGCTTTAAACAACCCACTCCTAAGCGACCAGAGGAGCGAGTGAACAGGAGTGGCTAACAGGAGTTTTGTGAGGGAGTTTACAGGGTGAGCGTGACAGGGAGCTGGATACACTTAATATTCTTTCAGCATAAAGCCAAAAATACCCTCTGATAAAAACAAAACATCAGCAACGGAACGAGCTGCTGGAGTAAATAGAAAATGCAGGCAGAAGTCCAGCAACAGAGTGGGGGATATCCAGTTTATTGCACCCAATGCAGCATATATGATTATCTGCCCTACGGCAGGTGGCATGTGTGTGCATTCGGTGCAAGGAGCTCCTGGCCCTCAGAGACTATGTACGGGCTTTGGAGACCAGAGTGGCTGAACTGGAGGAGCTAAGGGAGACAGAGAGGTATATAGATGAAACTTTCTGGGATACAGTAGAATGGTCCCACCTGTGTACTGTTCAGGAGGATGGTCCCAACTCTGTGCTGTTCAGGCCTCTGTGATGTTCAGGAGGATGAAAGTCTCAGGGAAGGAGAGCATCAAACTGGAGCAGAGGGAAACAATCCATAGTTGGGACCCTCCTTCCAGATGATGTCATGGTATCCTCTCGCACTGAGGATACTTCTCTGGGGGAGGGAACTCTACTTATTAGGAAGAGACAGGTAATAGTTATGGGGGATTCAATTATTAGAAACATAGATAGCTGGGTTTGCGATGACCAGGAGCACCGCATGGTGACTTGCCTGCCTGGTGCGAAGGTTGCGGCTATCTCAAGACATCTAGATAGACTTACATGTAGTGCTGCAGAGGAGCCGGTGGTCATGGTACATGTAGGTACCAATGATATAGGGAAGGATAGGAGAGAGGTCCTGGAGGCCAAATTTAGGCTGCTAGGTAAGAGATTGAAGTCCAGGATCCCATGGTAGCATTCTCTGCAATGCTTCCAGTTCTACACGCAGGGCCAGTTAGACAGGCAGAACTGCAAGATCTCAAAGCATGGATAAGACGATGGTATAGGGAGGAGGGATTTAGATTCATTAGGTACTCAGGAAACTTTTGGGAAAGGGGGAGCCTATACAGGAAGGATGGGCTCCACCTAAACCAAAATTGAACCATATTGCTGTCACTTAAAATTAAAAAGGTCAAAGATCAGTTTTTAAACTAAGGGCTGGGGGAAAGCCGACAGGTGCAGAGGAGCATGTGGTTCGGTCAGAGACATCCCTTAGGGGAGGATCTATTAATGGAGATTCTCTATGTCCTAGTGAGGAGGAGAGATGGAAGATGATAAAATATGGGTAGGATCTGATGAGAAACAGTCAAATGAAAAAGAGGCCCATTCAATTACATCATGTAATGGCAGGCAGCTAAAAAGTGACAAGTTTTTAAAGTGCTTATATACAAATGCTAGAAGTCTAAATAATAAGATGGGTGAACTAGAATGCCTCAGATTAAATGAGGATATTGATATAATAGGCTTCAGAGAAACTTGGTGGAATGAGGATAATCAACGGGACATAGTAATACCAGGGTACAAAATATATTGGAAGGACAGAACAGGTCATGCTGGTGGGGGAGTGGCACTAAATGTGAAAGAAAGCATAGAATCAAATAAAATAAAAATCTTAAATGAACCAAACTGTATCATAGAATCTCTATGGATAGTAATTCCATGCTCTAATAATAAGAATATAGCAGCAGGAGTATATTACAGACCACCAGACCAGGATGGTGATAATGACTATGAAATGCTCAGGGAGATTAAAGAGGCTATAAAAATAAAAAAAACTCAATAATAATGGGGGATTTTCACCTATTCCCATATTGACTGGGTACATGTCACCTCAGGATGGGATGCAGAGATAAAATTTCTGGACATTTAAATGACTGCTTCTTGGAGCAGCTAATCCTGGAACCCACAAGAGGAGGGGCAATTCTTGCTTCGGGATCTGGGCCAAGAAGTGATTATAGCTGGACCACTTGGTAATAGTGACAATAAAATAATTACATTTAACAGCCCGGGGGGAGGAGACACCGCACAGCAGCCCAACACTGCAACATTTAATTTCAGAAAGGGGGACAACACAAAAATGAGGAAGTTAGTTAAATAGAAATTAAAAGGTACAGCGCCAAAAGTGAAATCCCTGCAAGCTGCATGGAAACTTTTTAAAGACACCATAATAGAGGCACAACTTAAACGTATACCCCAAATTAAAAACCATAGGAGGAGAACCCCAAAAAAAGTGCCACCATGGCTAAACAACAAAGTAAAAGAAGCAGTAAGAAACAAAAAAGGATTCTTTAAAAGGTGGAAGTTAAATCCTAGTGAAGAAAATAGAAAGGAGCATAAACTCTGGCAAATGAGGTGTAAAAATACAATTAGGATAGCCAAAAAAGAATTTTAAGAACAGCTAGCCAAAAACTCAAAAAGTAATAGCCAAAAACATTTTAAGTACATCAGAAGCTAAACAACCAGTTGGGCCACTGGACAATTGAGATGCTAAAAGAGCACCCAAGTATGATAAGACAATTGTGGAGAAACTAAATGAATTATTTGCATCGGTCTTCATGGCTGAGGATGTAAGGGAGATTCCCAAACCTGAACCATTCTTTTTAGGTGACAAATCTGAGGAACTGTCCCAGGTTGAAGTGTCATTATATGAGGTTTGGGAACAAATTGATAAACTAAACAGTAATAAGTCACTAGGACTAGATGGTATACACCCAAAAGTTCTGAAGGAACTCAAATGTGAAATTGCAGAACTACTAACTATAGTTTGTAACCTATCATTTAAATCAGCTGTACCAAATGACTGGAGGATAGCTAACGTAATGCCAATTTTTGAAAAGGGCTCCAGAGGTGATCCCGGTAACTACAGGCCAGTAAGCCTGACTTCAGTACCGGGCAAACTGGTTGAAAACTATAGTAAAGAACAAAATTGTCAGACACATAGATGAACATAATTTGTTAGAGAAAAGTCAACATGGTTTTTCTAAAGGGAAATCATGCCTCACCAATCTACTAGAATTCTTCGATAGGGTCAACAAGCATGTGGACAAGAGGAATCCAGTGGATATAGTGTACTTAGATTTTCAGAAATACTTTGACAAGATCCCTCATCAAAGGCTCTTAAGCAAAGTAAGCAGTCATGGGATAAGAGGGAATGTCCTCTCCTGGATCAGTAACTGGTTAAAAGATAGGAAACAAAAGGATAGGAATAAATGGTCAGAATGGAGAGAGATAAATAGTAGTGTCCCCCAGGAGTCTGTACTGAGACCAGTCCTATTCAACAAATTCATAAATGATCTGGAAAAAGGGGTAAACAGTGAAGTGGCAAAATTTGCAGATGATACAAAACTACTGAAGATAGTTAAGACCCAAGCAGACTGCGAAGAGTTACAAAAGGATCTCACAAAACTGGGTCAGTGGGCAACAAAATGGCAAATGTTGATAAATGCAAAGTAATGCACATTGGAAAACATAATCCCAACTATATATATATAAAATGATGGGGTCTAAATTACCTATTACCATTCAAGAAAGAGATCTTGGTGTCATTGTGGATAGTTCTCTGAAAACATCCACTCAATGTACAGTGACAGTCAAAAAAATGAAAAGAATGTTGGGATCATTAAGAAAGGGATAGATAATAAGACAGAAAATATCATATTGCCTCTATATAAATTCATGGTATACCCACATCCTGAATACTTCGTGCAGATGTCACCCCATATCAAAAAAGATATATTGGAAAAGGTTCAAAAAAAGGGTAACAAAAATACGGCTTCCGTATGAGGAGAGATTAATAAGACTGGGACTTTTCAGCTTGGAAAAGTGACGATTAAGGGGCGATATGATAGAGGTCTATAAAATCATGACTGGTGTTGCGAAAGTAAATAATGAAGTGTTATTTACTCCCTCTCCTAACAGAAGAACTAGAGGTCACCAAATGAAATTAATATGCAGCAGGTTTAAAACAAACAAAAGGAATTATTTTTCACACAATGCACAGTCAACCTGTGGAACTCCTTGCCAGAGGATGTTATGAAGTCCAAGACTATAACAGTGTTCAAAAAAAGAACTAGATAAATTCATAGAGGATAGGTCCATCAATAGCTATCAGCTAGGATGGGCAGGGATGGTGTCCCTAGACTGTTTGCCAGAAGCTGGGAATGGGCGACAGGGAATGGATCACTTGATGATTACCTGTTCTGTTCATTCCCTCTGGGGCACCTGGCATTGGCCACGGTTGGAAGACAGGATGCTGGGCTAGATTGACCTTTGGTCTGACCCAGTATGGCCGTTCTTATTTTAGAAAACAGATACCCATGTCATACCCTCCATGCAAAAAATCCATGGAGAAAGCTAGAAACTCTGGGAAAACCTCCATGAGCTACACATTTACTCATGAGCTACACACTCAGAAGGGTGTGGAATTTGACCCTTATGTGAAGGTCGGGAGCCATGAACTCAAGAGGCTATCATAGAGATACAGGGTTGAGCACTCTCTCCTGTCATGGGTGGCTGGTATCTAAATGCCCTCTGGAGATACATATGAATTCAGGGTGGGAGATGCCTCAGAGTGGCTTTCCCCTAGTTCATCTGTTCTTCATCCTACATCACAACCCCTGGATTCATCAGGGGAAGAACTGTCAATGCCTTTTCAGCTCATCTTCTCCTATTGGCTGCCCAGTCCTTTGATTACTACCTGTGTGATGGCTCTAAACAACTGTCAATGTAATGAAAGAGGGAGTGAATAAGGAGAACTGTCCACCAACAGCTACACCCAAAGACATTGGAAGGAAGCAGCTCCTACACTTCACCCTTGTGCAGGGTGCAGCATGTGCTCTCTATATTGTGCTGACCTAGTTCAGGTGGCCAGCGCAGAGAGAGGGAAGTCAGACCATAGCCTGCCTCCACCCAACCACACTTGCTCCCTTCGGGAAGCTTTGTGCCACTGCTGATTTTAGACTCACGTTCTCTCAGCACTCTAGGAGCACAGTGATTGGACTTGGACAAACTCACTGTTATGACACTCTTTCCAATTAATTGTTCAAACACTAGACTCTTCAAATCTACATATTTAAGTGTTATCTTTAGAAACCAGGAAAACAGCAATCATGACAAAGAAGGACCTACTGTGAAAACAAAAACAAAAAACAAAAAAGAATCTTACACCACCAACACAGGTCTAATGAAAAGCCCAAGTGTTAAAGAATAACACATTTTTTAAACATAAATTATGGTATTTTTTCCCCTAGAAAAGGTATAACCTAGGAATTAGCCCCAAAATAATAACTGAGATTCTGAGTTGTAAAACATACCTTACAATCTCCATATTTCATACAAAATGAGATGGCCACCAGTAAGGAGCTCAGTCTATGTAGCTTGTCAAAGACAAGTTTAAGAAGTGATATGTTTACTGTATAAGTACCCACACAGAGAGAAGACACAAAGGGTTCTTTAATCTAGCAAGCAAAGGCATATCAAGCAGAGTGCCACAGGGGTTGGTCCTGGAGCCGGTTTTATGCAACATCTTTATTAATGATCTGGATGATGGGATGGATTGCACCCTCAGCAAGTTCGCATATGACACTAAGCTGGGGGAAGAGGTAGATACACTGGAGAGTAGGGATAAGGTCCAGAATGACCTAGACAAATTGGAGGATTGGCCAAAAGAAATCTGATGAGGTTCAACAAGGTCAAGTGCAGAGTCCTGCACTTAGGACAGAAGAATCCCATGCACTGCTACAGGCTGGGGACCGACTGACTAAGCAGAAGTTCTGCAGAAAAGGACCTGGGGATTACAGTGGATGAGAAGCTGGATATGAGTCAGCAATGTGCCCTTGTTGACAAGAAGGCCAACGGCATATTGGGTTGCATTAGTAGGAATATTGCCAGCAGATCGAGGGAAGTGATTATTCCCCTTTATTCAGCACTGGTGAGGCCACATCTGGAGTATTGTGTCCAGTTTTGGTCCCCCCACTACAGAAGGGATGTGGACAAATTGGAGAGAGTCCAGCGGAGGACAACAAATATGATTAGGGGACTGGGCACATGACTTACGAGGAGAGGCTGAGGGAACTGGAGTTATTTAGTCTGCAGAAGAGAAGAGTGAGGGGATTTGATAGCAGCCTTCAACTACCCGAAGGGGGGTTCCAAAGAGGATGGAGCTAGGCTGTTCTCAGTGGTGGCAGATGACAGAACAAGGAGCAATGGTCTCGAGTTGCAGTGGTGTTGGTCTAGGTTGGATATTAGGAAATACTTTTTAACTAGGAGGGTGGTGAAGCACTGGAATGGGTTACGTAGGGAGGTGGTGGAATCTCCATCCTCAGAGGTTTTTAAGGCCCGGCTTGACAAAGCCCTGGCTGGGATGATTTAGTTGGCGTTGGTCCTGCTTTGAGCCGGGCGGTGGACTAGATGACCTCCTGAGGTCCCTTCCAACCCTAATATTCTATGATTATATGATATGAAGAGCCAGTGGCTGGTCAGAAAAATTCAAACTTAAAATAAGACTCAATTTTTTAACAGTAAGGATAATTAACCATTGAACAATTTTATAAAAGGATGTGGTAGATTCTCCATCACTTGGAGTCTTCAAGTCAAGATTATGTCTTTCTAAAAAGTATCCTTTAGCTCAATGACAAGTTATTGGGTTAGATGCAAGAATTACTAGGTGAAATTCTATTGCCTGTGTTATGCTGAGTGTGGGATGAGAATGGGTGAACATCAAAAGGTGCAAAGGTCTGGCTCAGATAAACAAAATATCTGAATTTTTGGGAGCACCCTATGACTCCAACTCTGCAACACAATACTCCAGTACCATTCCCACCCCTTCCCATGTCCTCGCAATAGACCCTGGGCCATGATCCTCAGCTCTGTTAAGTCGGCTTTGCAGAATTTTGGTAATACAAAGCAAACTTAAAGCTTGCTATATAGCAGCTTTTGCCAGAGGGAAGATGGCATGGTGGGAGTGCAGCTGCACTCGGAGGGTCTCCAGGTGTCTGACGGACGCCTTAGGGGCTGTTGTAGCTTGCCCAGCTGAGAGCAGCCCTGAGGACCAAGGATCAGATGCACATAACTATAGATTAATAAAGTGGCACTTCTCTAAATGCGATTACTTAAAATTTGCAGTTTCCCATGGTTGTGGCATGAAATTCAGCTGTTTCAAATGAGTTTCAGTTTGAGATTTGGGTTTGTTCAATCCTGCACTCCAGCGCTGCAAATCTGCATAGTTCAAAAGAGATATAAATGGTTACACAACGCCTTCTGGGACAAAATCCACCCGTCTCCCAGGGTTCACAACAACTCTCACATTGCTGTCTATCAAATGAAGTGGTATTTCTGCCTTGGTACTATTTTTATTTTTCTTACAGGTAATGCACAATGCTATGCCAGCCTGAACCCCAGCCATATGTTACTCTGTCCCTGTGCGACTTATTATGTTTTTCAATTTTAATGAGGTTTAAAATATGCACCACAATTCAAACATAAAAACTGAGTGAAAAAAAATCACCTACATTTTTCTTAAATTCAAATTGTATTCTTAATGGTGCTTTCTGTAGTTTTTAAACAATTTACAATTCACTGAACTTCAGCAAATGAGATCTTTGCAAATACAGGCACTCAGAGCTTAATAACCACATCTCACTAATTCCTACCTCCTCTCTCAGGAATCTAAGATGTTCTTAAATTACTGCTTCCTCTCACAACCTAATTTTCATCCATAATTAAAGAGGAAAACTCAAGAGCAGAGGAGCCATAAACAGGTTTTTAACAGTGAAGAATTTGAAAGGGTGATAGGCAATAACATTTCATTTCAAAGCATGTACTAGGTATTTATATGAAATTATCTCCAGCATTAGTAGAAAATGAATATAAAACTAGAGTTAAGTGGGTATCCAAATGCCCATGTGACAGGAGGAACACTCAGGTTACCTAAGAATACTTGCAAATTCCACTGAACTAACAGGCAGTCACTGTGTTTTTAATATCTGTTAATGAAATGCTCTCTCTAATAGATGGTACTTTATTAAGGATTATCTCAACAACAAGAAATCTAAGCCATCCAATGCTGTAAATGTTATTGCTAAAGTGGCTTGGAATGAAGTTCCAGAATTTATGAAAAATTAAAGGGCCATGCCAAACAAAATCAGAGGAGTGCGAACATAATGCAAAATAGACAAACTTGCTGTTAGGGACAGAACACATAAAATGGTTTTCATTGAAAAACAACAGTTACCAAGCATTCATATCTGAAGTTGCACAGTTATTTCCAATTGTAAAGTACAGGGAGATCTCTTTGTGGTAATTGTTGATAGCCAAATGGGGACAACTGTAAATTTTGGAAGTCATTTGATAAATACTCTGAAGAATCCTGACAATCGTTCTGTCAATATCACATGGACACTGACACAGTATAATATGTACATCATTGAGTAAAATCCACAGTCAGGTATAGTTCTTTACCTAGCAGCATAACCACCATTTGTAAATCATGCTAAGCTTGTAGTTTTTCTTGGAGCAAGTTGATCTGCTAAAGGACTTTAAGTTTCACAAATGCCTTATCAGGGAACCCATCAGCCAAATTCTCACCAAAAAAAATAATAATTTGGAGTGTTATATAGTGTTAAATAATGTATAATCACATGCCCACTAAAATCTAGAAATTAATTGGTCCAGTATTTATGGTTTTCACCCCATGCTATTTTCTTGCTTTGATCTATACAAGAATATTGTGGTCAGTGGGAATATGGAGTGAGATGTCAACAAAAGGATAGGACAAACCCATAAAAATGTGAAAAGTACCGTAAAAAATCAGTTCTCATTTCAATTTTTTTCAGCAGCCAATGTGGAATTCTTTGCGGGGGATGGTTGGGTGACAGAGGTCCTGTTCTAGCTGACCTTAGCGTTGTAATGATGGGGAATAATGTCACATATCTGAACCTTAGCTTCTTCAAAGATTAGAAATGAGCAAGTATTGAATTACTCTGTATCATCATTTTCTTGTCAGTAACCCACTAGTATGCATTAACAAGCTGAAACTTTCACCCCCGGCAAGAGTTATATCTGGAAAACAGCAGCAAATGCTCAAGTGAACTTCCAGTGGGAGTGGTGGACTAATCAGGGTCACACCTTCTACAGTTTGTACTTCTGGAAATTACATCAAAGCCAGAGGAGAGATGAAAGCACTATGACTAGGTAAAAAAGAATGGATAAAAATGGTAAAAAAATGGATATAAAACTACACCATTATGCTTAGGGTTGTGGGTATACCAAGGGGTAGGTCCTCCATTGGAGTAAATCAACATAGTTCCTCCTTAGTCAATGAAACTATGCTGATATACACCAATCGAAGATTGGTGCGGGCAGGGGACTGGACTCGATGACCTCTTGAGGTCCCTTCCAGTCCTAGAATCTATGAATAAGATCTGGCCCCCATATTCAGATGTACAAGAACATTTCTTGTTGTGTCTATTAAATTATATGTTATCTGTGGGGCAGATTGTGGGGTGCAGTGCAGCTCTACACCACCTCCAGGGTGTAAGGAATGAGAGCTATAAACACAAAATAAACTCTGACAAATGAGAACTGTTTTCTTAACAATCAAAGAGAATCACTTTAAGGAACATTTATCTAGGCTGAGCACTTTTGATGACCCTCTAGCATTTTCTGCTGCAAACATCTGGAGCTGAAATGCTAAGCTCCTGCTCTGATTAACCGTTCAATAATCTTAGAGGACATCTCAGAGATACAGAATAGATCCAATCCTTAAAGCAAAATCCAAAGTAATATGTTTCCCCTCATTAACCGTTTTAAAAATTAGCAGAGGGAGTTAAAGTGCACTGAACTATGGATTAATAAAGGAACAATGCACTAATATTATTCTGTTTTTGTCAGTGAAGGAACTCTGTATTTGCAAGTTAATTTTACTGCTCTAATATTACTGAAGATATTTTTGGCACTCGAAATTAAACTCACAATCACAATATAAATGTAGTATACACAGCAACTCAGTTGCTGACTTGCATCTGAAGAAGTGAGGTTCTTACCCACGAAAGCTTATGCTCCCAATACTTCTGTTAGTCTCAAAAGGTGCCACAGGACTTTCTGTTGCTTTTTACAGCAACTCAGTGTTTCTCAATGTCAAACCAAAGCTAGGTACTGCATGAATTCAGCCGCTGAGTTGAAGAACTATTATAATAATTTTGTTTTGTATTTCTAGATTGTGTAATTGGAATACATTAGATCCTGCCAAGCTGTGTTCATGTGGGGCAGCCTTACTTAAGTCGATGGGACTGTTCACGTGAACAGCGACTGCTCATGAGAGTCTGAGCTGACAGGATCAGGGCCATTAGAAATGCACTATTTCTCCAGACTGGCCAAATAATCTGGTAAATAGAGTTTAAAATAGCTCATGCAAAAGATTTCAGGGAATTAGAAGTTCAACCGTTAATGCTTTGACTAATTCTGTCAAAGTGCAGCATTTTTTTTAGGGATTTAGAAACTGCAAAGTACAACATGTTAAATGTCACCCTTGCAAAGGTGCAAAAGCTGGGCAGGAAGTCGCATTCCCAGCAAGAACAGCTCAGGCTGGCTAGGCAAAGGGAAAGCTGAACAGCCATTTCACAAGGGGCGTGGGTGTGCACATTGCACTTTGAGTGGGAATGGAGGTTAAACTAACTCACTAAATTAAGGCTGAAAAACAGGTATGAGCTTTGGTGGTTCCATGCTATGGAGTGAGGGGTTCATTCCAATACAACCATACTCAGTAGCAACCAAAAGCTATTACCCTCTCATAGCCATTTGATAGTGTGAACTGGTGATGTCAATCCAGCCCCAAGACATAGGCAACCGCGTCCTCAAACCACCATGATTACTAACAATAATTAACACTGGCATATCTCAGAGGCCAGGGACTCAATGGCTTACACTGGTTTTATTGAAAAACTTACCAGTTCTTCCTAAGATAAACAGATATGGCTATCTGAGTATCTGCAATATTCTCTTGTGCTTCACCTAGAATACTGTAGTGTAACTACTGAGATTAGCTAACTCCAAACCTTAGTTATTTTAGACAATTGATGAGATTTTAAATAGCACCCTTGTAACTACCATCTCACTCCCAAAGGCTGCATTACAAACCCTTTTTCCACTGGCTTGAGTATAGCTTGTTTTAAAATTATGACATCACAGTGTGGATTTTTTTTGCTCTCCAGGGTACTAGCATGCTGCTGTAAACATTCCTGGCAAGCCTCACAAATTGATTCATAGAGATAAGTTTATAGCACTCGGGACTCTTTCTCCATAGGCCTTTACCTTGTGTGGTTATTTATGCCTGAGAAAAATGAGTACAAACTGAGTGCAAAATGCTAACAGTCTGATCTGGTAGCATTTCATAGCCACAGTGCACAGGTGTAAATGACTACTCTAAGTCTTTACTCGAGAGAAAAGGTCACAGCTTCCTGGCCAGATGCAGATGGGAATAATGCAGAGCTACGGAGACTGAAGCCCTAGTGGTGTAAATGCAACTCTGTGAATTAATTTGTGCACAAGTGGAAAAACAGGCCCCTAGACTTTCTATTCTGCACTCTTGGCATGTGTGAGAGTGTCAGGATGATACACAGTGGGTATCATAGGCAAAACAGCATAAAAGGTCAGGTTCTAGAGCGAAAGGCCTGCAATGTTGTTTTCCTGACATTTGGAGTTCTAGGGGCCATCTGACTAAGATAAAAGCTGTAGTAAGATGAGGCCCTGAAACATAAACCCTTATCAGAAGCCCAGTATGAGGCCTGAGGTCTGAACTAAAGTAATGGTCAAGACTTTGATAACATAAAGCAAAGTTAAGCTGTGAGCCAGAGGCAGGTCCTGCTCACAGAAGCTGGCAAGGAAAGGGCTGATGCTGCAAGAAGATACATACCTAAAAGGTACAGAACACTAGATATCAGAGCGCTCCAATACTTGCACATTCCACACAGATAACAAGGAACACGCTGATCTATCCCAATGACAGGGACAAAAGAATAATATGAATAGAGTTGTTTTGTTCAAACCAACATGTACAAGGTGAGAGGTGGCACCTTACTACGTAGTGGGGTTGTACCTTGCTACGTAGAGGGGTTGCACCTCATCAGGAATGATGTTTAACTTGTTTGTACCTGTGTATAAGAATGCATCCCTGAGTGGATATCTTTGTCCGGCCTAGGGGGCAGTGGAAAGTCCTGCCACTGACTGAGCTAAGTCCATTGTCAAGGGAGCACATATGTACTGGCTAGCTACACCTTAGCAGCACCTTGGACTTCGTTTGCCCGGGAGCTGGAGACTGTATCTCTAAAGGCAATAAACCTGGCCGACGTGCCTTCGTACCTTACTAGAGTCTGTGGTCATTGGGGGTTCTCTCAGGGTCTGCTGTGTCAGCTATCTGCGCAGAGCTGGGGCAGCACACAGAGGGAACACACGCACGCAGCCGATTGATATCAACATTGAACAGAGCAGAGCACCACACCGGTAGCATCTGACAACAAAAGCTATTGCAGCATTGGTTCTATACCACAAATCTCAAGAGCAACTACATTATATTGTTCCTAAAATATTATATTACTGGTTATTGTAAATGAGATTACCACAGTACCTTAGATAGCACTAAGACCTCTACTCTGTTTGCCATGTCTAATGGTGCTGGTGCAGCATGCTGTACATTCTAATCTATGAAAATTTGCAAATATCTTCTGTGGATAGCATGCCTCAGTCTGTTTTGATTGTTTAGCACATACTGTATTGTATTCCCCTCTCCAGGCTATGCTCAGGCCCAGTATTCAACATTTACCTGCATTGCAGTGCATTTGTTGTCAAGTTACCTTTTGCAACTGATACTTCGTGTCTATCCTCTCTATATGGCCCTGGTCCTTGATTTTCACTTGTATTGTCCAGAGTAGAGCTTTTGCACAAGATATGATATCAGTCGGTTTTCTTCAACTCATTGCACCTTTAAACCAACATTTTAAAATGACTCTCTGCTAATATGTGATTGCTGTTTAGTGGCCTATGTGGTTTGGGGCAGTCAGTCACATTCTAGACGACACCCTTCCTGGAATAGATATGGAGACTGAACTAAACTCTAGTGAGGCTAGGACTGGTACATTCGTCCAGGCTTGTTAATATATTTTACTCTTCTGGACTGATTTTCGAAGGAGCTGGGCATCTGTAGCTCCCATCGACTTCAAGCAAAGAGAGCAGTAATCAGCAGCTCTGAAGAATCAGGCCATATGGGCTGGGTCCTTGGCTGATGCAAATAAGTATAACATCAGGGGAGTTGTGGTGATTACACCAGCGGACGATCAGATCCATATATGTCTATCTTTGTCTAGATTGTAAACTCCTTGTAGAAGGGAACGACTATATTTAGGTCTCGTACAGTGCAAAACACATTGTTTGTGTTTAACAAATTTGTTTATAATAATGGAGAAGTTCTGTGCATAGAGATCTCTGCTCTCCAGGGATATTACCCTTGTATTTTTCACCAGTTACTAAAAATTGTTTAATTTAAATAATATGTATCTGTGTAACTGACAATTTTATTTAAAGTAAGCCTTTCCCTACTGCAATCTCCTTCAAATCCTTTATTGACTTTTCTCTATATTGGTAGAATGGCTTCTAGAAGACACACTGAGCTCATTCTGTTTACATGGGTTCTCCAAACCTTTCTTGACACTGCCTCAAGGCAGCACTGAAATTGTACCCTCTATAGACTAGGATACTCACTACTTTCAGTCCATGTGTGCTGTTCTTATTAACGTCAATGAGAATTCAGCCATGGACTAAGCCCAGACTGATATACTTCATAGATAGATAGATATATTGATTGTTCACCAATTGTCCAGCACTCATTCCTTTATTTTTATGTCTTAACAGTCCAAAACAATTTATTTGATTGACGCTTATTGTGACAAAGTTCCTCCTCTATCTTGGTGGGTCCTGCACTTATTGGCAATTTTCTTGCCTCAGAGATTCACCATGTGGGTTGGGGAACAGCCCAGAGAGCTTCCCCTCTGGAAGAACCCACAGTCCAGGTCAATTGGGAGGTTTGGGGAGAACCCAGGCCCACCCTCTATTCCAGGTTCCAGCCCAGGGCCCTGTGGACTGCAGCTGTCTATAGTGCCTCCTGTGACAGCTGCATGACAGCTGCAACTCCCTGGGTTACTTCCCCATGGCCTCCTCCAAACACCTTCCTTATTCTCACCACAGGACCTTCCTCCTGGTGTCTGATAACACTTGTGCTCCTCAGTCCTCCAGCAGCACTCCCACTCCTTGCACCCAGCTCCTCACATCCCCACCACAAACTGAAGTGAGCTCCTTTTAAAACCCAGGTGCCCTGATTAGCCTGCCTTAATTGATTCTAGCAGCTTCTTCTTAATTGGCTCCAGGTGTCCTAATTAGCCTGCCTGCCTTAACTGGTTCTAGCAGGTTCCTGATTACTCTAGTGCAGCCCCTGCTCTGGTCAATCAGGGAACAGAAAACTACTCATCCAGTGACTAGTATATTTGCCCTCTACCACACTCCTGTACCCCACTGGTCTGGGTCTGTCACATTATATTACAGTGTTGTCAAGACTGAGCTATGGTATGTCACACAATAAGTCACTACCTTACAGATTGACTTGTCTTGCCATAGGGATAATAAAGATAGCTGCCAGACCAGCTACACCTGGAAAAAATGATTAAAAAGACAGAGAACATTCAAAGATTGCTTGAACTCAGTGTCGTTTACAGCCCTGGACAAATTCCTCCAAGTTACACTGTGATCATACTTCCTTTTCATGAAAATCTATTTTGCTCAGTAATTATATTATTTATTATTATCATTATTGCAACAGCAGGAGGCCCCCCTTAGGAATCAAGCCCCATTGGAAGTCCCCATTGTGCTAGGCCCAGCACTCACAAACAATAAAAAAAGACAGTCCCTGTAATCTAAACATATACTATAAAATTTAATAGAGGTTAATGCAACCCATTCTTCTACAATATATTGTGGAATAACCCAGGTACACAGGACCCTAATTCTGTAATTTAGAGCAGTTATTACAGTGGTGTGGGAGTGCCACTATAATTAAGCATAGACGACTGGTGCCTCCTCATACTGGGGGTGGGGGAGCACAATCTAAAGGGGAGGACATGTAACCATCCCACGTGTCTCCTAGGGTTGCCAACTTGTTAATCGCACAAAACCAAACACCCTAGGCCTGCCCCTTCACCGAGGTCCTACCCCACCCCTTTCCCAAGGCCCTGCCCCCCGCTCACTACATTCCCCCTCCCTTGGTGACTCACTTTCCCCCACCCTCACTCACTTTCCCTGGGCTGGGGCAGGGGGGTTGGGATGTGGGAGAGGATGAGGGGGTGCAGGCTCTGGGGTGGGGCCAGAAATGAGGGGTTCAGGGTGTAGGAAGGGGCTGCAGGTTGAGGCGGGGGGTTGGGGTGCAGGGGGCGAGGGCTCCGTCTGGGGGTGCAGGCTCTGGGGTGTGGCCGGGGATAAGGGGTTTGGTGTGTAGGAGGGGACTCCAGGCTGGGGGTGGGGCAGAGAGGTTCAGGGTGTGGGAGGGGGCTCTGGTCACCCTAGTGTCTCCCTTGCTCAGTGACCATCTGCCCTCTGCCCAGCCTGGAGCCGCCGTGCTCGCCTCACCTCACATTACCTGTGGGAGCAAAGGGGGGTTGTCTCCTTCTCTCCCTGTGCTTCCCCCTCTCGTTTGGCCACTTTCCCTGGCAGCTGGACAGGGACTGGGATGGAGCCGCTTCTGCCTGAGAGCCTGGCTGGGATGGAGCAGGAGCCTGCTCCCTTCCCGGGCTCGGCTGCTGGGAACAGGGGCCGAGCATGCCTGGGAGGAGAGGGGACTCGAGCTCATTCAGCCCGTCCCCGGCAACAGGGCCTGGCCATGGGGCGGCCCACTGCCGCCCCAGCTGCCGGGGACAGGGGCCAAGTGAGCTGGAGTCCCCTCTCCTCCCCTGGCATGTTTCCAGCTCACTTGGCCCTTGTCCCCGGCAGCTGGGGCGGCAGCAGGCCACCCCGCAACTGGGCCCTGTTGCCGGGGACAGGGGCCGAGTGAGCTGGACCTTCCCTCCCCACCTCCCCCGGCAGCCAAGCCCAGGAAGGGAGCAGGCTGCTGCTGCCTCCCAGCCAGACTCTCTCAGGCAGAAGTGGCTCCGTCCCGCTCCACCTGCTAGAGGAGAGGCGCAGGGAGACAAAGACAGAGCCCCTCTCCCTCCCCGCCCCCAGCAGGCCAATCCGGGGCGGCACTTGATCCAGCGTGCTCCCCCTACACATCATCTCTGTAGTTAAGGTTGCATCATGACATCTGTTTAAAGATTGATGTTTTTAAGTCTTCTAAAATCAACATGCTTATTTGGATTTCTTTCAAATTTGGTGTGCCTCAGGAAGGTGCAGGGCAGAGTTAGTTACCTAACTTCAGCGTCATTTGAGTCAGGGTTCCGAAGATATAAGCCACAAAAATGGTCATTTTTAAAAGTGGCTTTTTTTTTTTTTTTTTTTTGGTGTGTGATTGTTGTTTGCACAGTGATAGAGAGCAAACTATTGATGAGCTGCAGATCAAAATGGTCTCAATTTGTCAAGTTTTACACAAGGTAGTGCATGCTACCAACTAAATCTTTGGAGGGCCCAAACTGAGGGGTTGTTAGTGGGTTACAGATGGTTGTAATAAACCATAAATGCAGTTTCCCAATTCAGTCCATGATTTTTAGGTTATGTCTACACTACAGCCTATTTTGGCATAATGTATGTAGCTCAGGGATGTGAATAAATCAGCCACCTGAGGTCTGGTCTATACTACCCGCCTGAATCGGCGTGTAGAAATCGACCTCTCGGGGATCGATTTATCGCGTCCCGTTGGGACGCGACAATCGATCCCCGAATCGGCGCTCTAACTCCACCAGCGGAGGTGGTAGTAAGCGCCGCCGACAAAAAGCCGCAGAAGTCGATTTTGCCGCCGTCCTCACAACGGGGTAAGTCGGCTGTGATACGTCGAATTCAGCTATGCTATTCACGTAGCTGAATTTGCGTATCTTAAATCGACTCCCCCCTGTAGTGTAGATGTACCCTGAGTGACACAAGTTACACCGACATAAGCACTCACGTGCACAGCGCCACATCAGCAGGAGAGCTGCTTCAACCTCTGGCAGAGTAACTGAAGTCCTCAAATCATGATTTAAAGACTTCAAGTTACAGAGAATCCACCATGTATGCTAATTTAAACCTGCAAGTGACCTGTGCCCCATGCTGCGGAGGAAGACAAAGCCCTCCCTCCCCATGATCTCTACCAGTCTGACCCAGGGGAAAATTCCTTCCCAATCCCAAATATGGTGCTCAATTAGACCCTGAGCATGTGGGCAAGACCCACCTGGGAATAGAATTCTCTGTAGTAACTCAGAGACCAGAACTGCACACAGTATTCCAGATGAGGTCTCATCAGTGCCTTGTATAATGGTACTAACACCTCCTTATCTCTATTGGGGAAATACCTCACCTGATGCATCATAGAACTGCATTAGCCTTTTTCATGGCTGCCTCACATTGGCAGCTCATAGTCATTCTGTGATCAACCAATACACACAGGTCTTTCTCCTCCTCTGTCACTTCCAACTGGTAAGTCAGCAGCTAATAGCAAAAATTTCTTGTTGTTAGTCCCTAAGTGTATGACTTCACACTTCGCACTATTAAATTTCATCCCAGTTCTATTACTCCAGTTTTCAAGGTCATCCAGATCTTCTTGTATGATATTCCGGTCCTCCTCCATATTGGCAATACCTCCCAACTCTGTGTCATCTGCAAATTTTAAAACACTCCCACTTTTTGTGCCAAGGTCATTAATAAAAATATTAAATAAGATTGGTCCCAAAACTGATCCCTGAAGAACTCCACTAGTAACTTCCCACTAGCCTGGCAGTATATCTTTTAGTATGACAAAAGAACTTTTGTAGTGTCCCCTTTAACCAGTTCCTTATCCACTTTTCAATTCTCATATTAATCTCCATCTTCTCCAATTTAACTAATAATTTCCCATGTGGAACTGTATCAAATGCCTTAATAACATCCAGGTAGATTAGATATACTGCATTGCCTTTGTCTAAAAAATCCATTATCTTCTCAAAGAAGGAGATCAGGTTCATCTGGCATGATCTACCTTTTGTAAAATCATGTTGTATTTTATACCAATTACCCATAGTCGCCAACTCCATGGGTGCTCTGGGGCTGGAGCAGCCATGGAAAAAAATGTGTGGCTGCTCAGCATCCACTGACAGCCCCACCCATCAGCTCCTCTTCCTCCCCCCCAGCACCTCCCGCCCACCGGCGGCCCCACCGATCAGCACCTCACTCTCCCCCCTTCCCGTGCCTCCCGCCCACCACAATCAGCTGTTCAGCAGTGTGCAAGAGGCACTGGGAGGAGTGGGAGAAGTGGGGATGGGTTGCGCTTGGGGAACAGGGTGGAAAGAGGCGGGGCGGGGCCTTGTGGGAAGGGGTGGAGTGGGGGCGGGGCCTGGGGCAGTGAGGGGTTGAGCACCCCCAGAAAAGGAGGAAACTGGTGCCTGTGCAATTATCATTTACCTCTATGTCCTTAACTACTTTCTCTTTCAATATTTGTTCCATGACTTTGCATACAATTGAGGTCAAACTAACAGGCCTGTAGTTTCCTGGATCATTTTTTTCCTTTTCTTAAAAATAGGTATTATATTAGAAATTACCCAGTCATAGGGTATGACCCCTGAGTTTCAGTAAAAATTCTTGCTATTGGGCTTGCAGTTCTATGTGCCAGTTCCTTTAATATTCTTGGATCGAGATTATCCAGGCATCGTGATTGAGTCCCATTAAACTGTTTGAGTTTGACTTCCACCTCAGATATGATCATTTCCACTTCCATATCCTCGTTCCAATTAGCCACCCTGCCATTATCCCTAAGCTCTTCATTAGCCTTATTAAAAGCTGAGGCAAAGTATTTAAGTGTTGGGCCATTACCTAAATTATCTTTAATCTCCATTCCTTCTTCAATGTTTAGCAGTCCCACTTCTTTCTTTGTTTTCTTATTTATATGGCTATAGAATCTTTTACCATTGGTTTTAATCTCCTTTGCAAGGTCCAACGCTGTTTGGCTTTTGGCAGTTCTCATTTTTTCCCTTCACTTTCTGACCTCCAAGAGGTAGCTTTCTTTGCTGATCCATCCCATCTTCCATTCCTTGTATGCTTTCTGCTTTCTCTTAAGCTGTTCAAGATACTTGCTCATCCAGCTTGGTCTGCAACCCTTCCCTATGAATGTTTTCCCTTTGCTTGGGACGTTTCAGATGGCTTCTGCAACTTTGACTTAAAGTAACTCCAAGCCTCCTCCACATTCAGATAATTGAGTTCTTCAGTCCAGTCCACTTCCCTAACTAACTGCATTATTTTTTTAAAGTTAGCCCTTTAGAAATCAGAGACCCTAGTGTGATGTTTAGATGCTGCATGTGATTATTAGAGCTGGGAGCACTGGCTGTTGGGAGTCTGAAAGGACAGGAAACTGGAAGGAGCGGGGAGGAGTTAAGGAGGCTGAGTGAGAGTTACAGAGTGTGCAGTTACAGCTTGGTAAAGAGATTTCCACTGTAAATAAAGTTCTGTTCAAGTTTGTTAATACCTTGCCTGGGTGATACAACATTTTGGTAACGAGGATGGATCTTCTGCCTCTGAACCCACCTGCATCCTTTCTGCAAAACCCAGGTGAGCCTCCAATTGCTTTTACTGTCTGGATCCGTATGTTTGAGACTTATCTGCTTGCAATCAGTGCTACAGAGATTTCTGAAGTAAGAAAGCGTGCTCTGCTAATCCACTGCCTTGGAGCAGAAGGGCAGCGTATATTTTACACGTTTCCCCTTGCAGATGATAAATATGAGACTGCACTCACTGCATTAAAGAACTTTTTTGTGCCAAAAGTGAATGTAGTAGCTAATCGCTACAGATTGCGCCAGCGTGAGCAGAAACCAGGGGAGACTATAATGCAGTATATGGCTTCCCTGAGGAGTCTGATTGTAACTTGTGACTTTGGGAATATGGCAGATGAGATTATTAGAGACCAGCTCATTGAGAAAACAACTATGCTTCGCGTAAGAGAACACTTACTTCTAGAACCACAATTTACACTAGAAAAAGCAATAACCATTGCTACTCAGATTGAGTCAGCTACAGCTGAAGCCAAAATAATGAGCAAGGGTACAGGAGACCCAGTCCAGGCTGTGACTCCTTTGCAGAAAAGTTCACTATCACTGCAGACAAACAATTGCAAAAGGAAAACTAATGAAAAGCCACTGAATCAGCAAATGCAAAATACAGTAAAAGCATGCTTTCGCTGTGGATCCCCACAACATCTTGCAAGCTACACAGGATGTCCAGCAAAAGTAGCTCAGTGCAATCATTGCAAAAAGATTGGGCATTTTGCTAAAGTATGTCGCAGTAGCCAGTTCAATCAACAGGTGCATGCAGTTACAATACCAGATGTTACTGTGCTGAGTGTGGACAAAATCACTACTGCACATATTCCAGAATAGATAAAGTGCACTGTAAATGTTTCTGCCATACCTTCAGGCAAATCACACTCTATTCAGCTAATGTTGGACACTGGCTCAGCAGTATCTACACTACCTGATTCCATCTATTTGCGTTACTTTAAAGATGTGCCTCTTACTGAACCAAACTTCACTTGGTGTGCTATTTGAAAAACCATATTCCAGAACATGGCTGCCTGCCAGCAATAGTTACTTTTGGTGATTGCTGTGTAACTACGGAGTTCTACATTGTCCACAAAGGCACTGCTATCCTTGGCAGAGATTTATTAGCTGCTTTAAATCTCAGGGTAGTTAATGGACGAATTGATCTTCCTCAGCAAAGCACTCTTGCGGTACACACACCAATTTCAGCTGGGACCCAACTCCAGGTTGAGGAGAAACTTGGCTGTGCTTATGGGTTTCTGCATAAAGTTAAAATGCGGAATAATGTGATGCCTGTACGACAGAAATTACGGCTCTTACCATTTTCAGTCAGGGAAGCTGTTTCAGAGGAACTTAGAAAACTTGTTCAAAAGGACATTATTGAAGAGATTAACTCCTTGGAATGGGTTTCACCTATAGTAGTGATGCAGAAGAAGGGTGGAGACATTTGCCTTTGTGTGGACTTAAGGGAGCCAAATAAAGCTATTGTGATTGACAGCCATCCTCTTCCTCACATAGAAGAAGTATTTGCAGAACTCCGTGGAGCAAAGATGTTTTCTACTCTTGATTTGCAGAGCGCATACCACCAGGTTATGTTGCATGAAGATAGCAGAGACCTCACAGCATTTATTACACATGAGGGACTATTTCGTTTTAAACGTGTTCCATATGGTCTCACATTAGCCCCAAGTGCCTTCCAAAAAATGATGTCATTGATTCTGAAGAATCAACATGGAGTTCAGTGCTATTTGGATGATATTATTGTGTTTGGAAATACTACCGAGGAGCATGACAATAACCTGCAGTCTGTACTAAACTGCATCAGCAAAGCAGGCCTCAAGCTCAATAGGTTCAAATGCAAATTTAGACAAACTGAACTCTCCTTTCTGGGGCATACAATTTCACAGGCTGGACTAAAACCTGATCCAGATCATATCCTGGCAATTTCAAATGCTCATCCTCCAACAGATTTGCAAACCTTACGTTCCTTCTTGGGTCTTACCTTCTGGTATGCAAAATTCATTCCCAATTATGCTTCTGTCATTGAACCGTTACGAAAATTACTATGGAGAAGTTCAACCTTAGTGTGGACAACGGATGCACAAGTTAGTTTCGAAAGGGTGAAAGACTTGATTGTACATAGTCCAGTACTTGCACTATTCAGTTCCGCATTGCCCACAATTGTAACTACTGACGCTTCTGATTATGGACTTGGGGCTGTCCTCACACAACTTCATGAGGACAACACTGAGAGGACTGTTGCATTTGCTTCAAGGACACTAAGTAATGCTGAGAGAAAATATTCTACAGTTGAAAAAGAAGCACTTGCTTGTGTCTGGGCTACTGAAAAATGGAGAACTTACCTGTGGGGCCGCCCGTTCAAGTTGTGCACAGATCACAGCCCTTTGACGACGTTGCTCACCACGAAAGGACTGGGAAGAGCAGGATATCGTATTGCTAGATGGTCTGCAAGACTACTCTCTTTCAATTATGAACTGGAATATAAGCCTGGAAACGAAAATGT
This sequence comes from Chrysemys picta bellii, assembly GCF_011386835.1. Classification (NCBI taxonomy): domain Eukaryota; kingdom Metazoa; phylum Chordata; order Testudines; family Emydidae; genus Chrysemys; species Chrysemys picta. The sequence goes on from NC_088793.1 coordinate 190,637,530, forward strand.
GGTAGCTGATTGCCTTTCTCGCCTGCCTTTGCCTTCACCAGATGGTCCACCAGAGGATGAGGATGTAGTAATTGCGCTTATTACAAGCACTCTTACTGCAGTTACAAGAGAACAATTTCAAGCTGCTTGTTCAGCATGTCCAATTCAACAAAAACTATGGGAATTTCTGACAAAGAGATGGCCCAGTAACCCTAAAAACTTTGACCCAGTTTTGCTGCCTTATTTTAGAGTTTGGGATGAACTTTCTTTGCTCGATGGCTGTGTGCTACGAGGTACACACCAGCTACTTGTGCCAGAAGAATTACAGTCAAAACTCATACACCTGGCACATGATACTCATCAAGGAATTGTCAGAACCAAACAACGACTACGGGATCTGTATTGGTGGCCAGGGATGTACTCTCAAACTGAAGCACTCATCAAATCCTGTGTCACTTGCCAAATGCATGATAGGACAGCAGTGACATGTAACCCTCCATTACAGCCTGTTACTCTTCCTGAATCTGCCTGGGAAAAAGTGGCGATTGACATTGTAGGACCCTTTGATACTGCTCCAATTGAATGTCATTATGCCATCACTTTAATAGACTATTTCAGTAAATGGCCTGAGGTAGCGTTTACATCGCAAATTTCTTCTGCTACAGTAATTAAGTTTCTCTCTTCAGTTTTTAGCAGGGAAGGTAACCCCAAAGAACTGGTTTCAGATAATGGTAGTCAATTTATTTCCCTGGAGTTTGAAACTTTTCTAGCAGAGAGGAACATTTTACACAGGAGGTCATCCCTATATTACCCTCAAGCCAATGGGGAAATCGAACGGTTTAACGGAAGTTTGAAAGAGAGTTTGCAAACAGCTAAACTGGAAGGGTGATTGTGGATACCCTTCACTACTAATTTCTTGCAAGCATATCGGGCTATACGACATGCCACAATGCAAAGATCACCCGCAGAGTTACTGCATGGGAAACAGCTGAATACTAAACTGAACATTGCTGGATTGTTAAAGGCACGACCTGATGCCCCAAACAAGGATGATGTGAGAAAGACAGTTGAACAGAACCAAGCAAAGTCTAAGGCTTTCACAGACAAACTGCGGGGTGCTAAGGAACCAAAGTTTGAGTGTGGTTCCTTTGTTAGAATACGAAAACCTGGAATCTTACGCAAAGGGGACCATACATTCACAGCTCCTCTTAAAATCGTAGAGAAGGGCCCTTACACCTATCGACTTTCTGATGGGCGGGTATGGAATGCTTCTTATCTTGAACCTGCCTATGCACCAAGAGGAGATTATGCCAACACCCAGTATGCATTGGATGACTTCACAGTAGAACCAACACAACAAGACATTGCACTGGAACCGGGGCTTGAGAGATGGCCTGTCAGACTCAGATGACCACCTGCCTGGACTAAAGACTATGTTATGTAGTATCTACAGTGTTTTCAGTGTAATATTCCTGCCAACAGTATAGTGTCTTGTTTCATATTTGTTCCTGGGGTTAGAACAACAATGTTTATTTTAATTTGGAAAGTTTCTTAAGAGAGGAGGGAATGTGGTGTTTAGATGCTGCATGTGATTATTAGAACTGGGAACACTGGCTGTTGGGAGTCTGAAAGGACAGGAAACAGGAAGGAGGGGGGAGGAGTTGAGGAGGCTGAGTGAGAGTTACAGAGTGTGCAGTTACAGCTTGGTAAAGAGATTTCCACTGTAAATAAAGTTCTGTTCAAGTTTGTTAATACCTTGCCTAGGTGATACAACATCTAGTTCCAAAGCTATTTTTGTTTATCCTTCCATTCAGTTTAAACTGAATTATCTCATGATCACTCAAACCAAGGCTGTCCTCTACAACCAGTTTTTCTATGAAGTCCTTACTACTCACCGATACTAAATTTAAAATGGCATCACCTCTTATGGAATCATAGGACTGGAAGGGACCACGAGAGGTCATCTAGTCCAGTCCCCTACACTCACGGCAGGACTAAGTATTATCTGGACTATCCCTAACAGGTGTTTGTCTAACCCGCTCTTAAAAATCTCCAATGATAGAGATTCCACAACATCCCTAGGCAATTTATTCCGGGGCTTAACCACTCTGACAGGAATTTTTTCCTAATGTCCAACTTAAACTTCCCTTACTGCAATTTAAGCCCATTGCTTCTTGTCCTATCCTCCAAGGTTAAGAAGAAAAATTCTTCTCCCTCCTCCTTGTAACAACTTTTTATGTACTTGAAAACTTATCATGTCCCCTCTGAGTCTTCTCTTTTCCAGACTAAACAAACCCAATTTTTTCAATCTTTCCTCATAGGTCATGTTTCCTAGACCTTTAATCACTTTTGTTGCTCTTCTCTGGACTTTCTCCAATTTGTCCACATCTTTCCTGAAATGTAGCACCCAGAACTGGACACAATACTCCAGCTGAGGCATTGTTGGTTTGGTGCCTACTTGATGAAGAAATCAGTCAGCTATCACATCTAGGAAAATCTGGGCCTTCCGGTTATTAGTAGCACTTGTCCTCCAGTCTATATCTGAGAAATTAAAGTCTCCCATAATCATACAATTCCCAGTAGTATTTATTTCATTAAAAATATTAGAGAGGTCACTATTCAAATCCAAATCGGATCATGATGGTCTGTAGCCTACTCCAAGCATTATCCCTGGGGAACCTCTGATAGCATTCTTCCCCAAAGTGATTTTGACACCAACAGCTTCTGTTTTACCTATTCCATCACTTCTAATTTCTTTATAGTCTACCTCTTCATTAATATACAATGCTACTCTACTTTATTTCTGTCTTTTCTGAACAGCACATATCCTTCAATAGCTGTGCTCTAGTCATGACTATTGTTCTATCCTGTTTCTGTTATCCCTATAATATCTGGTTTCACTTCCTACACCAGTAATTCTAGTTCCTCCATTTTGTTACCCAGGCTTCTTGCATTGATATATAAACAGTTTAGTTGTCGCTGCTTAGCTTCGCCCATTTTCCTCGCCCAATTGGGTACAGTCATTCTACTGCCAGTATCACCTACCTGATTATTAGCTTCATTAGTACTGGCATGGTCTTTCCTCTTAATGTTCATTCTCCTACCCTCTGCTGTTCCTTTCTCCATTGCTGTATCCTTTCTTTCTTGATTTTCCTACTGGTCAATATTAGAACCAGGCATGGAGATTCCACAAGCATCTCCCAACTCTCTCCCCTGAGTTCCTAGTTTAAAGCTCTTTTAATCAGTTGTGCCATCTTCCATTCCAGAAGTCTATTTCCCTCCCTATTCTTCCCATGAGAACAATCTTCTGTCCATGAATATCTCCCAGTGGTCGAACATCACAAAGCCCTTCTTATAGCACCATTGCCTGAGCCATCTGTTGATCATCATAATCTTGTCTTCATTCTTCCCCCGTTGTGACAGGTAGAATCCCACTGAATATCATCTGAGTCTCCATTTATTAAAGTGTCTTCCTCATCCTGTCATAGTCTTCCATGATATGTCCCAGAGAGAACCTAGCTGTATCATTTGTTCCCATGTGAAGGACAATCAGTGGATTCTTTCCTGCTCCCATTAGGATCCTCCTTAGCCTCAGGTCCACATCTCGTATCTTAGCTCCCGGCAGACAGCACACCCTTCTGTTTTCTGGATCAGCTCTGGTGGCAGGCCTGTCTGTTCTTCTTAGTAGGGAGTCACCAATCATGTAGCTAGTCCCTCTCACCAACAGAAGTTGGTCCAATAAAAGATATTACCTCACCCCTCTTGCCTTTCTAATATCCTGGTCTAACACAGCTACAACAATACTGCATACAAATATAGAATTAGTCATTGTTTTAAAATGACATCTATAATTTTTAGAACAATCATTTCCTGTCAGGAAAATAAACTTTCCTATAACATACAATACCAATTTTGCCATCAGGGGAAATTTTACTGTTGATCTCAATGGAAAAAAGCTCAGGTGCTTCAAATTCCATATTTTATATTGTGTCTCATAGGGATAGTGATTGTAAATGCAATGCACAGGTCACTGCAATAAATGTACATTGATGAGTACATTGATTTTAGGTGAAGGTTTATAACCAGGCAAGAACAGGTGCTTGGTGCAGTAGTATTATGCATGAAAATATACAGAAGTATATGCCACATAGAAATAACAGAAAAGGTTAGTAATTCCTGTGGTAGACTCAGTACAACACTTTTACTTGATGCTGTCATAGTCTGTCATGCGATTGTGCCACGAGGCAGAAATACAGCCCAGACTGAATTAAAAACCTGTGTGACAAAGAGGATAAAGTTTCCAAAAATATACAACTTTGTGTATTGATGCAGAAATCAAGTGGTTGGCCAAGGGCAAGGAACAGATGCCAGATGTCCATGCTATTAGATCTATCAGTGTTCTTATAGGGCTTGATCTAAAGTTCATTGAAGTCAGTGGAAAGACTCCCAGGCTTCCATAAGCTTTGGCTTAAGCAATATAACCATTGAGCTTGAGCTATTGCTGAGTGTGGAATCTGGCAAGGGAGGATGGAGTAACTTTAAAGTGACGACACACGTTTCCTTTGAACAAAGCTAAATATTTAAAGCAGAGGGTGGTACAGGGCAGCTCTTCTTCCTCCATGAGGGCTCTAAAGATTAATCTTGTCAAGCCTCTTGTTCAACATTTCCTTGACGTTTCAGGAGTCATGATACAGCATGAGCAGCAGCAGCATCTCCACATCTCCTTTTTACTGGATCTGGCATGGAGCGGTCCCCTTGCTCTCGTGATGAATTGTGTGCCTGGAAGAAAGCTGGCTGACTTTGGCTCAGGGCAGATTAGAGTAGGAGGGTCTGATGGTTGCCAGTTAATGATCCCCTTTGCTCAAATTTGTGACCACTCCCTCATTTGGGGTTGTCCGCTTTCCTGTTATCAAAGAGATTTCCAATTTGTGGATGTTCCTAGACTCTTCTTTGCTCCTGGATCCCCAGATAGCAAGGGTAGCTCTAAATACTTCCTCTGATTGTAGGCAGGACCCTATTTTGCTACCATAGGAAAAGGGAGTATTATTATCTCCATTTTAGAGATGGGCAGCTATGGCACAGAAAGACTAAATGAAAGGTTGTCCAAGGTCATACAGAGGCAGAGGTGGTGGAAGCTTCCTAGCAGTGTTGGGGGGGGAGGGCACCAGCACCTGAACCATGGCCCCACCCCCGGCGCCCCTGCCCTTGCACTGCCCCTTCCTCACAAGCCCCACATGCTCACTGTCCCTCCCCCCCCCCGAAGGCCCTGCCCCCACACAACCTCTTCCTCCGGGGCCCTGCCCCTGCCCCATGACATGTCCTTATAGCTGGTAAAAAGTGGTGGGGCCATCGCCCCCTGACTCTGCTTTTATGAAAGGAGCTGTAAACCTGACATAACTGGCCAATTTATCCAAATATATGGCTCTTTTGTGTTGCTTCAATGACACAAGGCAGCTGGAGCCTACAAGTCCCAATATCTCCATTTTACAAGGACCAAAGGTACTGTACTTTACATTTTAGTGCAAATGGCTAATGCAGGTAATACTTGTTATAATTGCTTCTAACTGGAATTCTTCCCAGTGCTAACATTCTCCACCTGCTGTCCAGTGCCACTGAAAAGATGTGAAAGTCTTCAAAGGAAAAAAATCACACAAATAATTGACATTCAATTCTTAGCCTTACAACCCAAAGGTTCCTGATTAGTGACAAACACAGCAGCACTGACAGGAAGTGGCTTTGGATAATTAATCTGTGCTCCATTCTAGTGATAACTATAAGCAAAGATCACTAAGGGCCCAGACTCCAATACTCTTTCTCATGCTGAATGGTACCTAATTTCATAGAAATGTAGGGCTGGGAGGGACCTTGAGATATCATCTAGTTCTCCCCGAGCACCGAGGCAGGACCAAGTATACCTATACCGTCCCTGACAGGTGTTTGTCCAACCTGTTCTTAACAGCCACCATTGACGGGGATTTTCTCAGAAGCCTATTCCCGTGCTTAACTAGCCTTATAGTTCATGCAAAATGAAGTCAATGGGACAGTCTGTGGAGTAAGGTAATATTCACCACGAGAAAGGGTTTGGCCCTAACATCAGAATTTGGCCCTAAAACTGAATTCCATTGTATTCTAACACTTGGCATGTGCAAATGTCCGGCGTTATTCTACACCTGACACTTGCAAACACTTGTATTAGTTCAAAAATTCCAATACCTTTGTACTTGCTTTCCACAGACAAGCACCTCCATAAGTATATTAGTTTTCACATTTGTCAGGGGTTCAGGTGTTAGACAGTTGAGGAGTATCTAAGGATGTACAGATATTTGCAGTTGCCAGTTGTGGATGCTTGTGTATGTGGGTGTGATCCCTCAAGCAGAAATGTGAAAGCCAGCCTAAGAAAGTTTATTCAGGGCTTGTCTTCACTCCTGGGGTAAGTCGACCTAAGTTACGCTACTCCAGCAACGTGAATAACATAACTGGAGTTGACATAGCTTAGGTCGACTTGCCCCGGTGTCTTCACTATACTGCATCGACGGGAGGTGCTCTCCGGTTGACTTCCCTTACTCTTCGCGGAGATCTGAAGTCAACCAGAGAGCACTCTACTGTTGATTTAGCAAGTCTTCACTAGACATCAATTGCAGCAGCGTCAATCTCCCCCATAGTGAAGATAAGTCCTTAGTGAGGGTCCCTGCAATACAACTAAACCATCGCTCTTTCAAGGCTTAATTGCAATGCTCAGAAATAGGCAAGCATGCTGCATAACATGTGACGTGGCCTTAACCTTGAATGGTCCTTTACAACATGTGCTAACTACTTATGCTAAACTATCTGTTGTTTGATCTTGTATTTAGCTGTGATACTCTGAGTACCTTTCCCAGACCTGGGGAACAGCTCTGTGTAGCTCAAAAGCTGGTCTCTCTCACCAACAGAAGTTGGTCCAACGAAAGATATCACCTCAGCCACCTTGTCTCTCTAATTCCATATTTGTTAATTATGGGTGAAAAACACAGACATTTATTAGATTGTTAATTATTATTATTTGTGCTGCAGTAGCACCTAGGAGCCCTAGTCATGGACCAGGACCTTACTGTGCTAGACGCTGTACAAACAAAACAAAAAGATGGTCTATGCCCTGAAGAACTTGTCACCTAAATAGACCTGACAGAACCCATGGGGGGAGGGGGGGAAGAGGTAGAACACACAAGCAGAGTGAACAATGTGATGGCAGCAAACTTCATGTTAGTTCCAAGATTAGAATCAAAAGAATATTTAACAACTTGTATAAGAACATAAGAATGGCCATACTGGGTCAGACCAAAGGTCCATCCAGCCCAGTATCCTGTCTGTGGACAGTGGCCAATGCCAGGTGCCCGAGAGGGAGTGAACCTAACAAGTAATGATCAAGTGATCTCTCTCCTGCCATCCATCTCCACCCTCTGACAAACAGAGGCTAGGGACACCATTCCTTACCCATCCTGACTAATAGCCATTAATGGACTTAACCTCCATGAATTTATCTAGTTCTCTTTTAAACCCTGTTATAGTCCTAGCCTTCACAACCTCCTCAGGAAAGGAGTTCCACAGGTTGAAGAAGAACTTCCTTTTGTTTGTTTTAAACCTGCTGCCCATTAATTTCATTTGGTGGCCTCTAGTTCTTATATTATGGGAACAAGTAAATAACTTTTCCTTATTCACTTTCTCCACACCACTCATGATTTTATATACCTCTATCATATCCCCCCTTAGTGTCCTCTTTTCCAAGCTGAAAAGTCCTAGCTTCTTTAATCTCTCCTCATATGGGACCCATTCCAAACCCCTAATCATTTTAGTTGCCCTTCTCTGAACCTTTTCTAATGCCAGTATATCTTTTTTGAGACGAGGAGACCACATCTGTACACAGTATTCAAGATGTGGGTTTACCTTGGATTTATATAAGGGCAATAAGATATTCTCTGTCTTATTCTCTATCCCTTTTTTAATGATTCCTAACATCCTGTTTGCTTTTTTGACTGCCACTGCACACTGCGTGGATGTCTTCAGAGAACTATCCACGATGACTCCAAGATCTCTTTCCTGATTAGTTGTAGCTAAATTAGCCCCCATCATATTGTATGTATAGTTGGGGTTATTTTTTCCAATGTGCATTACTTTACATTTATCCACATTAAATTTCATTTACCATTTTGTTGCCCAATCACTTAGTTTTGTGAGATCTTTTTGAAGTTCTTCACAGTCTGCTTTGGTCTTAACTATCTTAAGCAGTTTAGTATCGTCTGCAAACTTTGCCACCTCACTGTTTACCCCTTTCTCCAGATCATTTATGAATAAGTTGAATGGGATTGGTCCTAGGACTGACTCTTGGGGAACACCACTAGTTACCCCTCTCCATTCTGAAAATTTACCATTTCTTCCTACCCTTTGTTCCCTGTCTTTTAACCAGTTCTCAATCCATGAAACGATCTTCCCTCTGATCCCATAACAACTTAATTTACATAAGAGCCTTTGGTGAGGGACCTTGTCAAAGGCTTTCTGGAAATCTAAGTACACTATGTCCACTGGATCCCCCTTGTCCACATGTTTGTTGACCCCTGCAAAGAACTCTAATAGATTAATAAGACATGATTTCCCTTTACAGAAACCATGTTGACTTTTGTCCAACAATTTATGTTCTTCTATGTGTCAGACAATTTTATTCTTTACTATTGTTTCAACTAATTTGCCCGGTACTGACATTAGACTTACTGCTCTGTAATTTCTGGGATCACCTCTAGAGCCCTTTTTAAATATTGGCATTACATTAGCTATCTTCCAGTCATTGGGTACAGAAGCTGATTTAAAGGACAGGTTACAAACCATAGTTAATAGTTCTGCAATTTCACATTGGAGTTCTTTCAGAACTCTTGCGTGAATGCCATCTGGTCCTGGTGACTTGTTACTGTTAAGTTTATCAATTAATTACAAAACCTCCTCTAGTGACACTTCAATTTGTGACAATTCCTCAGATTTGTCACCTACAAAGGACGGCTCAGGTTTGGGAATCTCCCTAACATCCTCAGCCGTGAAGACTGAAGCAAAGAATTCATTTAGTTTCTCCACAATGACTTTATCATCTTTAAGTGCTCCTTTTTTACCTCGATCATCCAGGGTTGTTTAGCAGGCTTCCTACTTTTGATGTACTTAAAAAATATTTTGTTATTACCTTTTGAGTTTTTGGCTAGATGTTCTTCAAACTCCTTTTTAGCTTTTCTTATTCCATTTTTACATTTAATTTGGCAGTGTTTATGCTCCTTTCTATTTACCTCACTAGGATTTGACTTCCTACTTTTAAAAAGATGCCTTTTTATCTCTCACTGCTTCTTTTATATGGTTGTTAAGCCATGGTGGCTCTTTTTTAGTTCTTTTACTGTATTTTAAATTTGGGGTATACATTTAAGATGGGCCTCTATTATGGTGTCTTTGAAAAGTGTCCATGCAGCTTGCAGGGATTTCACTCTAGTCACTGTACCTTTTAATTTCTGTTTAACCTCCTCATTTTTCCATAGTTCCCCTTTCTGAAATTAAATGCCACAGTGTTGGGCTGCTGAGGTGTTCTTCCCACCACAGAAATTTTAAATGTTATTGAATTATGATCACTATTTCCAAGCGGTCCTGTTATAGTTACCTCTTGGACCAGCTCCTGTGCTCCACTCAGGACTAAACCGAGAATTGCCTCTCCCCTTGTGGGTTCCCGTACCAGCTGCTCCAAGAAGCAGTCATTTAAAGTATCGAGAAATTTTGTCTCTGCATTTCGTCCTGAGGTGACATGTACCCAGTCAATATGGGGATAATTGAAATCCCCCACTATTATTGAGTTCTTTATTTTGATAGCCTCTCTTATCTCCCTTAGCATTTCATAGTCACTATCGCTGTCCTGGTCAGGTGGTTGCTAATAGATCCCTACTGTTATACTCTTATTAGAGCATGGAATTACTATCCATAGAGGAGATTCTATGGAACATGTGGATACATTTTCTTTCACATATAGTGCCACTCTTCCTCCTCCCCCTCTCCCCTCCCTCCCCCCCGCACAACCTGTTCTGTCCTTTCGATATATTTTGTACCCCGGAATGATTGTTTCCCATTGATTGTCCTCGCTCCACCAGGTTAAAGGAGGATATCAATAGCCTCCTTTAACACAAGGCACTCTAGCTCACCCATCTTATTATTTTGACTTCTAGCATTTGTGTAGAAGCACTTTAAAAACTTGTCATTGTTTATTTGTCTGCGCTTTTCTGATGTGTCATATTCTTTTTTATGTGAATGTTTCTCATTTAATCTGGCGCACCCTTTATCCTCTTCCATCCTCTTCTCCTGACTAAATCCTAGAGAATCTCTATCAATAGACTCTTCTCTAAGAGAAGTCTCTGTCCGATCCATGTGCTTCTCTGCTGGAACCGGCTTTCCCCTGTCTCTTAGTTTAAAAACAGCTCTGCAACCTTTTTAATGTTAAGCGCCAGCAGTCTGGATCCACTTTGGTTTAGGTGGAGCCCATCCTTCCTGTATAGGCTCCCCCTATCCCAAAAGTTTCCCCAGTTCCTAATAAATCTAAACCCCTCCTCCCTACACCATCGTCTCATCCACGCATTGAGACTCTGAAGCTCTGCCTGCCTACCTGGCCCTGCCCGTGGAACTGGAAGCATTTCTGAGAATGCCACCATAGAGGTCCTGGATTTCAGTCTCTTCCCTAGCAGCCTAAATTTGGCCTCCAAGATGTCTCTCCTACCCTTCCCTATGTCATTGGTACCTACATGTACCACGACCACCAGCTTCTCCCCAGCACTACACATAAGTCAATCTAGATGCCTCGAGAGATTTGCAACCTTTGCACCAGGCAGGCAAGTCACCATACGGTTCTCCCGGTCATCACAAACACAGCTGTCTATGATTCTAATGATCCATTCTCCCATTACTAATACCTGTCTTTTCCTAATGACTGGAGTTCCCTCCCGTGAAGAGGTAGCCTCAGTGCGAGAGGATACCCCAGCATCAGCTGGAAGGAGGGTCCGAACTATCGGAAGGTTTCCCTCTGCTCCCATTGACTGCTCTCCTTCCCTGAGCCTTTCATCCTCCTTAACAGCCCAGGGGCTGTCTGACCGGAGGTGGGACAAATCTACAGTGTCCCAGAAAGCCTCATCAACGTACCTCTCTGCCTCCCTTAGCTCCTCCCGTTCCGCCACCCTGGACTCCAAAGCCCCTACGCAGTCTCTGAGGGCCAGGAGCTCCTTGCACCAAATGCACGCATACGCCACCCGCCCACAGGGCAGGTAATCATACATGCTACACTGAGTGAAATAAACAGGATATCCCCCACTCTGTGGCTGGGCTTCTGCCTGCATTCCCTCCTACAGCGACCAAGGTTAATGATAGGGTTTTTGTTTAAATCAAGAAGTTTTTATTATAGTTTAAAGGTGTTAAAGAATGGCAAGTGTTCCTCACCCCCTTCCCAACTCCCTCTCGAAACTCCCTGTTAGCGTAGCTCTGTAGGGTCAAATTCTACTCTCATTTACACTGCTAGAAATCCTGAGTAATTAAGTTAAAGTCAATGGTGTTACCCTGCCAGTGATCAGGAAATGAGTATTGGGCTCCCACAGCTACACTGTGTGAACAGAGGCTTCTTTACAAGGGGACTTTGTATCTCCAAGACTGTGCTTGATCTGTGGTTTGGGGGCAGAATCAACATGGAGGGCAAACCCCATCCCCTCCATGGCATGACTTGGAGTCAACCTTGTGAGGGGAACCTCAGAGATCTTTTCTTACCCTTTGCCCCCTCCTATGGTATGTCTTCAGAGCATGGGAATCCAGACCAAGATTCTCAAGCCATGAGGGGAGGAAAAGTTAATTATCCAGAGAGAAGGATATACAAAATTTTGGTACCATTTGCACACAAAATCTGCCTTCCCACTTATCACTTCATCAACAGATTTAATACCATAGAGCAGGAAGGCATGATTAAGATCCTCATACTCATTTCCAGTCATAGGGCCAAATACTGCACTCCGCACTGAAGTCAAAAGTCCTACTGAAGATAATAGGGCCAAGTTTTTCAAAAGGAACTTGTAATTTTTGGTGTCTCAGTTTGCAGGCACCCAAGTTAAAAAGCTCCTGATCTTTCAGAAAGTGCAGAACCACTCTCTGAACATTAGGACCCTTTGAGGCGTCTCACACTGAGCATCCAAAAACGGAGGCTCTCAAAATCACTAGGTGCTTTTCAAAATCTCAGCTTGGAATCTTAACTTGAATAAAGGACTACAGGATTTTCCCCAGGGTCTGTTATTTTGCACTGGTCTCAAGGGAAGAAAAAGAAAAACAGAAAGAAGAGCATTACGCCTTAGAAAAAATGAATATTGAAATCAATGTTCTGAGAATGTCATTAGAATCCTGGGGCGATTACATTTCTCAACAGTTCATATTGGAACCTGATGGGCTCTCAATCCCAATTCCATCAGCTCTTTTTTGTTCACTAAATGAGCTGTCAGGAGCTCTAAATACAGTTTGCTCATTAGAGCTGATACACAGAAATATTCAGTCCAGTATTGCAAAGTTCTGATTTTAAAGAAGTCAAGTGTTTTCTTCATGCTTGAGTAGATCAGGCAATATCAAGGAGAGCATGCTGGCGTCATCCTTGAAATACAATATGGCATTTTTGCTGATTAAAGGATAAAACTCCCTTTTAATTTAAAAGTCAGAATCATTTTCTAAAAGTGCAGGGATTTGATCACTTGCTTTGGCAGAATTTGACAGATCTTATAGACAAAAGAAGGCTCAGATTTGGTTTCAAATATAGTGTTAAATACCAGGGTGAATTCTTTAGTGGATTATCTCCTTTGATCAAACCCAGGTGCTCCTATGAGGTCAATATTACATTGCTTACTAATCTTTTCCAGTATCTCAACTTTATGGTCAAGTGAAGTGTTGGTTTCACCAGAAAAAAGAACAGGAGTACTTGTGGCAGCTTAGAGACTAACAAATTTATTTGAGCATAAGCTTTCGTGGGCTACAGCCCACTTCTTCAGATGTATAGACTGGAACATACAGTGTCAGCCAGCAACCTGCATATGTTTTAGATTCTTGTTTTGAAGCTGGAGGGCCAGAGCCTGGGCTCCTGTTCAGAAGTGCAAAGTAGCTGTAAAGCTAACCTAAAGGGGCAGCTGAGGTTTTCCCTAAATCAGAGAATCCTTGAACAGCATAAAGCTGGTGTAACCAACTGCTAACCTCCCACACAGGGGGCATAAAGAAGTAAGGAGGGAATGTTGCATGAGCACGAGGGAGGAGGGCTATAGTGCACAGTATTCTGTTGATCTTCAGTTGGAGGAGGGGTCTCTATGGGATTGCTCCAATTGGTACAACTTAGAATAGCCTATAGAGTGCTCCAAGTTATGCTAGAAGCTGTTTTAGCCTTAGGATTGGGGGAGCAGAAAAGTAGCTTACAGCATGACTGTGGAACAACTGAAGATTCACCCCTCAATCTTCTCTTCGGTGTTAATTGCACTAAAATGGAGGCAGAAAATGTCAGACAGCCACAAATTCTTGTATAGCTGGTAGAACTGCATCCAAAGAGGAGCCACCAATCAGAGTAGGCCATACAGTTAAATCTCTATCTAGCTTATGTGGACTGCTTCACTTCATGACAATCTCTTCAGGAAGATCGGGGGGGGGGGGGGAGAGGAGGGAGGGGGCAGAAAGGAAAGATGCCAAGACCCACTGTTACAAGTCCATGTGCTTTAGACATCAGGCCATTACTATATTCTGGAGAACCCTGGTCGTACAGTTCCAGAAACACAGTTTGAGGTAAAGAAAAATCTTTCTTAACTGGCAGCACTAGTAGGGCCTTTATTCCTTCTGAGAATCACTTACTAGAGAGAGAAACATCATCAGACGCACACACACACATGCACACATACAGCCAGGGAATTAACCCACTTGTGTGTCCCCTCCCTGATCCATCTCAGGTGGTTTGAAGGTCAAGAGTAAATTCTCTGGTGGGCCAGTCTGCATCTGGAAACTAAAACAGAAAACCAAACCAGTGACAAAAAGCATCCCTCTAGATAGGAAACCAGTGTGTGACGCCCAGGTGATCCATACATCTTTGCAGAGGGGTGCTACTCACTGGCAACTCTGGGCCCAACCCTGCAGTCCTTTTTAACCCAATAATCCCCATGATTCTTCAATGAGAGCTTTGTCTGAGTAGGACTGCAGGATTGGGCCCCACAGTTGCTGAAGCCACATGTCTTGGTAACAGCACTTTGTGCTGCACCTGTTTGGATGATGCTCCTAAACCTCAAGGGACAGATTCCAGGTGCTACACTCAGCTCACCTGAGGAGTGTGGTAGGGAGGGGCATAGGTGGCTTTCCACCACCTTTCTACAACCAAGTCCACCAATCCTGGGTTTGGACAGGGATTGAACCATCTCTTAGTGCAAGTTAGAGCAGCCTGGGCCAAAAATATGGTGTATTCAGTCTATGAAGATGCATCACTATCAGTTTCAAGTTACACCATGTGTGCCAGATGCTAACTGGAAGAGACTCTGCCATATGATGCCCAAATGGGAGAAGGTTAGAAGGTTTAAAATGGGGGTGGGAGGGTGAGATAAAGAAACACATTGTCTGATGCTCAGGCATTTGGTTGATCTCTGAATGTCACCTCCCTCACTTAAGAAAAATGAATTCCCTGAAGCGAAAACAAATAACTAACAGGGCTGAAAGAAAGACACTATTCTGCAGGTTCAAAGAGGTCTGAACAATTGATACTCTTGATGTTTAATGGCAAAAAAATAGTTAATAAATAATTTCATCAAAGGCCAGCTTGGTTTAAATGAAGTATTGCTGCTTGGTGTGCTTTGGATTTACACTTTCAGACTCATTTAAATCCAAATTTACTCCAAAGAACATTTCTGAAAGGCCTGCATTGCCCTGCCTCCAATTTCCCCCCCACACTGCCCTTTAAGCGGAAGAATTACTAGATTCATCCACACAATTAATTCACAAAACTGAATCTGTCCATTTGCTCAGAGTTCTTTAGGGGCACGTTTTCAGAGTGACTCCAACAGTTCCAGCTTCATGCATCAAAAACTACTGTGAAGAGAGGGTTGACTTGGCTGTATATTTTGGATGCTATATCAAAGGGGTTGGGAATCTTTTCGTCTCGAAAAAGAGGTAAAATTTTGTTAGCATGAGTCAAGAAAAGCTGTTACCATGATTGAGGTTCCATGCTTTGATGACTTTCAAATGAGATTGTTATAAGACAATGTTCTGTTGGATCTGTTTCAAGCACATATAGAAATATTGGCTTGAACCTTTACTTGCAATAGGGCTTTCACCGTAAATTAATCCCTTTCTTACATTGTTACTGCACAGAGGCTGCTACTTACATTCCATAGACGACTGTACTGTTAAATTTCAAAGTAATGCAGCAGGTTGGTTCTGGTTATTGAACAGTCCTATTTTTTTGACTACTGTCTGCTCTTTGCATTGTGAAAGGTACTTTGTAAAGATACATTATTTAAATCTAGTATCAGAGGGGTAGCCGTGTTAGTCTGAATCTGTAAAAAGCAACAGAGGGTCCTGTGGCACCTTTGAGACTAACAGAAGTATTGGGAGCATAAGCTTTCGTGGGTAAGAACCTCACTTCTTCAGATGCAAAGTCTCAAAGGTGCCACAGGACCCTCTGTTGCTATTTAAATCTAACATGTTATGAATGGGTGAGAAAAGATACAAATGAGAAAAGGGAGATGTGCCATTTATGTATAAACATTGGTCTGGAAGTTGCTGAGAAGGGAGTTGTTGGAAGAATTATGGCTGAGATAAAAATACAGGGTAAAATCGTGGCCCCATTAAAGTCAATGGCAAAACTCCCACTGACTTCAATAGGGCCAGTACTTCACTCCAAATAATGGATAAAAAACAAAAAGTAATTGAATAACAGAGGCAGATAAAATAAGAAGTTGAAGAGAGAATACAAATAAAAGAGCTGGAATGCTTAAAGTAATGGGAAACATTGACAAAGTTAACAAGGAGTCCGGTGGCACCTTAAAGACTAACATTTATTTGGGCATAAGCTTTTGTGGGTTTCATGGGATGCATCTGAAGAAGTGAGGTTTTTTACCCATGAAAACTTATGCCCACGGCTACCCCTACACCCCACTGTGATGTGATAATCACTTCCTTCACCCCCATGGGGAGAGCCTCTACAAGACCTAGGCGCCACTTAAATCCCACAAAATACGGCTCATGCCTTGTGATGATTCACTCCTTAGGGGTGAATTTCAATCTTGGAGAACAAATTGTGAAAGATGACATTGCTCTGTGGGATCCCTAGGTAACAAAATATAAACCAGTTCCTAATCCAGTCAGAAGAAAACCTTTAATTTTTCATTCTAAACAATGAACATTTCGTTTAAAAAAAACCAAACTGACTTTTATGGTTGATCATGCAGTATTAAAGCAGGGGTCAAAACTGGTCCATAGTCCCGTAGAAGGGTGTTCCCCCAGCAGTGCCACACATGATGATTTTAGCAAGATGGGCAGCTCTACAAGGCCAGTGTCAGTTGCAGTCGCAAACTTCTTTGTCAAATTGATTTCATAGTCCATTGTTTATGAGAAGTGCTTCTCATTCACAACTGCTGGGTTGAGCAAAGTGAGTGCCATTTTCTTGTGTGACCCTGAAATGATGAATGGGGAGGAAGAAAATAGGGAACAGAATAAAAGAATTTGGAAGAAAATGTTCTGTGGCAGGTTATTAAATTCTTTTCGGTCACCTTGACCTTCTCATCTTTATACAGTGCAGCTCAGTTCAA
This sequence comes from Chrysemys picta bellii, assembly GCF_011386835.1. Taxonomy (NCBI): domain Eukaryota; kingdom Metazoa; phylum Chordata; order Testudines; family Emydidae; genus Chrysemys; species Chrysemys picta. The sequence goes on from NC_088793.1 coordinate 190,654,341, forward strand.
CTCCTTTTCATTTTCCTGCGTAATCTCCCCATGCTTTGTTGTCCAGTTATAAACCTCAGAAAGGTTGAATGGACAAGAGCTAATTATGTTATACTTATTACCATTTTGCTCTAACCAGTGATGTCAGTAACCCTCACTGTGTGTCACTCTGCTGTTATTGACCTACCTCGCCCTTAGATGCTCCGTTCAGAAGCAGTCAAACAGTGGTGTGTATGACCCATCAGTAAGTGGATGTGATGTAAATGCCTCACAGGCCCAGTGGTACCACAATATGAAAGGGCAGACACCGAGCAATGTGTCTACACTCAGAGTTCAGGAATCTCAGATGAATCTTGGGTGCTCCTGGTCGTCTTCAGCGTCAGTAAACTTTCCCCAACAGACGCCTCCGGTGCCCTCTTCTACCACTTGCCGCAAAGCCACACAGAGCGACAATTCCCCACTTAGCTACCTACAGCCTCCCTCCTTATTCCCAATGCAAGGTCACGAGCCCCAGTACTGACAGCCCCATACAGCTCTGGGCAGCAGGGTCCAGCTCCGGTTTGTCCTTCTCGGGTGATCCCTCCCTGGCACAGTGCTCCTCCTGGCTTCTGTCCTGGGATGTTCCCCATCAGCTCCTCTGTCCTTCCCAGGCTTAGGGCAAGTTCTTGGATGCTTCACTGTGTCAAGCCCTCCTGTCTGGAGCTCCAGACACACACGCCCCGTCGCTCTCCCTCTCTCCTTGCCCCTGGAACAATCAGCACTTCCTCTGCCTCAAGACAAGGTTTTAAAGGGGCCATGCTCTCTTAACCCCAGGGAGGTTAAAAAAAAGTAAGGGCCTGCTCCTGGAAACTGTCTGCATGTTAGTAGGTCTTACTGAATTCAATGGGACTATTCCTGTGTGCAAGTGTCTACAGAACTGTGTCATAAGTGATCTATGTAGGCCACAGTTCTGCAGACTTGCACACAGGAGCAGTATGGTGAATCTTCACCTATCATACAACTATAGCCCTGTTTTAATAAACAGTATGTAAGCCATGTGTTCTTTTGTACTTTGCTAATAGTAACAACGGCCCAGATTCAGCAAACCACATAAGCAAAGTTCAAGTGACTGGGTGAAATCCAGACCCCCATTGGGAGTTAGTTTTGGCATTGTCTTCAGTGGGATCAAGATTTCACAATTAACTTTAAGCAGAAGCTATTGCAATGAGTACTTTGCTGAATCGGGGCCTTAGGTTATGTCTCCACTGCAGTTAAACACCCATGGCTGGCCCATGTCTGCTGACTTGGGTTCACGGGGCTCAGGCTAAGGGGCTGTTTAATTGTGGTGTAGATTTTATGGCTTGGGCTGGAACCCAAGCTCTCCTTGTGGGATCCCAGAGCCCAGGCTCCAACCTGACCCCAAATGTCTATACCACAGTTAAACAGCCCCTTAGCCCGAGCCCGAGTCAGCTGACACAGGGCAGCCATGGGTGTTTAACTGTAGTGTAGACATACCCTTAGAGTGTAAGCTCTTTGGAGCCAGTCGATCTTCTATGAGCATGTACAGCACAAGGGTACCATGATCTTGATTGGGACTTCTGGGCACTACCGGCAGCCCCATTGCTTCCTCTAGAAAAGTCAGTAATATATTTATACCTGTTCTACTCCCTGCTTTGTATTAGTTTTCTATAAAACTTCTAGGATGAAATGCAAAATACAGCTAGATTTTACTGAAAACTTACTGTAAGTTCTTTATGGTTAAATATGTAGCTGAAAGCTTAATACAACACAACAAAAATTAGATAAAATCTGATTGAATTTACAGCTTTAAAACAAAAAGGGCAGATCCCACACCATTTCTCAGGTAAATATTAGTGGTAGCATATAATTATTTTAAAGGTATGAAGTACCACTTCCTACTTTACAGTAGCCACCTTCTACATGGATTTCCACAGAGCCCTATTTAGCTTTACTTGAAAGTTTAAAAAAAAAACTTGGGGGGGGTGTGAAAGGTTCAAATCTGTAACCTACAGTTCAGAAAATGCGTGTTCAAAATATCATAGCAATGAAAGGAAAGTCACAGGAACACAATCGAGGCTCTGGGTGTGAAACCCAGACCTTTGCACAGAGCCAGCACTCTGTAAGTCCCACTTTGGCCCTCCAAATACAGCATAAGTGAGATTTCAGAAGTGTGAAGGCCTTTTGTGCCCTGTGCCCTCACAGCCCAGGGAGAGGACAGGCTAAGTGCTTTTAAGCCACCGTTGTGCCCCCCAGATCCTGGGCTGCTTCACGGCCCCTGGCATAACATACAGCCCTCAAGCATGTCTAAGTTACCGTAGCCTCCCCAGGCTGACCTAAGTACCTCAGTGCCATCCAGAGGAGGTCTTCAGGAGGCAGCCTGATTGACATCTTCCACGGCGCCTTAGGGTATGTGTACACTACAAAATTATGTCTACCTAAATTACATCAACATACAGCCACCACTGTAATTAAATTGATTTTGCATGTCCACACTAAACTTCTTGTGTCAGCGTGTGCATCTCACTACCAGCACTTGCATTGATGCAGAGAGCAGTGCACCATGGGTTGCTATCCCACTCTGCAACTTGCCACCTTCTAGGGTGTTTTGAGAAGGGTTTGCAATGCCTCATGGGGGGGCAAATGAGTCATTCAGGGGTGACTGGGAACATGATTTCAACATCCCATAATGTAGTTTTCTCCATCCCATAATGTTTCGTGCCGCTTTTCAAAAGCTCTGCAAACCCATATGGCCACGATCTCTGTGAGAAGCATCGATCCTGCACAGCCCTGCACTATCGTGATGAGTGTTGTGAGCATGGTTGCGTGTGATCCCACAGTTTACCATTGGGATGTTCAAATGCCACTAGTGATCCTGGGAGACGCAGCCTACCCCTTACTCATGAAGCTGTACACCGGCCACCTCAACAGCAACAAGGAGTGTTTCAACTACAGGCTCAGCAGGTGCAGAATGACAGTTGAATGTGCCTTTGGCCATTTGAAAGGCCACTGGTGCTGTCTACTCATGAGATTTGATCTCATTGAAAAAAATATCCCAATGGTTATAGCTGCCTGCTGAGTGCTTCATAATATCTGTGAAGCAAAGGGGGAAAAGTTCCCACCTTGGTGGAGGTGGAGTGGCTGCCTGCTGATTTTGAGCAGCCAGATACCAGGGCTATAAGAAGAGCTCAGTGCGGAGATATTCAGCTCAGAGAGGCTTTGGAAGACAATTCTAATAGTGAGCCACAGTAATATGTGTTGCTTTAATGTGCTCTGCCTTGCATTGCTTTTTTGCACCTGGTATGACCCTTGTAAGGAGTGCTGTGTGTGTATTAATATAACATTGCATATGCACCTCTTGCTGTTCTCTGTGAATGATGTCAGCCCCAGCCATCATAAGTTGTGAACTAATAAAGATGAATTAAGTTTCCATAAATGGACTTTTAGTCCAAACCCAGGCAAACAGACACATTAATAACTGAATGAAACTTTATAAATACAGGGGAAAGAACCTCTGAAGGGGAAAGAACAGTCATTTCCATTTCACAAATACATACACCAACCATGTCTCTCACGGGTCAGTGTATATGCAGCTGTGAACATCCGTACTCTCCTCCCAGGGTGAAGTGGTGGGGTAGTGCAGTGGTCCCGGACCCTACATGGAATGCGGAGGGGTGGGAGTGTAGGGAGGTCCTGGAATGCAGTTCTCTATGGGCTGCAAAGTGATGTGAACTGGAAGATCAACAATTGTCTCCAACATGCCTGTTTGCTGCTTGAGAAGCACTAGCATCTCCTGCTGCACGTCTCTCTCCTTTACCTGCACCTTTCTCTTCTCCACTCTATCCCTGGCCATGCTGTCCCCAAGGGTGATCCTCCAAGCCCTGTCCTTGGTATCCAAAGGAGCAGAGGCTTGCAGGATCCCCTGGAATGTGTCATCCCACATCCTCTTCCTTCTCCTCATCTAGCTTAGCGACTCTGCTGGTGTGGACGGAGATACCCTCATTTCCACCTGCAATTGGCCACATTTCCAGCTGCAAAAGATACAGCTGTAGTACTTCTGTGCATTGTGGGAGTATTCACAAGACAAAGGGAAACTAGGTATACATAACTCATTCCCCTTGATCCACACAGTTTGCAAGTAGTACGTTCTCACTTCTTCTTGGGATTCAAAGAGCATGGCGGCAGTCCCAGCGATGGTGTGGGGGCAAGTTGGGGAACAATAAGAAGGGGGAGGTTACTCACGGCCATGAGTATATGCGTGTAGGGCAATTGAACTGAATATTGGCACCGTTTTCCAGTCAGTGGTGATTTTAGCCGACATGTCACTCCTGAGGGTAACAGAGGCTGAAAGGGAACAGCTCCTGCAGATGTCCAGCTGCAGACCGAGGCTGTTTACTGCTAGCTTGTGATCTGCAATGGTGCCTGCTGAAGTAATTGCTGAGTGACCTGGGAAAGCATCCTACTGAGGCGGAAAAAATAAGGCAGCTCTCCCTAGAAACCTTCAGCAGAGGATTGCAGACTACATCCAGGAAAATTTCCTTTAGATCTCTTCAGAGGATTCCCAGGACATCCTGGTGCATATAAACAAACTGTTCTGCGGGACCCCCTTTGCCTAACTGTACAGGGGAATGAGAAGCAGATAACTCTACCTGTCTTGGTTGTTTCACTACCTCTTCTAGCATAAATACCAAAGAGTAAATCAACAGATGTGTTCCTGCAATTTCAAAGCAAACTACATATTTACCAGAGGTTCCTTCCCTTGGTGAGTTGGACTTTAGGGACTGGCTGGACTGTCCAGGAGTCAAAATCAGATCCTGGCTTGCCGTGCCACTGGATCCCCTGGTTGCTTGCCTCCTCATCATTGTTCACGGCAGGGCCCTGTAACTCCTGCTCCCCCAAAGTATCTACAGGACTCTTGGGAAGTGGAGGTTGGGTCTCTGCAAAGGATGGCATGCAGCTCTTTGTAAAAGCGGCATGTCTGTGGCTCCACACCAGAGTGACTGTTAGCCCCCCCTTGTCTTCTGGTACGCTTGCCTCAGCTCCTTTGCTTTAACAGGGCACTGCTGTCTCTCCCTCTTGTAGCCCTTCTCCAAGCCCCGAGTGATCAACTCGTAAATATTGACATTTCTACAGTTGGACAGAGCTGTACCTGCACATCCTCTTCTCCCAACAGACCCAGGAGATCCAATTCCTCCTGTGTACTCCAGGCAAGAGTGTGTCTGCGGCGTGTAGTGGGCTTGGTCACCTGGACAGTTGCTAGGCATGTTCGCGAGTTGTTAGGTGAGCTCTCCACGCTAGATAAACAGGAAATGGAATTTCAAAAATTTGCATGGTTTTAATGGAGAATGGTGTGTACCTATATACCTGGCCACTGGGCAGCAGAGTTCAAAACAGTGACCAGAGTGGTCAAGGTGGGGCATTGTGGGACATTTCCCGGAGACCACTAAAGTCAGCATAACACAGTGTCTACACTGACACTGCATCGACCTAAGCCCTACACCTCTTACAGAGGTGGCATTAAGTCCGCTTAGCAGGCAAGTTATGTCAGAGGAAGTGAAATTTTAGTGTAGAAGCTTACACAGTTATGTCAATGTAAGCTGCCTTACGTTGCCCTAATTCTGTAGCATAGACCAAGAATGAGACCCAGCACTTGATTTTTACTTTCCTGCTTGATTTTTAAACCTGTAATTCAGCATCAAGAATGTTGCTATCTAATGAGCAACAAAATATTGCTTAATATTGCAATGCTCCACTCCTTTTCTGCATTCTAGATAAGGTAATATTGCACTATTACTGGCAGTTTCAAAGGATTCAGCTTTTATACACACACACACACACACACACACACACACACACACACACAAACACACCCCTACTTAGACTGGCAATGTTAATCTGTATACAGGAGAAGATCAGTGTAAGCTCAAGAGAGAAAAAGGCCAGATCCTAAGCTTATAAAAACTGGCATAGCTCCATTGCTGTAATGTTTTTAGTCACTGGGGACAAACAGATTTACACCGACTGAGGATCTGGACCAAAAGAAAATAAATATTTGGATCCTGCCTTGATTTGAGATCCTATACAATTTTATTTAAGAGATTAAAGCAAAGTATTAATCAGAAGAATTACCTTTCTAATGTAAAGCTCCAAACAGTTCTTTATGCAGTAATAATCTTTATTTGAGTTCATCAAGGTTCTTGTATACGATTTTATGTAAGGATGTTTGATGTCTTATTCCATTGTACATTATAATGTACATTTGCTTTATTTCTCCCTATATTTGTTCATACACATGGCACTGACATTTTACAACAGAAAGTTGTAATGCTTTGTGGCAAAATACAGTGTATTTAATTTCATTGTGCCTTATTTGGTTGCATACTTTCAGGACAGTAATAACAGCAAACCATCTTATGGCTTTTGACTTATTACACTGAGTATTATAATTAAGGCCCCATGAAATATTTTACTTGAAATAATAAATGTGTGTGTGTGTGTGAGAGAGAGAGAGAGAGAGAGAGAGAGAGAGAGAAAGAGCAAGCAATTTCCTGCAATACTTTTGGGAGATCTTATTGTATTATGTTTATATATCATTGAGGACCAGGGATCATCAGTGGCGCTGGAACGCTTTTTATAGTGGGGGTGCTGAAAGCCAGCAAAAACTATCCCCAAATTTTTTACCTTGTCCCCCCCTTCCCCTCAGAGCTGAGGCCAGGAGCAGGGCTGTGTCTCCAGGAGTTGGGGACAAGGACAGAGATAAGGGGGCTGAGGCTGGGAGCAGGTGTGGGGCCAGTAGTGGAGTCCCACCTGCAGGGCCAGCAGCTGGAACCCGGTGTGTGGGGCCGGGAACGGGCCAGCAGCCGGGATCCCACATACGGGGCCAGCAGACAGAACCCTGTGTGTGGGGCCGGGTGCAGGGCCAGCAGCCATGATGCGGGACCCTGTGTGAGTGGCCGGGAGCGGGGCTGGCATCCTGCACAAAACCTGCACCTATGGGGATTGTATGTAATTCCTTGGGGGTGAAGGGACCACAGCCCTTCAGGAACAGGTGCAGGAGGGGTGATTAGGCAAATTCACTCAAGCTGTAACACCACTCAAGAGGTAGCACCACCAGATGATGTGCATCTACTTGTTCAAACTGGAATCTCCAGGACCAACAGACAAAGAAAAGACTTTTAGAGAACTATCCTCAGTTAAACTAATTCAGAGTCTTCTTTAGGAGCCAGCAAACAGACAGGACTTTCTGTTGAATGGAGGACCCCAGTCCTTAGGGAAATGTTGGAAGGCCGGACACCTGCCAGAGCTGGATGTTGAAGTCGGGGTGACCTCTGGTAAGCTTTCAGCCGGCATGTAGGTTCTTTTACTGTTTTTAATATGTTTTCTCTGTAATGCTTTCCCCTTAAGAATAAATGTGCTTGCTTATAAATGGCTATGTGGTAACTTACAGCAGCTGTCCAGTGTGCTGTTGATAGCCTCTGGGGAGAGAGCAAAGCACAGGTGCTAGGCTGTTCAGACAGTTTGGTTTGCTGGGAATAACATAGGTTAGGCAGGGAACTGCACAGCCTGGAAAAACCCCAGTTAGGAGGGGTAGAGATGTAGGTAGGTTTTTGCCCAAGAGAGGTGATGACTGAGGAGCTGGGAGCCTAGAGTGAGTGCCCTGCAGTTCCCCTCAGCTGTAACTTCTTGTAAGAGATTGGGATCTGTCTTATAGCGCCCTCTTCTGGCTGTAAACTAACTTGCTCTTACTGAGCCAGTGCCCTCCATGGGAGAATTCTACCTGGAACCTTCTCACTGAGTCCAGGGAAGGCAATTTCCAGCAGGGTCAGTTGTGGTTTCTTTTTCTTTTATTTCAAGTCTCCTCAACAAGCAAGATCAAAACTTCCCCAAGTCTGTCCCTCACTCCCCCATAAGTTCCTCAAGCCAAAGTTCCTGGTTCTTACCTCAGAGCCTTTTGATAATAGAACTTCCCCACAGTCTCCTTTCTGTCCATTTTTGTTTGTGGAAGCAGTTCCTCCCAGCAGTAGCTCCAGCCTCTGGCAGGTACTACAGCTACTCCTCTTCATTGCCCGCTCTTCCTTTTATGAGTCAGACAGTTAAGCTGTGGGTCTTTTCCCAGGTGCAGCAGGTGGGGCTAATTAATCAGCCAGCCAGCGAGCTGCTGGCCTCTGACCTCGGTCGAATGGTGTCTCTGATACCTTCACACATGTGTATTTGCTAACTTTCCACAAAAATGCAAAACGTATCACATTAATGAACACCTTGTCACAGCCACATTTTCAAACCCAAGGAGTGGAATTTCTTTTTCAATTTATTTCCCTCCCCCAGTGTGGCCTCGGTGGACAGTCGCTCAAGTTCTCTTCCTTTCCCATGTCTTGGCGATGGAGGACTTGGAAGGCTCAGCAGAATCACAGGAGAATCAAGGCTGCCACCAGTTGCATGAAGGCTGCCTCTTATTTTTCAGCTATAGAACAGCTTCCACAACTGTTGCAGGGCTACCTGACTGCAAGCAGGGGGAACAGCTGCTGAAGGAGCTATTCTGCTATTGCTGTGTCCCAGCAGTGCTTAGCACTCTTCTCAATACCACATCTCATGTCTGGGAAATTGGCTAGGTCTTAGTTTAGATAGGTCTTCCGAGGGTCCCCTCCCAAAGTGGGGCTTGGATCCAGCCCTTCATTCACTCCTGGGGTGTAACCACTGACCGATACAAACAAAGATCAAACAGCATGCAGCAATCAGGGCGGCAGCGACATTCCTATTACAAGCTGGGTGACAAGGACAGTGTGTGTGTTCAGTTCAGTAGGGGAGCATTAAAGTAAAATAGGGGCTGTCATGGTATTGTGTACTGCCTCTTTAAAATTACATATGCACGGCTAGCATCAAGGTGCCTCCCACTAAGAAAAGGCTTTAGATGCAGGCACACAGACAAAGGAGTTCTGCTCCTTGTTGAGCTCCGGGGCTGACACGCTATTCCAGCTCTGGTGATAAAGTGTCATTTATTTAACTCTCTCAGCTGCGTTCCTAGTGATTCTGCCTGAGTTCCAGTGACTGCAACAGGGAGTGACCCTGGAGGCGACCCCCAGAGCATCAGAGACCATGATGAAGATGAGCCCTATCACAGGTAGTCAGTTGTTGCTGGGTTGTCCTTGTTTTAGGAGTTCCTCTGCTATTCGCAGGAAAACTGTTTGAAATATGTATCATCACTTCCTCTGTAAAGCATGTTGTTCAAGTGCACTTGGATTGTTTCTGTTTCTTGTATTGGGGTCGGGGGGTAGGGGACTTGAATTTGCACAGTTGCCAGGCGGCTGAGTGCAGCATTGTATGATGTGGTTAGCTGTTTGAAATGATAATCTAGTTTCTTTGCTGTTCTAGACGGCGCGTGTCATTTTGCAACTCTTTTAGTCCAAGTGCAATTGGAAATGAAAGTTTTGCATGAGAGTTCGTCTCACAAACCCCTCAGCATCAGTGCCCCGCAGCCTGTGGCCAGTTTTGTGGAAAATGCAGCTCAGGACAGCTCCGCTCTGCAGATTGTCCTCTGCAGTCAAAGTCGGGCCTGCTTGATGACATTTGACATTGTGGGGACTTGGTGCTTTAATGCAATGAAGCAGCAGCTCCTACCAATTTCATCCCAGTACTATGTGCAGCTTTGAGCCTCTAACTATAAGTAACTGGAGGGCTGGATCACTTCCAGCAGTGAGTTAAGAGGATTCGAGGAGACATCTCTGTTAGCATTCTGGGGCATAAAGCACACATGGGCATGGGAGATGAGGGGGTTGTTTGTATGTGGTGCACTTCAAAATGTACAGAATTATTGGAAGTTCCTTTGATATCTTTTGTAGAAATGACAAGAAAAGCGATAGAGGGGGTTTCCTTTCCTTTCAACAATTCTGAACATTTGTTCTCCAAGTCAGAAAGATGTTCCTTTTCATATAAATAAAGTCCCTCTTTGTTGAAGGGGGTCCTCACTCCTAGAGATACATTTGTCCATATATTAGACCTTTCTGATCAGCTCAACCGAGCAATATCGTCAGCTGGTGTAAATTGGTGAGGTGCTCCTGACTTCAGCAGAGCTGCGCCAATTTATACTAACTGAGGATTCGGCACTATGTACTCAATTAAATGTTGCCCAAAAGAAATGTCCTAGCTACTCCACCCCTCAGGCGTCCTGGAGGCTCTTATTTAATTAGCTAATGTATTTAGAAGCTAGTGAGGCAGTTCCCCCTCTTTTCTCTCCTGTAATGCTGCCCTTCAGAGACCCCTACAGAGTACAAAGCCTCTGTATCCAAAGGTACATCGGGTGTTTCGCAGCAAACTAAGGTGCCGTGTCCTAACTTCTCACATTCACTCAGCTATATGACAGCCTCTGGGCAGAGAGGCTAGCGGAGGTTTAACATGAATTTCACAGTCCTGCCACATGTCATTTCAGTCTGTGCAAATGCAACTGCCTAATAAATAAAATGCTGCTGCTGAATTAAGATCAAAATCCAACATGTGGTCAGAGTTCATCAGATTTGACAATAATCACAAAGAAATCTTTCCATACCAGGGCACTTTCTCTCCAGGCAGATCTGTACATGCAGCTGCAGATCGCCAGAGGGAAGGGGTGCAGTGCTAATGAAGAGAAGATGCTCTCCCTGCAGCTCAGCAATTTTTTCACCTTTTGTTCTCTATATATGTTTCCTTCTTTTTTTTCCATAAAAAGGTGACAAATGTTGCTGTTGCTCTTCAGCCTCACAGTGATGAGGAGGAGGAGAAGGTGACTTGCTCCTTGGGGAAAGCATCAGGCAAGCTCTCCTGCCACTTCCTCTCCTACTCGCCAGGTGATATTAACAAGATCCCAGAGCCCAGCACAGTTGCCTGTGTGGAAAGAGCAGAGACACCACCATGGGGCAGGAAGAGCACAACACCACCACCACCACCACCATCAACTTCGCTGCCATCTACAATCTCCACAGTGGGGACTTCACCTCCTTCCGAAATTTCTCCTTCCCATTCAATTTCAGCTACAGCGATTACGACTTGCCCCTGGACAGTGAGGATGATGTGACCAAAACCCGCACCTTCTTCGCGGCCAAGATTGTGATTGGGGTGGCGCTCATCGGCATCATGCTGGTCTGTGGCATCGGCAACTTCATTTTCATCGCTGCCCTGGCCCGCTACAAGAAGCTGCGCAACCTCACCAACCTACTGATTGCTAACCTAGCCATCTCAGACTTCATCGTGGCCATCGTCTGCTGTCCCTTTGAGATGGACTACTACGTGGTGCGGCAGCTGTCCTGGGAGCACGGCCATGTGCTCTGTGCCTCTGTCAATTACCTACGCACCGTCTCCCTGTACGTCTCTACCAATGCTCTCCTGGCTATAGCCGTAGACAGGTAAGCAGGGGAAATGGATGATTTGATTTATACGGGGAGAGGAAACCAGGAATCCTTGTCCCTCTCAACGGCCAAGGTTTTCAAGTGTTGGTGCCACCTACGTAAGTGGCTTAATATTTAGAGGTGCTGAGCACCTATGGGCTCCATTGATGTCCAGCAGATTTGTAGAAATCAGGCCACTTAAAAGCTTGGTCCTGGGAGGTGCTGAGCACAGGTCAGGAATTCTTTGATGACATGTTGGGTTGTGGGTTTTTTTTTTTTGTCAGTTTTGAGGAAAACTTCCTCAGGTCCAGGATGGAATTTTGGAGAAGAGAACCATCCCAGAATAGCCAAAAGCCTACTCGTTAGGGCACTCATGTGAGAGACTCAAGTTCAAGTCCCTGCTCTACCTGATTTAAAGCAGGGACTTAAACCTGCATCTTCCATATCCAAGTTGAGAGTCCTAGCCACTGGACTATACAGTCACTTTCTCTCAGTCTCCTCTGTGGAAGCTATTCCACTTTTCATATATAATTACATATTCATGTGGTCAGAGAGAGACTCTCTCTGTAGTCCACTGGTTAGGGTACTCACCTGGTGATCACTGGGCAATTGGCTATTTTGGGGTCTTGGTCTCTCTTGTAAAGGATTTCAAAACGTCTAGTTTTCATTCTGATGTGGAAAGAAAATGAATGGCAGCACTTCAAAAAATGTTATGAACCAGAATTCTTGTTTTCCAGCCAGCCCTATTGAGATCCCACCGCTGCCACTCAATCAAGCACTTGGCAGCACTAGGCTGGACATTTAAATATAGAATTAGGTGCTAAGCTTTAAGCATCCAAAAATCTGCTCTCTGGGTCTAAATCATCCATAACTCACTATCCTCTCCTATTTATTTATTTCCACGGTTGACACTGTCACATACCAAATATTTTCCCAGGCAAAGGACTATATCAAGGTCCTATAGGAACCCATGTGGACATCAAACCAGAGACTCTTGCATTTTTCATGACACCTAGTTTAAGCCCTAGTTCCAATAAAGGAGCCTCTGTGAACTGGGTTCTGAGTCCATGGGTGCCTCGCCATGCTCAGATCCCACACAATTTGCTTCACTTTGCATCCCTGAGACCTTTGTATGGAGTTTCTCTCCCTGTAGGAATTTTTAAAATATAATCACTGACTTCACATCAGGTGGCTACTGCTCTTTCCTACCACTTTTTGTTTTATTGGTCCTGTGCACCACTGACTCACTCAGATACCTGGACCCAGCTTGACGCCAAAGTTAAGTCTGTCTCAATTGACCCATGGAAGGCAATCACAAAAGACTGTTTCCAGGCAGAAAGATCACACAACACCAGTCATTCCCTACACCACAGTGCCACATGATTACCTTTGAAGACTTAGGACAGCTCAGGCCTTGGCTACACTTGGGACTTCCCAGCGCTACCACGGCAGCGCTGTGAGGGACGAGTGTAGTCGCGCCACCAGCGCTGCGAGATAGCTCTCGCAGCGCTGTATGTACTCCACCTCTCCGAGGGGAATAGCTTGCAGCGCTGCGAGTGAGCGTGCAGTGCTGCAGGCTCTGATTACACTGGCGCTTTACAGCACTGCACTCGCTGCGCTCAGGGGGGTGTTTTTTCACACCCCTGAGCGCAGCAAGTTGCAGCGCTGTACAGCGCCAGTGTAGCCAAGGCCTCAGTGTATTAGTGTTATTGTGCTTTTCCCTTAATATTTGCAATTTATCCTATTTCCTTTCTGTGCGATTTTTAGTTATAATTTCAGTTACGCAGTTTGGGGGCCTGATTCTCCTCTCATGCCAATTTAACACTGATTTAACTCCACTGACTGTAGTTTAGTTACTATTGATCCAGCCTCCACTGAAATCAATGAGAGTCTTTCCATTAGCTCCAGTGGGAACTGGGTCAAGCCTTTTCACTGGCTTAAGTAGAAGATGAACCAGCTCCTATGAGCCAGCTCTTCAGCTGGTGTAAATCGGCATAGCTCCAGTGTAGTCTATGTGCACCAGTTCGGAGCTGGCTTTGTCTTTGTTTTGAGCATATTACTGTTTTCTATTTGATTTAATTGTTCTTAGATCATAATGAATGGTTTGGACAGACCTATTCAGTCACCTCCTCTGTCCCACCACCTCACACAAAATTGTTCCCAAACAGACAGTAGGAGGTACTTGTCATCAAGTCCTTGTGCCTGCCAAAAGCATGGAGAAGATTTTCCAGCATCTCTCCCAGTCCATCTACTAAAATGATCCTGAAAAAGAATTTTTAAAAAGTTATTGCAAAACCAAACCACATCATTTATATAAATCCATATTCAATTTTAAAGCCTAAGTGTTCTCTATTTTTGTAAGAAGGTTACTTTTTTTTTTTAAATTGCTAAAAGCTCCTTTTGCCCAATAGCAATTAATTAAAACCCCTGTGGTTATTTCTGTGAGCGGGCAGATGTTGGTCTATAATTCATTCATATCTCTTTTGCACAGAATGGTTAAGTGAAGAAGAAGAAATTGCTAATATTCCGATACAGAATGTGCACATTCTGTTTATCTGAGAGCTTGGATAATCATGTGATAAGCAAGCTTAAGATGCACTATTTAAAAAGATATTTCAGGAAAACATTTTTTCAGTAAGATACTCTAAAGTACAAACATTCATATACTTAGTATTCACTATTTTTGGAACAAAGTTCTGGAGATTTGGCAATACCGTATGTTGACCTCTCCATTTTTTTCTGGCCAACATTTTGAGCCCATCCTGCATCCCTGGGACATCCTAGATGGAAATAATTCATATGTAGTATGACGTGCTGAGACATGTCAAGGCAGTTTCGTGCAACTCCACTGTTGCAATGCTGCCCTAAAGGCAGCTTAGCTGGCCACAGGCAGATTCCCCCTAACACAGAAGGATCCTCAGGTCATGTAGATCTGCCATAGCTGCTCCCATCTTCCACTAGCTCCCCAGCCACAGCCAGTGCAGAGGATATGGCTGGGGAATGGCTAGAGCATTCTTGTAACCACACAATCTCTAGCTTCCATAATGGCAGCCATGATCACTTAGTGCAATTTGGAGCAGCCTGAAGAGTGCTCTACCATGTGCAAGGAGATGGTATTAGGGCAGAGAAGCCCAAGGATCAAGGGGACAGGAAGGTGGCTTAAGTCACCTTTGTACCTATGCCTCCTTAGTTCTGCCAGCACTGAGAAGCTGGGATGGTGTATTCTTCTGTTTTACTGGCATTTATTTAAAATGGGGAACTTTTCACTTGGTGGAAAGAGAAGCAGCACTCAGTTAATAATAAAAATATACAGTTGCCCATTCCATTGCACTCCTATGGGGGTGAGCACTTTTGCCATTCCATGGGACCTTGTCTGTACCAAGAAGATCTTTGAGGTATGCATTTGAACCCCGATGGGGCACCCAAGTAACTTGACTGACATTTCATTTATTTATGAATGAGTGATCCAATTATATATATTATACAGGTATAAAATCCTTCTAATGAATGATAAATTGCACTATTTTAAACAGTTGTTACACCTTGATGTGGAATACAAAACTACAGCAAGCTTGGGAGGGTAGACACATTTTGTGAGTACATTTGATCAAAATATTCCTTATGTGGAAAAGAAGGTTCAAATCTTCTTGTGCCAAATTGTGCCCTCAATTAAGCAGAACTCCCCATCAAGATCTGAGTGAAAACAGATGGTATAATATGGCCCCTTGTGCCTTTTTAACTTAATTGAGTCAATAACAATTGATACATCTTGCATATAAAATACTAAGATTTCTCCTTAGCTTTTGTTAACTTCTGCGTGGTAAATGGCAGCAGCAAATTGATTGCAGTCTTGTAATAATTAATGAGTGCAAGCAGCTGAGGTCATGCTAAGTAATATGGCAGCTAAATCGGCATAGAAAATGTAAGCTCCTATTACCAATAGTTTCTTGCTACACACCAAACAAAAATCTACATTAGAGTAAACTGCCAGGCTTTATATATAAAGCCCTTTATCAATTACATGAAAACATCCTGAGATGTAAATATTTAAAAGCATCAGTAGGTCTGATTTCAATTCAAACCTTTATTACCCTATAAAATATTTGTGTTTCCATTATTTTAAATGTCTTTACACGGAGATTCAACGGTAGTAACTGTACCTTCCCTAATCCTACACATTCAAGTACTTCTCAGCCAAGGAATGTATTTTCCTCCTTTGTCCTCTAAAGATGTATTACTGTGTGCTTTCAATTCTCACACAGATGCATGCGCAGCTAGTCCATTTAAGAACTACACAAATCAATCTCTGTGTACTGTATCTGTGTTACCTAATAACCCTTAAAAATGTGTACAGCTTCTTTTCATCCTCTCTCTCATAACTTGGGATCAGGGTTAAAGAAAGAATGTTTCTATATTGATAGGAAATTAAGCCATGATTTTTAAAAAACAGGAGCCTGAAACTTAGGCTCCTAAATCCATACTTAGGCAAAGTGCTGAGCAATAACAAGGTGGCCAGTACTTCTGGAAGTCCAGCCACTCAGATGCTTATTTATGGATTTAGGAGCCTAATTTTAGGCTGCTTCATTTTTGACTTATCTTCATCTCTTTCTCCCTCAAGAAAGCAAATGTCTGTCAAGTTCTCCCTTTTTAAAACAATGACAATTTCTGTCCCCTCCCCAGTAAATCACCCTGCTTGGATTCAGAAATGTGCTTTAGTTAATAAGCTTTCCTGACTTTGTTCTGAGTGTGTTATTTATCTTTTGTAGGTATCTGGCCATTGTCCACCCACTCAAACCACGTATGAATTATCAAACAGCTACTTTCCTAATTGCCTTGGTCTGGATAGTCTCCATACTCATTGCGATACCATCTGCATATTTTGCTACTGAAACTGTAATATTCATAGTAAAAAATCAGGAGAAAATTTTTTGTGGCCAGATTTGGCCAGTTGACCAGCAAATGTATTATAAATCCTACTTCCTCTTCATCTTTGGCATTGAATTTGTTGGACCCGTAATCACAATGACCCTGTGTTATGCCAGGATCTCCAGAGAGCTTTGGTTTAAAACTGTCCCAGGGTTCCAGACAGAACAGATCAGAAAGAGGCTCCGGTGCAGAAGAAAAACAGTCATGGTACTTATGTGTATCCTAACTGCCTATGTCCTCTGCTGGGCCCCATTCTATGGATTCACAATCGTCCGTGACTTTTTCCCCACTGTCTTTGTGAAAGAGAAGCATTACCTTACAGCCTTTTACATAGTTGAGTGCATTGCCATGAGCAACAGCATGATCAACACCATGTGCTTTGTAACTGTGAAGAATAACACCATGAAGTATTTGAAGAAGATCATGTTGCTTAGGTGGAGATCTACATATAACGGCAGCAAATCTAGTGTAGATTTAGACATTAAAACTAGTGCAATGCCTGTCACAGAAGAGGTAGACTGCATAAAATTAAAGTAATCTCTTGTGGTTCTATTGTCATGACATGTATATTCCGTGGGGAGAGGGGGGTTGCCTCAGAAAATTCTCTTTTTCTGTGATATGTACTAATGGAGAGAACACTGGACTATGAGTCAATAGACCATGACTCTATTCCTGACTATACCCGTGACCTGCTGTCCCAACGCTCTTTGCCTCAGTTTCCCCATCTGTAAAACTGGAACACTGACACTTCTCTTTTGTAAATCCCTTTGAGATTTAGGAATGGCAAGTTCTATATAAGAGCAAGGTTGTATTATCTGGGTCTGAAATTCCCCCATCTCTCCTAGCAATGATGCTGAGAATTCCCACCATTTCCCTTTAACTCTGGGTGTGACCTTTGACCACTTCCAGTCCATCACCCTTGCCTTTAAGGCACTCATCCTTCCCCCCACACCTCCTCTCCACCTCGCTACGGTGGGAAGCAAGGCTTTGCTGCTTTATGGTACTCCTTACCCTCTCAAAATGTCCTGACTCCTTCAAGTGCCCAAGTGCCTAGCAACCTACTGACATTTCAACCCCACACAGCCTTCTGATCCACAGCATAGCCCCTTGCCACCAGGCCTTTTTTCTACCATTTCCTGCTCTAGCAAAGACCCTGAGTCCTTTACTGTGGCATCCTGTATAGAACACTTTGATCTCATCCCCCTTTGTACATTTATGCAGAATGTTACTTTGCTCTTGGGTACTTGAAAAATGGAATGGCTCCATTTTCCCGCTGGCACAGAGGAGTTCCTCCTCGCCTGCTTAGGGCCAGATTCTGTCACCCTCACTGATGCTATGACCATCATACTCCAAGAGCAGGCCCATTCATTTCAATGGGACTACTTTCTGAGTATTTAGTGGTTAAAATTCACCCTTGTGCACATTGCCTAAGTTCCACATATGCCCTTAAAATAGGGTTCAAGTGGGACATATATAGTGTATAGGACTTGTGCTGGCGCTCTGCAAAAGGGTGAATTTCACCCACTGTGAGTCAGAGAGAGATAATCTGGCCCTCAATGAACCTGTCACTGATTTGCTGTTTGACTGTCACTTGATGTCCGTGTAAATGTAGCAAAATCATGCACCTGCAACATGTCCAGATGAATTCTGTGTGATCTCCTTCAATTCCATCTTTATCATTCCATTTTTGTATAGCACAAGGATCAGTGTTTCTTTTAATTAGTAACTGTGATTATACAGATAATGTCAGTGAAGTACATTCATTTAAGCCCCAGTCATTACACTTCATGAATTTTCATGTATTGAAATCAAGGCTTTTCTACTGAGCTGCAGAATGCTTGTCATTTTTGTGTGTGTGATACTGCCTCCCTTTGAAGTAAACCGCTTTTGTAAATAATTCGTCTATTTGTGAATTTAAAGTGAGCAGAAATGTCTGTTACTTAATAAAACAATAAATATGGGAATCTGAGCAGCATTCAAGATTATTTTTAAGAAAATTGCTTTTCACACTCAAATTTTTTTACATCAAAGAATGGACTAAAATGTCAATAATCCCATTTTGGTAGCAAAGATCAGTGGTGATGTGATGGGGCGGAGAAGGCCCAGAGGCCCCTGCTGGAGGTCTCAGCGTCCTGCCACAACGAACCCAGGAAAGGAGTAGTGGAGCTAAGTTCTCCAAGCTGCCTAGACAGACTGCACAGGAAGCAGCCAATCTGGGGAAGGCTTCAAGGGGCTAGCCAATCAGAGGGTTGCAGGATAGTATAAAAGGAGCTGCAGTGCAGATCAGAGTCAGTTCTTTGTTGGAGTCAAAGGAGTGCAGATGGTGCTCCTGGCTGGCCAAAGAGAAGTACAGCACCACAGACAGCTCAGTGCTGGGAAGGTCTAGGGGAGCAAGAAAGATCTTCTGGCTGGCTGCTGGGCCTGAACACAGAAGAGCCCTGAGGTAGCGTTGATGCATTGGTGAAGGCAGGGGCCATGGGGAAGTGGCCTAAGGAACTGAAAGCAGTTTAGTGAGAGCAGTGGTTCTCAACCGATTTACCTTGTGGGCTGCATATGTGGGCCACATCCTCACTATATATACTACCTGTATGGCCCTGAGGATATCACATGAACCACAGCTGTGTGCTGAT
Organism: Chrysemys picta bellii; assembly: GCF_011386835.1. Lineage (NCBI taxonomy): Eukaryota > Metazoa > Chordata > Testudines > Emydidae > Chrysemys > Chrysemys picta. The sequence continues at coordinate 190,673,227 of NC_088793.1, forward strand.
TGGGCCACAAGTGGCCTGCAGACCATGTGTTAAGAACCACTGAGTTAAAGGGATTTGAAGGTGCTATTCTTAGGGTCCCTGGGCTGGGACCCAGAGTAATGGGTGGACCTGGGTCTCCCCGCAATTGGACAATGATAAATCCCCAGAAGGGGATCTGAACTGTTAAGAGGACCAGCTGGAGATCTGGGGCCAGAACAGACCAGAGTGGGCAAAAGGTCTCCAGGAGGAAGTCCTAGGAGCATGGCCTCCTACCAGGACCAGGAATGCTTAAAGACTTGTTGGACTAATACCCCAGAAGGGGTTTGTTTGAATTGTATTCCGTACAGACTGAGAGTGACTTGGCCGGAGGGCTGAGTCACTGGAAACTACCAGAGAAACTGCCAGAAGAGGTTACCATCAACAGAGAAGTGCAGATACACCCGACCAGAAGCGGAAACTTGCAAGAGGTGGATGCCATGCCATTACAGGTGTGAACAATTATGTCTAATGGAAGTAATATAGAATACAGAGTTTAAGGCCAGAAGGGTTTAAGGCCATCTAATCTGACTTCCAGTATCACAGGCCACCAACATCCCCTAGCACCAACATACTAAACCCAACAACCAAAATTAGACCAAAGTATTACAGCCTACAGGACATAAACTATTGTGTGCCACATAGAGAATAGGAGGGGCCAAGATCCTTGAGGCCCCTGCAATGGCAAGGAATTGATAAAGTGAGACATACCCATATAATCCCAGCAAGTGACAAACATGTCATGCTACAGAGGAAGGCAAAAAATACCCAAGGTATTCAAATTCTGCTATAATTATCTACACTTATTAAAGCCTGAGTGCTATAGAGGGCCTTACAGCCATCTTCACATGGTTTTAGTATGAAAACTTATTAAACTCACTTTTTAGAGTACAGTTTGACTTAGAAATGTATTAAATCTATTTATTTCACAGACCTGCATAGAAATCTGAAGGGATGGGGATTGTTTACTAACTAACTAAAAACCTGAGGGCTACCATATTATATTTATAGAATCAGACTATAAGGCCAGAAGGAATCATCCAATCATCTAGTCTAGTGATATTCAGAACTCAGTGGGTTCAGGAACCAAATTAGCAATCAACATTACCCAAAAGAGCCACAGTAGAGTGAATTAATTGTTTCATTCACTATATATATATATATATATATATATATATATATATATATATATATATATATATTTAAACAGTGTGACCAAGGAAGTATTTAGGGTTTTTGTGTGTTTGCGTGTGTATAAAATATTCTCAGAGCAAAATGACCAACCGAGTATAATTATTATACTGAACGGTTAATAATTAAAAATCAGTGTTTTAATATCAAGAGCCACAGGAGACCCATTAAGAGCCGTTTGCAGCTCGCAAGCCTCAGTCTGAGTAGCACTGATCTAGTCTGACTTCCTGTACATCAGAGGCCACCAACACCACCCTGCACCTGAACACTAGGCCCAACAACGACAGTGAATTCTGGCAGGTAGTGCATCCCCTCTGAGTGGGCTCCTGGAACCTTCAACCAAGACTGCTAATGACAGTCTTCTGGGATATTTGCACTGGAAACATTCCAGAAAATCCAAGCTGTGTCCATACTTACCGCGGCAAGAGGAAACAATCATAGGAGGGGTAATTTAGAATCTCTGTACCTGTCTCTCGAAGGTATTATTCAAATGGTGAAGTTCAATCAGTCAGGGCTGGGGGAAGACACAAAAGCCAACTCCCAAATTCTGTATCCAATCCCTAGCATAAATTGGAGCAGATGGAGTTGAAAATTTGGGTTACATCAGAAGCTTCAACCTTTACTGTGGAGTAGTTACAATAGGACAGAGTAAGTTCTTAACCCATAATTGTTCCAGTGTGGGATCCAAAAAGATATCTTGACCACAAATTTATATTGATTTAATTACTTAGGGCTTCTTTACATAGTGGGGTAACGAGTCACTCCTTACCACTGGGCACTTGTGTTTAGTGTATCTGTAACCACTGAGCCAGGATGCTAGGATTATGCCTTGAACGCAATAAACCTAACTGAGTGCCTTTGTCACCAAACTGTGCCTGAGGTCTGTCTTTGATTAACATCAAGGTCTGCTGAATTAGCAGGCTGCACTGCACACTGGAGCACCAAGGACAGATGCACTGAACAGTGTTACCAAAGTAACAACATTCCAACCTTCTACACTTAAAGGCATTAGGGACCCAACTCCTCTTGAAAGTCAATGGTAGTTGGGTGCCTTATTCCTATAGGCCCCTTTGAAGATCTCAGCCTGGAAACTTTGCTTAGAAAAGTTATGTTGATTTACACGGACACAAAAAATCTGGAAAGTTCAACTGGCCAAACATCTGACTCTCTTATTTAATTCAACTCTTTAAGCAGCTAACTCGGTTGTAATTCACACTAGATATAAATCTGTAGTGACTCCCTTTATTATAGTGAAGGTTCTCTTGATTTACAATGGTGTAAATGTGAACAGAATCTGGCACAATCAGATCTTTCTCTGCTCAAACTGTTGGTGTTTTTTCTAGCAGTACTTCTTTGTATACAAAACACTCTACAGGCCAGAATAGAACTGAATTACTTAGATAATTTTTTTTAAAGGATATAAGCCAGGCTGTGAATTTCTACAATGTAATATTGGATCTCGTGTCTTCATGCTACATGCACTAAGGAAATCTCTATTTGGTGGAAGTAAAAAAACAATCTATACCAAATAAGTACAGCTTTTCAGCATCTCACTTCACTGTTTTGAAATGACAGAAAGCATCTACATTGCCATACCTGTAATACATTTTTATATTACAGTACCCTCTGCAAAAAAGTGCCTAGTATAACACTTTGCGATCAGTCATGCTGATGGGTGAGCTGAAAGTAATAATTTAAGATAACTGTAATATCCAATTATTCTCTCTCCCATTGGTGCAATTGTAGGGAAGACGATGGCACAGAAGAGTGTGTATTTGAATTGAATACTTGTTAGAATGCTGTAGTTTTTAAACACTGCTTCTAAGGATAACCATTGGTGTGCAGAGAAGTGGCGCATTATCTCAATGCCTCTATCAATTGACGACATAATTTGGGGACATAGGTCTTAGTTTAGGGCACGTCTCCACTGCAGTAGAGATGTGACTGCAGCCCGGGTAGACATACCTGCGTTACCTTTGATCTAGCTAGACTGAACAACAATAGCAACGGACGCGAGGCAGCACAGGCTGTACACGCCCACTTAGAACCCTCAAGGGGCTAGTCCAAACTGCCGCAGCTTATTGTTATTCAAGCTAGCTAGATCAAAGGTAGCTCAGGTATGTCTACAGGTGCTGCAGTAACACCTCTGATTGCAGTGGCCACCCTTAGGCCTGGTCTACACTACGGGTTTAGGTCGACTTTAGCAGCGTTAAATCGAATTAAGCCTGGACACGTTCACACGACGAAGCCCTTTCTTTCGACTTAAAGGGCCCTTTAAACCGGTTTCTTTACACAGATTATAGGACTGGAAGGGGCCTCGAGAGGTCATCGAGTCCAGTCCCCTGCCCGCATGGCAGGACCAAATAATGTCTAGACCTTATTACACCACCTTCGACGAGGGGATTAGCGATAAAATTGGCCTTTGGGGGTCGGAATTGGGGTAGTGTGGACGGAATTCGACGTTATTGGCCTCCGGGAGCTATCCCACAGTGCTTCATTGTGACCGCTCTGGACAGCACTCCCAACTCAGATGCACTGACCAGGTAGACAGGAAAAGACCCGCGAACGTTTGAATTTCATTTCCTGTTTGCCCAGCGTGGAGAGCACAGGTAACCACGCAGAGCTCATCAGCACAGGTAACCGTGATGGAGTCCCAGGATCGCAAAAGAGCTCCAGCATGGACCGAACGGGAGGTACAGGATCTGCTCGCCATATGGGGAGATGAATCAGTGCTAGCTGAACTCCGTAGCAGTAAAAGAAATGGCAAAGTATTAGAAAAGGTCTCCAAGGCCATGAAGGACCGAGGCCATAACAGGGACACACAGCAGTGCCGCGTGAAAATTAAGGAGCTACGGCAAGCCTACCACAAAGCCAGAGAAGCAAACGGAAGGTCCGGGGCAGAGCCGCAAACTTGCCGCTTCTACGCGGAGCTGCATGCCATTCTAGGGGGTGCAGCCACCACTACCCCAACCGTGTGCTATGACTCCAACAGCCAGGATATGTTTGTCACCCTGGACCTGGAACCAGTAACCCCCGAACTCACCCAAGACCCTGAGGGCACACAGGAGACCTCTGGTGAGTGTACCTTTGTAAATATTACACATGGTTTAAAAGCAAGCATGTTTAATGATTAATTTGCCCTGGCAATCGCGGCCAGTACAGCTACTGGAAAAGTCTGTTAACGTGTATGGGGATGGAGCGGAAATCCTCCAGGGACATCTCCAGAAAGCTCTCCTTCATGTATTCCCAAAGCCTTTGCAAAAGGTTTCTGGGGAGGGCTGCCTTATCCCGTCCGCCATGGTAGGACACTTTAGCACGCCACGCCAGTAGCACATAGTCTGGAATCATTGCATAACAAAGCATGGCAGCGTATGGTCCCGGTGTTTGCTGGCATGCAGACAACATCCATTCCTTTTCTCTCTTTGTTATCCTCAGGAGAGTGATATCATTCACGGTCACCTGGTTGAAATGGGGTGATTTTATTAAGGGGACATTTAGAGGTGCCCGTTCCTGCTCTTCTGAACAGAAATGTTCCCCGCTGTTAACCACGCGGTGGGGGGAGGGGTGAAGTGATCATCCCAGAGAATCAGGGGTGTGTGTGGGGGGGGGTGGTTTACTTGGGTTTGTGCTGCATGTTAACCCGGAAACCGCAGCCCCTCCTTTTACATTGAAAACCCATTTTAAATGGCCAACCCAATTCATCCTTGATATGGGAAATGCGCTGCTGTTTGAAACCATTCCCACATGTTAAGAAGGTTAAAAAAGCCAAAACACTGTGGCTTACCATGGCTGCCTGCAAGCCGAAATCTGTTGCCTGGCACTGCGTGAGTGATCTCTCATACCAAACCGGCAGGCAGAGGAAAAATGCGACCTTGTAACGAAAGAGTGTACCCATTGTTCTCTAAAATGTCTTTTTTTTAACCACCTCTCCCTTCTCCTCCACCAGCTGCAAATGTTTCTCCTTCGCAGAGGCTAGTGAACATTAGAAAGAGAAAACGGAGGACGCGGGACGATATGTTCACGGAGCTCCAGATGTCCTCCCACGCTGATAGAGCACAGCAGAATGCATGGAGGCAGTCCATGTCAGACATGAGAAAAGCACAATATGAACAAGAGGAGAGGTGGCGGGCTGAATGGCGGGATGAAAAGAGCAAATGGCGGGCTGAAGATGATAGGTGGCGTCAGCTTGCAGACAGAAGGCAAGAGTCAATGCTCCGTCTGCTGGAGCATCAAACTGATATGCTCCAGCGTATGGTTGAGCTGCAGGAAAGGCAGCAGGAGCACAGACTGCCGCTACAGCCCCTGTGTAACCAACAGCCCTCCTCCCCAAGTTCCATAGCCTCCTCACCCAGACGCCCAAGAACACGGTGGGGGGGCCTCCGGCCACCCAGTCACTCCACCCCAGACGATTGCCTAAGCATCAGAAGACTGGCCTTCAATAAGAGTTAAAGTTTTAAAATTCAGTGTGTCCTTTTCCATCCCTCCTCCCCCACCCATCCCAGGCTACCTTGGCAATTATCCCCCTACTTGTGTGAGGAATTAATAAAGAATGCATGAATGTGAAATAGCAATGACTTTATTGCCTCTGCAAGCGGTGCTCGAAGTGGGGAGGGGAGGGTGGGGGTGGTTGATTTACAGGGAAGTAGAGTGAACGGGGGGGGGAAGGGGGGCAGGGGGTTCATCAAGGAGAAACAAACAGAAGTTTCACACCGTAGCCTGGCCAGTCACAAAACTCATTTTCAAAGCTTCTCTGATGCGCACCGCGCCCTGCTGTGCTCCTCTAACCGCCCTGGTGTCTGGCTGCGCGTAATCAGCGGCCAGGCGAGTTGCCTCAACCTCCCACCCCGCCATAAATGTCTCCCCCTTACTCTCACAGATATTGTGGAGCGCATAGCAAGCAGCAATACCAATGGGGATATTCTTTTCGCTGCGGTCTGAGCGAGTCAGTAAGCTGCGCCAGCGCGCTTTTAAACATCCAAATGCACATTCCACCACCATTCGGCACTTGCTCAGCCTATAGTTGAACAGGTCCTGACTCCTGTCCAGGCTGCCTGTGTACAGCTTCATGAGCCATGGCATTAAGGGGTAGGCTGGGTCCCCAAGGATCACAATAGGCATTTCAACATCCCCAACGGTTACTTTCTGGTCCGGGAAGAAAGTCCCTTCCTCCAGCTTTCGAAACAGACCAGAGTGCCTGAAGACGTGAGCATCATGTACCTTTCCTGGCCATCCCACGTTGATGTTGGTGAAACGTCCCTTGTGCTCCACCAGGGCTTGCAGCAGCATTGAAAAGTACCCCTTGCGGTTTATGTACTCGGTGGCTTGGTGCTCCGGTGCCAAGATAGGGATATGGGTTCCGTCTATGGCCCCAACACAGTTTGGGAATCCCATTTCAGCAAAACCATCCACTATTGCCTGCACGTTGCCCAGAGTCACTACCCTTGATATCACCAGGTCTTTCATTGCCCTAGCAACTTGGATCACAGCAGCCCCCACAGTAGATTTGCCCACTCCAAATTGATTCCCGACTGACCGGTAGCTGTCTGGCGTTGCAAGCTTCCACAGGGCTATCGCCACTCGCTTCTCAACTGTGAGGGCTGCTCTCATCCTGGTATTCTGGCGCTTCAGGGCAGGGGAAAGCAAGTCACAAAGTTCCATGAAAGTGCTCTTACGCATGCGAAAGTTTGAGAATCGTCCCACACGTGCAGCACGATGCGGTCCCACCAGTCTGTGCTTGTTTCCCGGGCCCAGAATCGGCGTTCCACACCATGAACCTGCCCCAGTGACACCATGATTTCCACATTGCTGGGGCCTGTGCCTTGTGAGAGGTCTATGTCCATGTCAATTTCCTCATCACTCTCTTCGCCGCGCTGCAATCGCCTCCTCGGCTGGTCCGGGTTTTGCCTTGGCATGTCCTGGCTCTGCATATACTCCAAGACAATGCGCGTGGTGTTCATAGTGCTCATAATTGCCACGGTGATCTGAGCGGGCTCCATGATCCCAGTGCTAGCTATGATGCCTTGTCTGAAAAAAGGCGCGAAACTATTATCTGATGGACCAGGAGAAGGAGGGAGGGAGGGCGGGCCGAGTGACTTCATGACGTACAGGTACAGGGAATTAAAATCAAGAAAGGTGGCTGTGCATCAGGGAGAAACACAAACAACTGTCACACAGAATGGTCCCCCCAAAGATTAAACTGAAAACCCTGGGTTTAGCAGGCCATTGATTTGACGGAGGGAGGAGGAAAGCAAATGAATACTGAACAAATCTATTTTTTACATCTTAAGACAACGGTGCAGCATGACTGATAGCCCTCGGCATCTTCTGGGTGCTTGGCAGCAAATACTGGGCGCTTGGCAGTTAGTGTACTACGATGGCCTTCAGGCCTATTGCACGATCTGCTGCTCAGGGAAGACTCTGCTAATGTGCGATGATCCAACTTGTAATAGGACGGTTACCAGTCGTAATACACCATCTACTGCCAAAAGGCAAAAGGCAAGGGGCTGGTGCAATGCAGCCCTACGGCTGCCAGCCCCATAGCTGCCAGCACCCAGATCGCCGATGAAGGCTACCAGTCATGCTGCACCATCTACCGCCAAAAGGCAATTAGCTACTGCTGCTGTGTAGCAATGCAGTCCCACGTCTGCCGGCACCCAGATGACATATGGTGACGGTGAGCTGAGCGGGCTCCATGTTTGCCGTGGTATGTTGTCTGCACAGGTAACCAAGGTAAAAAGGCGTGAATCTATTGTCTGCCGTTGCTCTGACGGAGGGGGAGGGGCCTGACGACATGTACCCAGAACCTCCCACGACACTGTTTTGCATCATCCGGGCATTGGGATCTCAATCCAGAATTCCAATGGGCGGCAGAGACTGCGGGAACTGTGGGATAGCTACCCATAGTGCAATGCTCCGGAAGTCGACGCTAGCCTCGGTACTGTGGACGCGGTCCGCCGACTAGAGCAGTTAGAGCATTTTATGTGGGGACACACACAATCGGCTGTATACAACCGATTTCTATAAAACCGGCTTCTATTAATTCGACCTAATTTTGTAGTGTAGACATACCCTTAGAAAGAAAAAATATTTCCTCCAAAGCAACTGAATCAGAGGTAGCTGATGTCCTAAAATAAGCAGTGGGGCTGCAGGAACCTTCCACCTCACACCCACACACCCCATTCTTCCCCTGAGGTTTGGCCAAATTTTGAAATGCTAAAATTGGGACATTGGTTGGGGGTGATCAATGAGGTATCATGGGGAGGGTACCACCTCTTCCCTCTCCCACCACAATGAAGAACTAGGACACTTCAGCAAATGGTGAGTGGGAGAATAAGTATTCATCCCTTTGAGACCTCATCTCTCTTTTTGTCCTTCTTCCAGTCATGCTCTAATCATCTGTTCTCTTCATAGTGTCTTCTCCCCTACACCCTTCTCACACATATTCCATACTCTCCCCATTCTCCACCAGTAAATGTAAAGAGTTGCACAGAGGAAACCATTTCCATTGCACAACAAGTTCGGTCCTATAAAACCCTGGAACAATACTACCTATTGAGTGCCATGTACCAGCACATTGCCTATTAATTAAACAAATCCATAGAGCACTCTCGCAACATCCACCCCCTCACACATTTACTCACCCAAGTCACCTCCACTTAAGTCTACCATTCCAGCCCATTTTCCCCCTCCTGTTTCAAAAACCCACTTCCCCCACAACTCCCCTCAGCTGTCTCTGTTGTGCAGTGGCCTATTATATTCTGTTGTCTAAAGTATGTGAAATGCAACAAAAGCCTATTAGATATAATTATTGATAAAATGAGAGTTTGTGGCAGTAAGGATGGTATAAACTGGATGGATTTGAGATAAAATAACTGATCTAGGGTCTGGAAAGATCATAGATTGGCATAATAATGAGCTGACGGATTTTAGAAATGGAAGGAAATGTTTATAATTGTGATCACTGGCAATATGTTTTGATTAGGTAATCTTGATGCAGTGAGTTTGCCACCATTTTCTGACCTTCCAATTTTGAGTGGCCCCTTGGGAACTTCCTTAAGGTAAGCTCAACCTCACCATCATAGCCATTACCTTCCTGGGGCCCTCGAATATACTATCATACCATTAGGCCTTCATTATTCTGATTAGACCACGCAATCTCCAATACGAGACAGCTTCTCTTTTTCACCATCTGGAAAGTTTGTGCCATCACTAATGTAGCTGTGCAACATCGATCACCACCTGCCTTTATTATCACTCATGGGTGTTAACAAAAGTTTTGGATCTACTCTGAGGATTAGTTAAAAGGGTGTGTGTGTGAGAGAGAGAGAACAAAAATAAGTAACTTAAACCTTACAAGAAAGGGGGGGGGAAAGGTAAGTTGTTTAAACTCCGGGACTAAAATAGCCTTGACACAGTGTCCCTTCTACTAGGCAACAATTCATGCATACTATAAGTCTACCAGATACCCAGCCATCTGGATAAACCAAGGACACATTAATGTGGTCTGACTATATTCAGAATAGTCTAGCTCTCAGTACCCATGCAGCATTTGCATCTGTCCTCTTTACAGCTGCCTCAACTTAAACTATCTCAGTGCAAAAGGATCTTTACAAATGTCACCAAGCTTTACATCCGATTACATGCTATTTAGACCTAAATCAAATACTGATACTCATGAAACAGTACAATTTTCAAACATTAATTAACACAAATATTTCAATCATTTTTACAGTAGGGCAGGGCTGACAAGGCAGTGTTCAGATCTAGAACTGGATTACGTGTACACCAAGGTTCATTGTTTGGGTTCAAAGATAAACCAGGGTAGTGTTAGTTTTTGTGCTGGATGGCCCCAAACTACCAGAGAAGTCTGAGTACCTGAATGGCAAAGATATTACTGAAAAGGTGTTGCCATGTTAGGTGTGGCTAGATAACAGCAAGAGTCCACCTTTGCACTGAGTTGTCAAGTTGGGCTGGCAGGTCCAATGGACAATTTACTGTCAGATGCATGACTCTTGTCCATGTAAGCACTGATAAAAATCTCCACACTCCTTTTTCTGGACCCAATCCTCCAAATCTACATCTTGATCCTTCTGCCTTTGAGGGATTGATAGTTAATTGGAGTTTTGCTACTGCCTTCAATGGGAGCAGGAGCAGGTCCTTGTCACATTCTCTGTCTCAAGCAGAAACATGAGACACAATTAAAGCCCAATCCTGCCAGGTTCTCAGAGCCTCCTGAAGGGCTCTCAACTCCCACTGAAGTTAACAGAAGTTTAAACTGCCCAGCACCTCTCAGAGGCATCCATTGCCTTGCACAACGGGGCCCCCAATAACCCCAGAGATATCCCAGGCCTAAACGATTATACGCCTGAAAGAAAAACACAGGATTCTTACTCTGGGTTGAAATATAATTTAAAAAACCTGTATTAACTCTCAAAGAAGTAACACCTTTTCCCATAAGGGTATAAATGAACCCCATAGGGGAAAGCTTCTTTGTGGAGGCCTTATGCCCTAAGGGAAGAATTTTCTCATCAAGTTTTCAAGGACTTCAGCCTTCCTATAAAGCAAATCACCATCTTAATCAAGGCAGCAGAGAGGTGCTGGCAATCTCAGACTGATGAATATTAACAGTATCCAGAGTATTTCTATTTGCTCTTTGAGCACTTTAAAAAAAAAAAAAGCTATTGCACTCAGATGAGGAGCTAGAGCACCTAGTTTATATTCCAGTGTTGCTATTTTTAGATTCTCAAGTGCTTTAATATTCTGAAGTAGCATTTCAAGGAGAAACTTGCAAGAGTTGCTGCTTGCAGTCACACTCAGAGACAGAGTCCTCTTCTAGCCCAGGTTTTGAAAATGACCTACAATGGGGAAGGCGAGGAATCTCCTTAGTGATTGCCTCTCCTTTTAGCACTGTGCTAGGTTCCCAGGCAGGAATGACTGCGCCACAGTTCCCTGCTCTTACTTCTCTTATTTGGGCTCCCTTCAGCACCCCATCATAACTGCCACAAATATTCCAATATAACTGAAGCTTTATGCCCAGTAATTAAACTAATCAAGCCTTAAGGACCATCCCAGACATCATATCTCAAAGGGAAAAAGCCAGTCGAGCAGGAGCTTTGATAGAAAAAGAAAAGTCAAACCTTGTTTATACCCAACTCCAGCAACTATCCAGTACCACAACACAAAACCATGGGAACTTTTAAACAACCAAATTCATAACTTTTATACTCATGGCATAAACACAGAGACATTGGATGAAAACATAAATATTCTTCCTGGAAGGTTTATTTCATAGAATTCAAACCAATAACACACAAATCAGAGAGAGAAAGCAGGCTGCTCCCCAAAACAGAGACACAACTCACCCCACCTTACTCTAAGCTGTCTGTGAGCTGAACTGACTGATTGCATGCTTCCCTAGAGAGCCCACTAGCCTGCAAAACCCCTGAGATGTTAAAGTGATAGATAACAATTTTAACAAAGTTTTCAATACACCACAATAACATTCATGAAATCCACTGTATTTATTAACATTACTAACATCAGATCCCTGCCCCTTTCCAGGGTCTGATTCTGCATCCGTTGAAATCAATTGCAAAACTCCCACTTCAATAATATGAGCTCAATCCAATTTCTGAAGCTCATTCAATGCTATGATTTGTTGAGGAAGAGTCAACATGGCTTTTGTAATGGGAAATCATGCCTCACAAATCTATTAGAATTCTTTGTGGGTGTCAACAACCAGGTGGACAAGGGGGATCCAGTGGACATAGTGTGCTTAAATTTTCAGAAAGGCTTTGACAAGGCTCTTAAACAAAGTAAGCTCTCATGGGATAAGAGGGAAGGTCCTCTCCTGGATCAGTAACTGGTTAAAATATAGGAAACAAAGGGTAGGAATAAATGGTCAGTTTTCAGAAAAGAGAGAGGTAAATAGTGGTGTCCCCCAGGGGTATGTACTGGAACCAGTACAATTCGATATATTTATAAATGATCTGGAAAAAGGGGTAAACAGGTGGCAAAATTTGCAGATGATACAAAACTTCTTAAGATAGTTAAGTCCAAAGCAAACTGCAAAGTGTTACAAAAGTCTAAATTAGCTGATACAATTCAAGAAAGTTCTTGAAATCATTGTGGATAGTTCTCTGAAAACATCCACTCAATGTGCAGTGGCAGTCAAAAAAGCTAACCAAATGTTGGGAATCGTTAGGAAAGGGATAGATAAGACAGAAAATATCATATTGCCGCTATATAAATCCATGGTACGCCCACATCTTGAATACTGCATGTAGATGTGGTCACCCCATCTCAAAAAAGATATATTGGAATTGGACAAGGTACAGAAAAGGGCAACAAAAATTATTAGAGGTATGGAACAGCTTCCATATGAGGAGAGATTAATAAGACTAGGACTTTTCAGCTTGGAAAAGAGATGACTAAGGGGGAATATGATAGAGATCTATAAAATCATGACTGTTGTGGAAAAAGTAAATAAGGAAGTGTTATTTACTCCTTCTCACAAGAACTAGGGATCACCAAATGAAATTAATATGCATCAGGTTTAAAACAAACAAAAGGAAGTATTTCTTCACACAACACACAGTCAACCTGTGGAACTCCTTGCCAGAGGATGTGATGAAGGCCAAGACATTAACAGGGTTAAAAAAACTAGCTAAGTTCATGGATGATAGGTCCATCAATTTCTGTTAGCCAGGATGGACAGGGATGGTGTCGCTAGCCTCTGTTTGCTGGGAATGGGCGACAGGGGATGGATTACTTGATGATTACCTGTTCTGTTCATTCCCTCTGCAGCACCTGGTATTTGCCACTGTTAGAAGACAGGATACTGAGCTAGATGGACTATTGGTCTGACCCAGTATGGCTGTTCTTATGTTCTTAGCATAAGTGAGTTACTCAGTGGTAACCCAGAGCTACTGGGAATATTTTGCTTAAATGATTTTTGCTAAAAGCTTGTATAAAATGATACCAGGTTACCGCAGGAAATCAAACTGATGCCAGCTTTGGATATTTTAGTATAAGAACATCCACAAATACATAATCACAAACTTGCCTGGGCAACAAGTTTACATATATGATAAATAGAGACTAATAATATATTAATCTATAGAATAAGTATACCCTGATATTATTAGGGTGAGAAAGTCAGCTATGAACAAAAGAGGCCAGGCATTTATATGAATGTTCATAGCAGCCACCAACCTCTATAATAAGCCCAACCGCCATCAAGCCTCAAGATTTTGACTATCGGACTTGCTTAGCATTCCAGAGACAGGTTAGGAACCCTTTGGGCCACAGTCTGCCTTCCACCAGTAGGTCTCTGTGAGAAGGATGTGAGTATGGGTAAGGGGCGGGGCAGGACATCAGTCTGATATTACACTATAGCGACTTTCTCATTTGGTTTGGAACATTTGTGATTTCATCGATTGTGCTAATAAAAGTATTGGAAAGCTTTGCTTTGCCTTCAGTGAGAGTGTCACCATTGTGCATGTCAGGGTTCCTAACCAGACATTGAACTTAATAACCTGAATTCTGTTGTGCCTGATCCTGGGATTAGAACCTTTCAAACCTCAGAAATGGAATCAGTGGCTAATTGGAAAGTCTTAACAGTCATTATAATCAATAACCACTCAACAAATCAGGCAAAACACAAGCTCTAGCCTGGAATTTTCAAAGGCGCCTCAGAGGATTGGGCAACAATTTCCACTGAAATCCAGAGGGATTTGGGCTACTAATTCCTTGGGCTAATTTGAAA